>NW_026947493.1:51085000-51690000 GCF_034190915.1 Cavia porcellus | reverse complement strand
GACATGTGCAAGCCTTGGACAACTGGGGAAAAGGCATATTTCCTGACCTTGTAACCATAGCAACCACTTGCTGATTGGTAGCAGGCAGGCTTTCCATCCTTTACCTCTGAAGGCAAGTATGTGAGGTTGCTGGCTTTGTTTGTGACTCCGGCTTTATTTACATGCAAACAGAAATACCACACTTAAAATGGTAGTTTTCTGTTAAGCCTACTATCACAGAATAGAAGAAAAATAAAACAATTTCGTATTTTATTACAATGTTACAACTATTGTGAAGGCTGAATACATTTTTTCACTGGAGTTTGGGTAGAAGCTTAAGTTAGAATCTTGTTCTTGTATTCAGCTTTCCTTCTTCAGTGTTTTACCTCAAAAGCATAGAAAAAAAATATATATATATAGCAATATGTAAGCTATAAAATATTTCCACAAAACTAGTATAATATTTTATGATAATATTTATGTATAAGGAAAAATAATAAACTCCTTTAAATTATGCTAATTACAGTCTATTGCCATAAACTGCATTAAATGGTAATTAGGCAAACATTTATGCATTAAGTTTGAATCTCTGAGATGCTAAACTATTTAGAATTCCCTTCTGGAATGACTCAATACAAATTTCCTTGCATGTCTCTGCCTCATATGTCAGATATTTGCTTTCTGAGGGTAAAGACCTTCCTATTTATTTTCTTTTCCCCCATCTATTTCACTTTCTTCACATAACCAGCTACGTACCCTCCTGTGATATAAATGAAAAATGAAACTTGGTAAAATTCACCTTGGTGAATAATCTGTTCTTGGGATGCAGAGAATGAACCAGGCAAATACTGTACATGCTTTACTTCTCCAGTTGAAGCTCCTCTCCTCAGTCAAATTTCTTTTTTCTTGATGGAGAACTCATTTCAAAGTTCACCTCGGTGAATCCTTTCTTGGATACAGTTTAATGAAAGATACAAAGTGAGGCATACATTATGTTAAAGCTATTTATTTGATGTTTCAGCTTCTAAAAATCAAATGCTCTAAATTAGTATGTAATTATACATTTGTATTTGTTAATGAAGAGTTTTAGAAGTCAAGAAATAAAAAATTCCATGAGCTCTGGACGCATTGATATATTATTTTATGAAAATATTTTATATTTGCTCATGATATATCCTCACAGGTTCATACACATTTAAATTATACAATGGAATAAATATGAAATTAAATGCTTATGATACTGCAAAATGCAAATAAAATATATTTCCTGTGAAAGTGATAGATAAAAATACATATATATTTCAAATAGCATACAGATGCAAAATTTTTACTGGCCAAGTTGGTTAGGGAAATGAAGTATGTGATTTGGCATAATACTACTGTTAAGAATGAAATAATCAAAATTTAAAATAAAATGGATTTTTAAAGTTTAGGCAGTGCTTTAGAAAATAAATGCTGATTCTGATCCTAAAATCTGCTTTGTAACTTACATAGTACATATCATAATAAGATTTAAGAATTTATTATACATATTCACAGTCTCTTTGGGACCTACTCAATAATTCCTCCATATAAAACTGTCACCTTTATTGTTTTTCTTTTGCTTTTATTTCCTTATAGAAAAGTCATTCTCTGGTTTATTCATATATTTGAAATCTATTTTTCAAAGAAGTTAATTACAGAATCATTCATTTTGTTGTTTCATATATCTCAATTTAAATATAGTTTTAAAAATACTGTAATTTTACATTATCTTTAATAGAAGGGCATATTTTAATATTTTGCTTTCATATTGCCATTTCTAGATGCTACATAAGAAAGCAAAATGGTTGCCTTAATATAAACATTAAAACAGAGTTTCATATTAGCACTTAGCTAAGACTGTGGAAGGATTTTTCATTTTGGTACATAATGGTAGTATTCAGACATAATTTGATTTTAGTATAACCCTGTAAAGTTCTTTCCCTGCCCTGGTGTACTATATAAAACATTTCTTAACCCATTAATGTCAAGTATAAATTAGTTTTATATTGGAATTTTAACAGTCCAGCCTCTATGGGCAACATAAAAAGCAGACCACTGTCAGAAATGGTGTTAGGCTGCATGCAAATTTAAGCCAAGTATCATTTATCATCAGAGAAAAAACAAGATGAATTAAAATTTCAGGTGTCCACACCACAATCCTCAGCACCACAAATTATTGTGTTATCTGTACTTTAAAATTACCAAGAGTTTTTTGCTGAATACACGGAGAGCAATTTCAACAATAATATTTTCATGTGGTCCCTAGATTTACCAAATCAGAGTATGACTAATAGTCAATGCTCAGATGTCTAGCATACATTTTTTTCCTGTATATGCTCTGAATATCTGAACAGGCACGTTGTATTGTATTAATATCATAATTCAAAGGGAAATTTATTAACCCTCCAGTATTCCCATCATTGCTAAAAGTTGCAAATTCTACATGGCAGAACCTAGACAGTAATATCAAATTTTAATAACAATTCCTCTTCTTCAGTCAGGGCTACACTGGAGAAAAGCATAAATTGCTGTGACTGACCGTTGGTTGTTAGAAAAGCAATCTGACTGCTCCACAGCCTTATTCCAGTGTATCTGCTCTGTCCCTCAGCTGTATTAATGATAGCATGAAAGGTCACATGATAAATGAGTGACAAAAATATCAAAACATATTAGCCTGTAGCTTTGTTATCAGTGTATGACAGAGATGACAGAAAATTGTATTTTTCTCCTGAATAATTTTGCGTTACATTTTGCTGGGTAGGCAGAGTGAATTAGGGAGAAATTCCTGCTTCTGACTATGTGTCGCCTTTTCTGACATACTTGAAGTAATAATATACATTAATAATAGGAACTGTCCCCAGAAAAGAGATAGGAATTCAAGATCCAACAGTCACTCTCTATTCTATAATCTGCTTTCCTTATTTTTTTCCTAGCAGAAATGAATTTTCTTGAAAAGGTGCATAAAATCAAACATTATTAATTAGTGCTAATAAACTAGAGTACACTATAATCCTAGTAAATGAATCATGTAAAAATGATCAAAAATATTTTTAAATTACCTAAAAAGGAACTTAATGATCTTCCTAACATTATATATGGATCTTTACTATTTGTGTTTAGAGAATAATATGTCTTAATAAATAACAGAAATTTTAATGCTACATAATCTATCTTTTTGGGACGTGGATCCAGTAATGACAAATTAGAAGTACAATTTTTGCATGCTAATTTTCAGACTGCTAGGGATTGTGCACCTTAAGGAGATGAGGTTTGTGATTTTCTGAGAAGAGAAAATGGAAACTGTAAAGTGTTTAATGTCTTGCAGAAGTAAGCTGTGGTCTCTAGGGGAAGGTTAAGTCTGGTCTCATCCGAGTTATCCTTTCTGGAGTGAAGAAGAACAGTACCAGCTCAGACCCAACTACTCTAAAATTCATCAGTAATGAATTATTTACAAAGATGAGGAATATTTATATAATTAGACTTTTTTCCAAAGTTACTTAAAGAGTAAAACTAAGATTCTATGAATGCTTCTGATCTTAAATTTCAAAAAATATACTTCAAACTCTGGAGACAAAATGTTTGATATTATAATTTATGAGTAAATGTAGATGAAAAGAATTCTTACATTAATAAATATGATATAGAATTTGTGTGAAGTGTGGGTAAGAGTAAATAAAAACCAGTCCTTAGCCTTCAAGGTACTCAAAATCCAGTTAAAGAGACAAAGGAACAGGTCGATAACAATATAATGATATGTTGTAAATCTTGAAGGAGAAGAGATATATTGGTAATAGAGGTAGATGAGAAGCCCGCCTGCTTCCTCCTGCTTTACAACATTGGATGAAAAATTTAAGAATGACTCAAATCATGTTCTGTGTTCCTGAAACAAAACCAAAGCTCAGAAATCTCTTATTTCAGAATTAAATAAAATATATTATTTTTTATGCAATGGTTTCATGTTCACTTATATTGAAAATAAATTATGACTAGACTATATCTTAACATTTTCTTTGAAATTATTTTCAGACTTTAAGACAGAGATAAGTAAACCTAAAACAAGATTCAATTTTGTGAATTTATATATTCTAGCATTTCTAGTGTCTAAAAATGTTACATCTGGGGAGGGGCTGAGGATTTAGGTCAGTTACATAAATTCTTGACTGTCAAGTGTGAGGTCATGAGTTCAATCCCAGGTACCAAAAAAAAAAAAAAAAAAAAAAAAAAAAAAAACCAACTGGGGAAATAAAATCCTCAACCTTGAGGACACAGAAACTAAGAGAGTTGATAGTTGAGAAGTAAATGTATTTTTAAAAGCATATCTCTTCCCATTGTTTTCCAAATGCACTGTGGCAATGTAGAAGGGTGCATTAACATAGTTTACAAAGAAGATATGGAAGAGGAGACATGTGGAACATAGCTATTCAGAAAAAATAATTAATTATAGGTTAAGAACTTGAGGAGAAAATTTTCTTACAAAAATGTATATATAAGTCCCTTTTTCTATCCTCCTCCCTGCCTGGGAAATTTATATTTGGAATCTCATGGAAACATTATTGGAATCTCGACGAGTTAATTCTAATTTACACTTCCAGTGTGACCCACAGTGAGAATAAAGACACTAGGATATATTTACAGTTACAGGCAGCTAAGGGGTCTTGGGTCTGGTCCAGATGATGGTTCACGGAACAGAGGCCTTGACCCAGGGCCTAACCCAGAATTTATTAGTTGATGACAAAGGGAATAGTTGGAGGATGAGGAATGGTGAAAATGGCAGGAATTACGTGAGCAATGTGTGCTGAGCTAGCTAGGAAACCAGAAAGCACTTCTGTAATATACAGAGAGAAGCATATACAGAAATACCAATCTGTATAACACAATTGAGGTAGCGTTTAACAGTTAGGGAGCTGGTGTTTCACCTCTGATAAGCAAACTTTTTCTGCCCTGGAGAGTCCTAACCTCTTGTCTTGAGATGGTAAACCAATTGATAATCCTAGAGCTGTTGTCTCTGCCACCCTCTGGGCTCACTCATTTAAAGGGAAACACAGGTGAGGAAACAGGGCTGTCGCTTACCTTCAAAGATTACACACCAGTACCTCAGCTAGCCCTATTTGAATTGCTCAGAGCCAACTGAAGGGAAAAGAAAACAGTTTAGCTAACTCTCACATATAAGTACATGGAGATAAGACTGGCTTAGCTAGGGTGGAGGTGGTTGTTGTTTATGCAAGGGAAGTAGCTATGAAAATGCTCAGCATATATTTTCTATACTTAAAATTTTTTTAAGTGATAAAGAACAAAAGTGATGATACAGAATTTCAAAACAATGTAATAGGAGATTAAAAATGTCAATATGTTACATATTGTTATCTTCAAAGAAGATTATAAAATATAGGCGCAAAAATGATCAAATCATGAAAGCACAAATTCTTCTTGATGAACTAACAAATATTAGTAGTATAATTATCGATCAAATATATGACACATGCCATATATATTTATATTCTATTATGCATATTACATATATCTAACCTATCATATATATATATATTTATATGTATTATATATGTATAATCCTTTTCCCTTCTTTCTTTTCTCATTTCCTTCATCCTAATTATTCTTTCCTTTTGAGCAATCTCTTTCCCTTCCCTTTTCACTTTCACAGTATTTATTGTACAATTTTGATCCTACTTATTCTTTTAGTTTTTTCATACTAGAGACACAGTATGATGTTTACATGTGCCCAAGTCTGATTTATTTCACTTACAAGTATAGCTTCAAATTGCATCTATTTATCTATAAAAAGCCTTGAGTTCATTCTTCTTTATAGCTGAGTTGTACTCCATTATATAAAACTACCACATCCTTTTTATCCATTCTTGGATGGGCATTTGGCTTGTTTCTAAGATTTAGTTATTAAAATTGTGCTGCTGTAAACATGAGTGCATACATATTGTTGTAGTATGATATTTTAAATTCTTCTAGGAAAATACCCAGAAAAGAAATAGACAGATCAAATAAGGCCTTCATATCTAGTTTTTTAAGGAATTTCCACCCTGATTTCCGCAGGGGTTGTACAGGTCTGCACTCCAACCAACAGTGGAAAAGGATTCATTATTTCCCTACAGCCTAGCCAGCATTTACAGAAAGAAAGGCTATCATTAAGAAATCAACCAGTAACAAACATTTATCATTTTGAAAATGACATTTAAACCTATTTGTGAATATAGCATGCTATTGAAAATTAAAATAAATGTGAAAGAGCCAGTGTTGTCTATTGATGGCTGATTTTATTATGAGAGATACTGGACTAAAATAGGAAAAACCTATGGAATTGTCAGAATACACATAGTAAAAAAGCCATATGATTATATGAAAAGTTTACACAGAAGGAAGTCTGAATCGGATCCCTTATTCTTGATTGGGGATCCATGGATCTCCTGAAATTCCTTAAACATGAATTTAATATTTAATGTGTGTGTAGGTCTGTGTATTTCTTTGGTGAGAAGAGAGATAAGCAATCAGACTCAACAATACATTATGAATGAAACAAGCTTAAGTACAACCAAAGTTGGGTAAGAAGAGAGGTCAGCGGAGATAGATTAAGGAAGGTAAGTGTCCATAAGGGAATTTCAGGGAACAGTTAGAGAAATAGTTAAAAAGGAATCAGATAAATTTCTGAGAGCTAGAATTTTAAGACAGCATACTAAAAAGAAATAAATGGGACTTTTTTTTCACTGTAGCAAGTGAGATATCATTATTAGCCTCTGCAAGTACAGTTGTGTATTAGGATGTGACCAAAGTTAGCTGGGGTCATGTGAAAAACTAATGCAAAGAAAAGAGAGAAAATGGAAAGTAGAATTAAAATTACTTAGCCTGGGGCTGGGGATTCAGCTCAGCAGCATAAGCACCTGGCTTGAAGCAGGCGGTGGTGAGTTCGATGCCCAGTACCAATAAAAGAAAAGTTAAAAAAAATTATTTAGCCTAATAGTTTTACATTGCTAGACATGTGTTTTAGCATGTATTTTCCACTAGATATGTAATCTTTCAAAAACAATTATAATATCATTTGTTATGCAAATAATTATATTTAAAATTTTACCTTTCCTTCATTTAGTACTGCCAGAAAAACTTATGTCTCACTAAACAACTAAATAGATTTGTTTCTTTGGTGTTTAGCTCAGTGTTTTAGTATCCACTGACAATATCAGTTAAGTTTAATAATTCAAACACATATTTTTAATCATTGAAAATCTGTAGCTTGAAGCATATTTACTTCACAATGTCTTAATATTTCTTGATCTCCAACAGTGCAGCAATAGTAATTAAAATATAATTTCATCTTGATTATCAACTTAAAAAATACATATATATTTCCTTGAATAATTATGGAACATCCCAAGATATACCAAGAATACATTTACTTAGCATATTTTTCAAAAATCTTAATCCATTTAGCAATGTAGACAAGGTTGTTTTAAAGAGCTTTTTTCTGATTATATCAAATTAGATCTTTTTAAACTACTAGCATAATTTTCTCTGCTTTTCTTCTTCCTATCCATTATTTATGCAGTATAATTGGAGTACATGATATATTATAATTTACAATCTAAATTGCATTAAAACCATGGTTAAATCATTTATTTAAATTCTGATCCAATCATAATGAATACTAATTCCTTGAGTTTTCCATGAGGATAAAAGGTTAAATTTCAATGCATGGGCAATTCATAATGACTATGGTTCAGATCTGATCTCTAAGGAATTTCTCAATTTCTGATTGTGGTTCACACATCACTCATGGCAGAAATAAATGTGATTACAGACTGCCTTTTAAATATTAGCTTTTGAGGATACTATTTAATAAAAACATAAGCATAGTGCAAATATGTACAGATATGCTTATATATTTTATTATACTTATGCATGTGTGTAAATGTATGCATGTTCATACCTAGGTAGAGAGAATATTATCTAATTTTAAAAGTTTTAAAGTTATTTGATAGATAATCCTACAAGAAGTATGTCTTTTTAACAATTAATAATTCAACAATACTAATACAGGAAACGTTAATCAGTGTTTGAAAGCTTAATCTCTAGGAGGCAGAAGGCATGATATTAAAACATTCAAACATTATATTACTTGGCATTCATTCTCCACCACATCAAAAAACAAGAGCAATTTTCTGACATTCTTTTCAAAATTTGTTCCTAAGAGTAGCAACCCAAACACTTTCTGGAAGTTTTTTGAAGACAAAATATACCAGTAACCACCAAGGTGTTTGGAATTAAAATCTGAATTTCCACAATGCACTCAGGCAAATTATATGCATGTTAAAATTGGTGACAACCTGGGGAGATAAGGTATTTCCTTAGATGCAGAGTTCCAAGGGCCTATATTGTTCCTTCTGCTCTCAATTCAGATCTCTTTCTTTTATGTTTCTATGGTTTAGGATTTTCCTTCCCTGCTAGGAAACAAAAAAGACTCTACTTTCTATCCTGGCAACACAAAATATTATATAAAGCGCAGTCGCGTGACCATGGATGTGTCCATAAAGGAGAGTTTGACTAGATGCACAGATGGTTCTTGGCATTTTTATTTTGCTAAGTTAGGAACACTTGAAATGTATACATGTTGAAAAACAAAGAGTTTGCTCCAGTCATGTACTACCTGGTTAGTCTTCATAAAAGGCATTTTCAGCTATTCATAAATGAAAAGCTGAGACTCAAATATGGAAGACACTTAAAGAGATTTACTTTTATTTCTATATTATACTTTTCTGATTTCAAAATTCACAACATTCAGTACCATTCCTAGGAACAATTCAGTACTATCTGCAGGTACGAGACACATTGATCTTATCAGACATTTTTAAACTTATGTTATTAGCATAGGTAAATAACATATTTCATGAGAATTATAAAACTCCTATAACCAGAAATGAAATTTTATATTAAAAAATTTAATAATCAAAAAGAAAAAGGCTATGCCAGCACATGAACTATTTCTAGCAAAGAATATATTTACAATTTTTTTAAAAAGTAGCTTAAAGGCAGAATTTGAAAGGCTAGGTCAGAAGGATCAAGAGTTAGAGGCCAGCATGTATTACATAGTGAAAACTTATCTCACCACTGTCTTAAAAAAAACAAACAAACATGAAAACTGTATATCATGCTACATTCATTTCAAAATATGAGGCTAAAATAAGTCACAGGTACAGATTTTTATCCACACTCCTGGGCAGAAAAATGGTATCCAATTGGAAAATTCCTAAAAGTATTGTAACTTTAATATCCAAGGTGCTTTTTCTGTTAAACACACACACACACACACACACACACACACACACACACACACACACACGCTTCTAAAAAAAAACCAGTACTATAGCTAACATTTGCGCTGAAGTCAGATATACCTACCATGTATCTGCTGTTTTGCAACTGTCTGAATTTGGGTATACTTTTTGATGTTTCAGAGATTCTCCATTTGTAAATAACAATAATAGTAGTATTTCTTTTCTCATGTAAATTGATTCTACTTACTTGTAAAATGTGTTCATGCATGCTTGTCCAAAAGGTTACATGTAATGGCAACTCATTAAATGTACTACTGAAAAAACTGAACAAGAAATTAATAATGAGAACGGTGTTTACCTTTACAACTACTAACTTCACAGCTGTTTCTTTTCATATCAGCTTTGTCTTTCAACTCTTGTTTTTCTTGAAATTCTCAAAACAAAAGCAATACGATCAGACTAGGAGTTTAGCTCAATGGCATACACACCTGTCTGGCAAGCACCAGGTCGTAAGTTTGATTCTTAGTACAAAAAAAAAAAAAAAAAAAAAAAAAAAAGAAAGAAAGAAAGCAAGCAATATGACCTACGTCCATTCTGATACTGAAAATATTCAGAGTATTTTTGTTTACGTCTGATCTTTGTATTGATTCTGATGGTTTTCAAGTATACTTTATTCTGTAGATCTCCCTATGCAGTTTAGGCTAGTCTCGAATTCATTACGTAATTCAGGCTGGCCTCAAATCTCCCTCAGCCTCTGGAGATCTGAGATTACAGGAGTGAGCCACCACTCCTATTTTCTGTTTATTTCCATATGAAATGCAATAATTCTATTTTGGAGGTCAAATGATAGCTCCACTTAAAATAATCTATGCTAATAATTTAGTGTTGTTATGAAATGACATTATGGTAGCCACAAAAAGAAGGAAATTAATAAATATCATCATCAAAGATGTCTGCTAAGTTTTTATTTGGAATATCCATGTGTTAAAGCCGTGATCTTCAGCTAGTGCCTATTGGGAAGTGGTAGAACCTTTAAGAAGCGGAAAGAAGAGAAGTCATTGGGGGTTTTTCTCAGAAAGGAATAATGAGAGCCTGGCCTCCGACTATCTTTCTGTTTCTTTGCAACCTTTCACTCCTTCCATGAAATACAGCCTTGCAATACAGCCAAGTCTAAAGTGATGGAGACAATCGATCATAGATGGAAACTCCCAGAGCAACAAACCCTTCCTCTTATTAAGGTGATTCATCTCAGGTTTTTGTTCAACATGGAAAGTTGACTAACCAAAGAACAAAAACAAAAAGAAATTTAAGGGCTCATAGAATAAGATAGGGATAGAATTCAGAACAAAATGAACATCATTACAAGGCTTTTTTTCCCCTTTTTCCTCTTTTTTGAGATGTTTAGCTTTCTGTGTTGTCAAGCTGCTTTTCGGTTTGTTTGTTTCTTTTGTTTTGTTTTGTTTTGTACAGGGCCAGGGATGTTCATGGAAACTTCAAGTTTACATAAGCTTGTTCATAAAATATCAAGATAAGAATTTAGTTTTTTGAAGTTATATCCTTAGTTATATCCTTTTTAATTGTTCCCTAAAGAATATGCTAAGGAAATTTTTAATTTGCTAATGTGATCATGTAAGGTTTGAAAGCCAGTGAAGTGTGATTTCACCTACCAGTCATATGGAATGAGAAAGGGTGAGTCATTTGTTATTTAAAAAGTGTAAAGGTTTGGTTACCTTTCACAGGAAGAAATGGATACAAATGTGTAAGACCATTTGTCTAGAAGATGTATCTTCTATGCTTAAAATGAACTAAAATTTAATTGTAATTATCATGGAAAGACATAATAAAGGGTGATTTTAAAAATTTATTGCATCTATAATAGCTTAAAAATTATCTTATGTGAACTTATATTTATATATTTGAAGAGGTTTTAAAAATGAATAACTTAGAAGCTGGGGATTTACCTCAGTAGCATAAGCACCTGCCTGGCAAGCACGAGGTCAAGAGTTTGATCCTTGGTACAAAAAATAATAATAATAACTCACAATTAATTAAGAACAATAACATTATGACTTACAAGTAACTAGTACTCATTAAATTATCATTTTTATTTTATAGTCACTGTAGCAATATTAGTGACCTAATCCAAAACAGTGCTTATTTACTTAGACAATATTTTAATACCATTATTAAACTGAGACATATTTATATCAGTTTCTGATCTCTCATAGTATTTGCTTTCCACATTTTGGGACAAATATTCATACAAGTAAAATTCAGATACTTAATGTATTCAATTGAAACATCTTTTCAGGTAAAATGTCATTGAAATTTGTAATACTGTTTCACACTTTTGTTTTGTTCTTCTTCACAGATTTCCCCTAGTGTGAACTTATTATACGTTCATCTAAATTCTACAGCATTGAGGTGCAACAGAAACTTTTTGGTTGCTCAACTAATCCTTGTTTCCTTTGGTAATTGTCTTATATATTTCTATGTCAGCTTTAAGAAAAATCTCAAGTTATTGTGAATTGTTTTCTGAATATTGCTACACTTTTAACGTACCCATTTTATAAAACTCTTTTATTGCTTTCTGATGTTTATGTTAAGTAAAGCACATATACCTACAATAAAATGTCCAGAACATAAATGTGAATTTCTGTGAGTCTTGGCAAATGTGTATATTTGTGTAGCTGCTACTCCTATCAATGGACAGGATATTCGTGTCACTCGAGATTTTGCAATGCTCTATTCCAAAGTTCCCCACTCCCATCAGAAGCAAAACTGTTCTAATTTCTATCAACAAAAGTTGTTCTGCATATTTAGAAAGGCATATAAGCAAAATGATAATACTTGTAATTTTATGTCTGACATCTGCATGATTTTTGCATTATATATATTTCCGTCTTTTTAATATAGTTAGATTTGTTTTTATTTTTCAAATATGGTTTCCTTTAAACAATGCCTAGAGAGCTGCTTTTATATAGTCTAGCCATTCTGCTTTGAATTAGTGCTTCAATCATTTACATTTAATATAACTAGTAATGCTGAATGTAAGTCTTTTGTCTTGCTATTCTTTTTCTATTGGTCTTATCTGTTCTTTGTTCTACTTTTTCTTTCCTGACTTAGTTTTCAGTAGCTTAATACATCATTTAATTTGGATTTTAACTGTACTTCTTTGTCAAATACTTTTTTTAATGATTAAAGATATGCTAACTATATATCGGAATCTAGCAAGAATTAATGTCTTGTAAAGTCCCATATATTGTATGAAATATACAAGAGGATATGTGTACTTACTGCAGCATTTGTCATATTTTAATTATATATAGATTATGACACTCATAAAGCACTGTTAATATTTTTGCTACTACCAGTTAACTGTTAAGAAATTAGCATTCAATGGAAAGTCTTTTATATTTATTCATACACTATTAATTTTCAGTACTACTAATTCCTTCATGAAATTCTCAGTTTCAGCCTCGTATTGATCTCCTTCAGTCTGAAGAAAGGTGTTTTTTTTTTTTTTTAATTTCTCATATTGCATGTAGACTTCCAATAAATTCACTCAGTATTTTTGTTGGCTATAAATTTACAGCTTGACTTATTTTCTCTAAGTATTTTTAAAAGTGTTATTCTGTTGCCACTAGTCTCTGTTAGTTCTGAGGAAAGGACAGCATGTATTGTACTCTCCCCACCCCGTCATATAGGGTGTCTTTTTTCTGGTTGTTTTTAATTTATTCTTTTTATTTATATTTTTCAATTTCAGTTTCAGTGTGAGGTGGATAAACCTACTTTTTTCTTTGTGTTTATTTTGTTGTATTCTTGAGCCTTTTGGAATAGAAGTTAGTACTGAAAAAAAGTGTCTAATATTCCTTTTTTTCAGTTCTTCTTCTTTTTTCCATCTATATCCCCAGTGATGCTAGCTCAATCAGTATTAATTCATTGGTCATTCATATCAGTTTTTGCTGCATTTGCATAATCATTGTTTTAGATGTTTCATACTGTATACTTTGCACAAAAATGTTTTTTCAAGTTTACAGTAGCTTTCTTCTCAAAATTATAATCTTCCACTAAGATCATATAATATTTTATTTTAGATGTTTAATTTTCTACTTCTGAAATTTTCACTTGATTTTTTAATAGTGCTTATCTTTTCAGAAGTGTTTATCTTTCCACACATTATACATTTTCACTGGCAAATTTGTAATATATTTATAATTTCTTCCAGATAATTTTCTGCTCATTCCTGTATTTGTGTGGGGTAGAGAACCAGTCAAACTGTAATTGACAACTATGTGGAAATGCTTCAGGCTCCTTCTCCACAGTTTTGCTTTCCTAGGATTTTTAGCCCTCAGTTTCCAGCTTTCTCTCCACACCTCAAATTCTGATGCAGCGCAATGAGGCGACAGCTTTGCTGCAGCTCTATCACTACAAGTTCCTTGAGACAGGAAAATTTTCAGCAAAAAGTGTGTTAAATGTGCGTCTCCTGTACAGTTCTTCACTCTCAGTATCTGTTTATGCCCAGTGTCTGTCTGCCTTCAAATGCTTGCTGGTTAAACTGTGTGTAGAGTTAACAATTTTGCTAATGGTGCTACTGTGCCTTCCCGGCAAGCAGCGCACACTCTTCCTCTCAAAGTTCACCAGTTAGATGCCGCAAGGATTGTAACAAGAAGTATTTTCTAAGTTTAACTGAATTTTTATGGAAAAATTAAAGTTGTATTCTTTATGCTACTAATTACGGCACTTTGGTTTAGAATATTGAGGAAAAACCGTTATTCTTTGTTAGAGCAGAGGTATATGAGAAAAAGCAGTTGAATAAATGTCAGATATTTATTTAGGATTCAGCTGTCTTTGTGCAGTAGAATTATTTCCAGCTGAAATAACTCATTTGTTACTTTTTACTCACTATATAATTTCCAATAAATTAACGGTGTGTCTGTTTATATATGGAACATATGGTGTAATATGAAGCAGAAGACTTGAAAATGATTGACTTACATTTTTATACTTTATGAGACTGATAACAATAAGTATGCTTAATCTACATAAGCTTCAGTTGTCTTATCTATGAATGCAGAAATATCTACTGGTAGAAAATATTATCTGAAATAATCTTGATAATATAAAATATAAGCTAAATTGATTATGATTATTTTTAAACTTTATAATATACCACACCTGAATGTGCAGACACGGAAACATAAATATCTATTCACTTTACATATGCCTGTTACATAATTACTGTAAGATGATATTACTAATATTATAGCTTCCTAGCATGTAAATACTCATGAAGACTTGTGCAAGTACACTATATGATACTTTTTGACAAAATTGAATAAGTATGCTTTTCTCAAAGCCTGTCACTAATTGACATGTGACTGCTATACCCCTTGATCTTAGCTGTCAACTGGACTGGATTAAGAGACTCAGAAAGGTGATTGGATTACAGGGCTGCTCCTCATCAGTGGATTAACCCGCTGGTGTTCACAGCTGAGTGTGCTTACAGGAGGGGAAGACCAAGGTAGAGGTGGTCACCATATATCTTGCTGGTGCTTTTCCTCCGTGCTCTGTTTCCAGGCAGTCATGCACATCTTTCCTCAGCCACTTTGTTCCTTCGGCCACACAATTTTTAACTTAAATCCCACTGTACATAGACTGAGACCTCTGAAACTATAAGCCACATTAAACTTTTTAGTTTCAGGTTTTGAGCATTTGTTTGTGGAAAGGAAAATTAATCAACCCAAATGTATATATGTTTTTTGAAGTTCCTGTCCTGTAATCTGCTTTTGTATTACTCAAACATTATTCAAGTTTGGTCCCAGAATATTATCAGATGTGTAATAAAAATTGAATCTAACAAATACTAATATTTAGACTAAAGACCATACTGACAAGCAAATTTTACATTGTAATTGTATTTGGAAATTTGTATCATTCTTCATAGTTTAGAGAACTGTAAGATTCCATCTACCTCTCGCCAAAGAAAATTACCTAGGAGAACCTTGACAATGAAAAATTTTTGCACTAGAATAAGTCATGGCGGTGGGAGGCTGAATCAGGGGAGGAGGAATCAAGGGATATTTACCTTGAGGTCACTTCCTCCTTCCCCTATTACAACTTCCTTTTTCCTTTTCCAGTGCACACAAAAATAGTTCCAATCAACTCCATGCATGTTTTCAATGCCCACCCAAGCACCACCCTCGATCAGAGGTTATATCCATATGCCATATGCCACATTCTGGTCAGAGGAAGCCAGCTTATGGTTATGGACTCCTCTCTATGTTCTTAGAATAAAGGCTAGTTTTTACCTTATATTTTGCTCTTTTATCATGCCAAAAATACTAACAGACAACACTTTAGTAACTCAATAAACAACTTGCTAACTCACTAGCATTTGATTGAAAGTTTTTATATTTGTGTCAGTGATTGCTTCAGTACATCATGATCACTCTATCAGCAGTTCCTAATTATTGTCAAGGTAAACTGTGATTCCAAAAGCCTTTGCTATTGATCCTTAATGATGTGAATTTTTGTTGACTTAACATTCATTATATATATCCATATATGTATGTAAATATACACATTTATATAAATATACACATACATAAATATATGTGTATATAAATATACACATTTATGTAAATATACACATATATAAATATATACATATGTAAATATATACATATATGTAAACAAATATATGTATATATATATGCAATCTAATATCAACAGCACAATGCAATGGCATCAAAGTATTTTCTGAGTTCAACTCATTGCTCTTATTCTGTTAATGAAGATTGTTAACTTTTTGCCATTAATATAGCAAGAATTTTAGTTCTCAATAAAGAAAGAACATCAATGTAAAGATACAAAAGCTCCAGGAAATCAAAACAGAAAACAAAGCATACAATGAAAGACCTATGGTTTAGAGAAAAAGTTGCTAAATATTTATGACATAAAGTACTTCACTTATATTGAACAAGTGCCCATTTACTCGTAATTCTGAAGTTTTTCAGAATCCAATTCTTCTAATGCTTGTGAAAAATAAAAACATGAAATATGGGAGGTATAACTGTCATATGGCCAGAATCTCATCTTCTACGCTAGGCATTCTTAACAGAGGTCTTATATCATTTGCTCAATCTTGTAGGCATGGTTTTGTGTGCATATTTTTGTGGGAAATTTTTTTTTGGTTTTGAAACTAAGAAATATGAATATTTATAATAAAATCCTGCATAAAGATCATATGATGAGAAGAAAATGTTATTTGTGATGGCAAAATTTGAGAAGTGTTGCCATGACCCAATGCTTAAAAAATTAATTTCCTATGAAAGCTTATTTCAGAAAAATTCTTAAAAATCTTAGTTTCCTTATCAGAAAATATTATTCTATGATAAAATAAAATGACCATGATTTCCAAACTTTCAGACAAATTAGACTTACTCAAAATTAAAAACGTCTGCGTGGCAAGTTAATCATCAGCAAAGTGAAAGTCAACACATAGAATGGAAAAAATAATATTCACAAATCATATTATCTGAAAAGGAAGTAGTATCCAGATATAATATGTCTTATATCAAAACATCTTGTGTGGACATGGATACATACATACATATGTGTGTGTGTGTATATATATATATATATATATATATATATATATATATCTTTCCCATCTAAGAAATAATGAAATCTAACCAATTGAAAATGAGCAAAGGATTTAAATACACATTTTTTCCTACAAAAGTTTGCAAATCATCAATACATACATGACATGATGTTTAATGTCATTATTTACTAAGAAATATAAAATAAACCATATTGTTATACCTATTTAAAAACATGTACATGGATAAAATTTGAGAATAATACAAATGTTGAGATAATTACAAGTGCTCACAAGGGTATGAACAATTTAAAAGATGTGGAGAAATGTGAAACTTCTCATGTAATTGTGGAGCATGTGGAGAATTTGGAACCTTCATACATTACTGGGAGGAATATAAAATGATGCTGCTCTTCTGAAGATGCTTTTATAATCCTTCAAAAGATTAGATACATAACATACAACCCAGCAATTTCACTCTTAGGTGATAACAGAAACAAAAACATATGCTTATGCAAACATTTTTGCAGAAATCAACAGGGCAAACCTGTTAGGAACAGTCAAAGGATATAACCCACCATAGGTGAACAGATAAACAATATATTTGGTACCACTGAAAATTATTCAGTCACAAAAAGATTGAAGGAGAGACACATGCCACCATGTTAATGAACTTTGAAAACATTATACTAAATAACAGAGAGTAACAAACACAAGTTTTATAACCTTCTTTATGTGAAACACTCAAAATACAAAAATCCAGAGAGCTGGAAAATAGATTAGTGGTTGCCAAGTGATAGGGAGGCAAAATGGTGGCGATAGCATAGAGATGGAAAATGACTCCTAAAGTACGTGGAGTCTTCTTAGGGAGGATGAAACCTTTTAAAATTACATTATAGGGATGGCTATACAATCTGTGAATATGCTGAAACACTAGCGCTTGAAGTGTGTGAATTTTACAGTGTATGAAAAGTCCTCTCAAGTTTAAAAGTTAAAGAGTAAGCCACGTTAGTTCTTTGTCAGACTGTAATATGGTAGGAAATAATGCATACATAGTTCTGATAAACATTGTATGTTTATACTCACACATTTATGACTGAAATCCAGAAAATATTTCGGTCCAGAGTTTCTATTTACTTTTATTCTGTCAACTCTTCATTCTTTAGGGTTTAGATTCTTTACTGTAGCATCAGTCCCAGTGTGGGTTGAGTACTGCAGATACTTGCAAAGGTCGCCCTGCTCTGACCTTTCCATCTTGCTGAAATGAGGTTTCTTGCAGTATAGCATATAGCCAGTCAGTATGAAAGCATTGTCTTTCTCATGCAATAATTTAATCTCTTTCTTAGCCTTTTTTGAACACATTGTTTTCCTTAGCTAAAAATGCATCCTAAACTTTTCATAGTCTGTATAGGATTTCTGGTGTTTTTGCATAAATCATTCCAAAAATGTATAAGAAAATTTTAAAATGCTTTTAAAAACTGGAACCCTTGGACATATGACACTTCAAGAAACTATGGAAGTTGGAATTAGAAGAGATTTTTATCAAAACTTAAAATAAAATTGATTTTTAAATGATGAAGCACAACTTTTAGAAGTATCATTTCTGAAATTTGGAAGCCACTGCAAAATCTAGAATGGGGGGGGTAGTAACTGGTTAAAGACACATCAATTTCCCCTACATAGATGTTCGAATCATTTTATATAGAATTTTGCCACAAAATGTCATGAAGATTAAAGTTCTTTTTACAGGAATAAATGCAAGTTTTACAGCTCATATTTTAATGCATACATTAAAGCCTATGTTTACAATGATAGAAATGAATACAGCAGTTGTCTCTCTATGGACTTGTCCCTTGAAAACACTGCAAAAGGTTTAAGAATCTGGAAATGATGTCTATATTATGTATCATATGGCTATCTATATAGATATCTACATATAGATAGATATATACAAATATGTATATTCTTCAAATACATATATTTATGGCAAATTAACACCTTTACACATATACATACACCAAACACATGATATTCTCTTTCTATAATTGAGTTTATACCCTAAATCCTACCTATTCACAAGTAAAAGGAGATTAAGATTAAAGACAGCATCCTAAAGCAGAGTTTATATAATGTACTTCGTAGTTTCAGATGAGAATCCAGTATCTAAGCAAGAATATATTTAACTCCACATTGATGCAATAAATAAGCGATTGTACTTGCATTCTTTGGAGTGTTTGATTTCTGAAAGGACTACCTTATTTTTTATAATCACTTATCTCTGAAAGTGCTATAATTTAGTGAAAAGGAAGTGCAAGGGTTGGGGAATAAAGTGTTCACTTCAGAGAACAGTGAATTTTAGGACTGAAAGTGTCCCTACTCTTTCTCTTCAGGACATGGCATATAAAAGTAATGTTGCCCAACAAAGTACTTTGCTTACTCTGTGAACAATTTCTAACAAAAACAGAAAACAAAGCAAACAAACAAAAAAAAAAAAACAGACTAAAACACACACACTACACAATGAAATCATTTTCCAAGAACATTTTTCATGAGAAATTCTGTGTGTAAAACTTGTCATCAAGAGATTCATAAACAATTATAGCTTTCTACATGAACACTCTGGCAAAACAATGGTTGATTGAATAATGAACCAAGTTGTCTACTTCAGAAAGTCCAAACTGGAGGGCAAAAGGAAAGAAAAGAATCAGACACCAAGTTCTTGTAAAAATGTGGGAAAAGTGGTCTAAAAGGTTAAAAATGAGGCAAACTAAAAAAGCAACAAAAAAAGAATTTGGAAGATACTAGGAAATCATATGCCAATGAATTAGGTGAGATTAGAAAAAAATTTAATGAAAAGTTTAACAAAGCTGATGTCAATTATATGAGCCTGTAGAACTAGGGGAATAACAGTCCTACTGCTAGATAATATTTTAACAACCTGGGAAGTTTCATCTGATTTAAGGATACCAAAAGTAAGAAAAATAGTATCTGATGGATCTCACTGGAAAGATGTAGAATAGTTCCAAAAATTACTGTGTACCTCCAGCACTTACTGGAATCAAAATCAGACTAGTTATATAAATGATTTTTACATGCATAAAATCATTCCAAGTGTTTCCAGAAGGGTAAGTAGCCAGACTTCTGCCAGGATCCAAGCTAGAAGCGTGAGCGTCACTGTTCACTTCCTTCTAGATACTCACCGTGGAATGGTAACCGAGTCTCATAGATTCTCTTTCCAATTTTCTTTGAATCTGGACTATTTTGCTATTCCTAACACTTTGTCAGTGTTTTCTCATCATTTTTTTAATCTGTACTTTCAACAAGAATTCCAGCCTCCAAAAGAGATCTAAAATCTGACCCCTCCTCTGTTTTTCCATTAAATGCCTTCCACACTCAGCATCACCAACTGTATCCTAAAACAACAAAACCTTTTTTTCTTTTTTCTCCTGCTTTAGCGCCGCCCTTCATAATCTTCCTTTTAAATAAGAATCTGATTCATGGTCCGTATGCCTCTAGGTTAAGTACTTTGATGGCTTACAGTACCATACATTGCCTTATTCTGTAAATACAGCAGGACCACACTCCCCTCTCCCTCACTGTGCTTCAGCTTCAATTGAGAATCGTATTATTTCCTCCCTATAGCTCTATCACTTTCTGGTCACAGTCTCCATATTTGCTATTCCACTGATTTCATGACCTTTTCTCTTTTTGACAGATCTGGATTCTTCTCCTCCTTCCAGCCCTAAAATGTCATTTCTGTTAGAAAACGTGATCTTGCCAACCATTTCCAAGGTGGTGAACTCTCCACCTGCCCAGCTAAATTGATCATTTATATAAGATTTAAAAATTATTTTGTTATGATTATTTTCCAAGTAGTAAATACATGTAATTTTACATTTTAAATGTTATAGTTCAAAGTACTCATACTCTTTGTGTTTACTCAGTGTCAACCACTTTCAAATATTATATGCTTTGTTGTTGTTATTGTTATTTTACTATACAGCTTTAAGTTTCTAAATAGCTTGCTAACTCAATTATTAGTTTTTGCTTTGTATTATTTTAGCGACTATCATTTGACTTCCTAAGATGGCAAATAAAGAGTTAGCTTTCTTATGTGTAATTCCCCAAATCTTCTGAATTCCTATTCTCATAGTTTCAGTTGAAATCAGTCATCATGTTTGTATTATTATAATTATGTATATAGTACACATACACAAACTGCAAGGAACATGATGATTGTATTTAACATTTTAGAATATATTTGATGACCCAAGAACTGATTGTGTTTTCGCTGGCTAAATAGTCTAAGAACCAGTGACTAATCCATCCACAGCTTCACAAGTGTGTATTTCTTCTTGATGTGTAGACAAATACATCAATTGGGATTTTTTTTAAAAGAAAATAGTAAAATCCAAGAAAACAAAGCAGGAAAATTGGTACAAAACTTCAAAGCAGGATAATAGGAAAAAAATAATAGCTACCATTGTATATCTTGTTATCTTCACAATAATTATCCATCCCATGAGGTATAGCAAAAACAAATGAAAAACAAAATAGGATAAAACCCATCAAAATGGAATACCGAATAAAGGAAAACAACTAGAACAAAGCAAAACAGTGAGAACAATATTGGATTTCAAAAATAACATAGAAAGAAATCCCCCATTATTGCTGTATTGCACACTGTCCTCTTCCCAAGAAAAGCTCAGACCGCTGGCTCCAGGCGTTTGCTCATGGGGCCATGCTCATGGCAGGTGCTGTCTGACTTTTCTCTTCCTGGAACCCGCATGACTTGCGCAGCTTATCAGAAAGCCTGGCTGGTTGGCTTGATGGGTCCTGCCAGTCCCAGCATGATATCTACTGGTTTTTAATGGGGACCTCACTCTCTTCTCCCATCAGAACTATTTACCTGTTGGTCTTAAAAATGGAATCTCTTTTTCAATTCCTTTAGTTTCATCCTGGCAATATTTGTGCTTCTCTGAAATGTTGAATTCCATAGTTCCAAAACCTCATGTTATCTCAAAGGTTAGCTATTAGTTGATTTCCTAGGACAGGTGTTCCAGCAATTGCCTAAGGAATATGGTAAAATTGGTAAAACATTATTGATATATTGCCTGTCTAAACATGTGAGCTTTTTTTATTGGATGAATTGAGTTTGTCTAGCAAATGAACTTTTGACTTAGAGATAATTTTCTTTTGGAAAATGAAAACATTCCTCCATTTATTCTAGCATGCTATTAAAAATGTTAAAGCTACCATTCTTGTTTTAAGTTATGTGTATTTGACTCTTTCCTCTGTGGAAGTGTTCAGGCTTTTTGATTCATCTCTATTATTTTGAAATTCAAAAAAGTATGCCTTTATATGGATTATTATTTCCTCTTTAAAACATTTCATGCATCTTTTCAATCTACAAATTCATGTCTCTATAGTCTGAAAATTTTCTGTGAAATTATCTCATAATTTTTTCTCTCCATAATTTTTGTTCCCTTTTCCTTTAAGTTTTCATCTATTTCCATTTCACGCCCTTTAATTTCTAACAAATACCTACATTTTCACTTCTAAATTTTTTAGGCTCAAAAAATTATTGCATAAAAATTGTTTCAAAGAACTCTTTCCTCAAAATCACTTATGAATAAATTTTCTAATTGCAATCTTATGGGCATATTTTTTCCTAGGCCTCAGAAGATGACATGTTTTGTTATTTTTTTCTGTCTTACCTTGTATTTATCTCTAAATTCCTCTGCCTCTGTGTTCATTTCATTCTCTCCCTTTCATTTTAAGCCTTCTTTAGTGCCTAATTAATTATTTGTATTTAAAAGAAAGAAGTTAAATAAGTCAGGGAAGCTTTGCATTTTTGTGTGAGGCTGTCTGAGGTCTTTATAAAGTGATCTGTGTAGGTGTCTGTGGCTTCCTTTACTTTGATCTTACCAACTTCACAAAGAGTGACCTAGTCCTTATTGTTCTGCTGTCTCTGTTTTCAGATCTCAATGTGGGAACAGATCTGTGCAGGATAAGAGGAGGAGACTCGCCACTGTGATCATAGACTTTCTTTTTAACTTTGCAGTTGTGCCTGTCTTTCACAGGTCTAGATTCCTGCATAGTTTTTCTTAGTTGTTCCTGGCAATCATGAGCCTAGGCTCCTCTTCATGTTTTACAATCTCCATCTTGTGCTATACCGTACTAGGAATGAACATTCACCTGTCTTGTTTGAGCAAGGAGGTGTCTCACTGGTCTAATTTTCTCCTATTCAGTTATTAAGCAAATCATTATAATTTTACCTCTGTTTTCAAACAAAACAAAATGAAGGCAATAACAAACAAGCCAACAAATAACTCAACATCTTCATTTCCTGAGTATTTCTGAGATTTTTCCACAACATTGCCTCTTGGTGCCTCCTACCACCACAAGGACTGTAGCCAAGATTTCTGCAGTGTGTCCTGCTGAGTCTGTTACCGCTTTCTGTCCCAATTCTGCTCACTATAGCAGATCCCATTTTGTTTTTGTTTTCTATGTTTATTTTTTCTTTTGTTTGGCTTTTGATACTATGAGATTATCTACTGCCCGACTCCTTTTTAAAAATCATATGATTCTTGCCTTAGCATAATAGTTAACAAAAGTTACAAAAATGTGTGAATTTAATATTTTAAAATTTATCCTGAATTCAAAACCTAGTTGTTACATTTAATAATAGGCCGTGAATATTTCCCCATTACATAAAATTGATCTTGTCAGCCTTTTGAATCAGGGTTTCCTTAATGCGTCTCCACCTAGAGACATTATTTGCTTTCTGAAGTTTCTATTTTTTTCAGGAGAATGTAAGTGCAGAACAGAGACTTTGTTTTCCACTAGTGCTTTTATGAATGGCAAAACAGTACTTAGCACTTAGCAAGCACTATGAATATGTGTTGAATAGACCCTTAGTGCCTTGCTGGTAGATCTTTTCTTGACCCAAGGTCACTCTGCTTAACACAACTCTCATTCTTCGTAGACTAGCACTGTTTACCTTCCTTGATCTGATCTACAAAGCTTTGGTCCTCTGGAAGAACCTCATCCTCTTCCCATCTGGACTCTACTTCCATGGCATTGCAATTCAGGGCGTTCTGAGAGCCAACTCTTACTGTTTGGAACACCCTTGCCCCCTTGTTATACAGGAAAACCTACTGCTAGTTCTTTCCTGCATGGATCATATGCAGCCACATTCTTGAAGAGTTTTCTGACTTTCATAGGTGGAATTAACCCTGTATCTTTGGCTTTTTATAGCTTTGCTACAGAGGCAGGTACCACAAAACAGTAATATTGGCACTGCCCAGATAACTGTTTAAAGTGAAGAATCCTTGGAACTAGTACAGACTTACCATCTCAGAATTAACATTCCAACAAGACTCTCAACTGATTTACATGCCCATTAAACATTTAGAAGTATGTGTTAAGGAACCTTTTAGAGCATATGAGTGTTTGATCACTTTATGCCACCTGGAAACAAATGAAACTGGTATAGTGTACTTGAAAATTCTTAGAGTTTCAAATACCCCTATATATCAACATAATTTCCTGGAATATGGTAGCTCAAACATGTTTTGGAAGCAAAGTAGAAAGTAAGAAAGAAGTTAAGGAGGGAGAGTGAAAGCAATTTCACATTATACTCCAGCTCAGGAGTACAGAGCCTGTGGAGAGCTTAGTACCATACAGCTGCAAGCTGAGGGTGCTGAAGACGGCTGGGAACACACCAGCCACAGAGAAGAAGTGAAAAGCATTCCTCGCCAAGTTTCAGAGGAAGTGTAGCCCTGCTGATAGCTTGGTTTTTGACTTCTACACTCTTCAACTGTGAAACAGTACATTTCTGTGGGCTTAAACCATCAATTGGTGGCACTTTGCTATATGGTATTAGGAAGCTGACACAAATTCTAAGACCAAATTTCCCGCCTAAATTTCATAGCTCTGTCTACAGATAAATAATCTCCTTGTCTTGATTATTTTTCTAAGGGGCAGTCTCAGTCCCAAACTTTTGGTATAAACTTCTGAATCTGTTAAATGATATGCCAAACATAACTTTCGATATTTTGATAAATTTTAAATATGAATGATAAAATAAAGAGATTTGTGATCAATGAACCCAGATCTGATATTACTTCACATTATACTTTGAAACAGTCTTCTTCTGTGGAGTTGTTTAGCTGATAATATTTTGTTAGAACTAAATTTTGTATGTCCGTATTTCAGCAGCTTAAAAATAAAAATTGAAACAGCCAACCAAAAAATAACAGAGGCACAAAACCATCTTCTGCGGCCTGTTGTTAAGTCTTGAAATATCTTATTCTGTCAGTGTGATTTCATAGCAGGATGAAAAATGTCAAAAGTGAGGATGACAAATCAGTCTAGTGAGGAAAAATGACTCTTGGACAAGAGATGTCGTTTGTCATGATTGCCATTTCACTGCACTTTCTCCTCTCCTCTCTTTCAGATGAATGTAATTTTGCCATTTGTTTTAAATTATCTTTTCTGCACAGAGGTTTGATCATGAAATTTATATTCCCATTCACAAAAGTTTTGTGAAATAATAAGTTTCAAATGACGAGTTTATACTTGTGTATTTTAAAGAATTAAAAAATTCATCAATATATGGTTTACCAAATATTATTGTTTTTTAAACCAAATGGCTACTTTTCCTAGAAAGACACCATGGCTTTTAATTTTTTTTTTTTTTTCAAAACTGACACAGCTGAGCACAGCTCTCTGAGCCACTGCATAATATGGGTGGTAATTAAGCCACAGCTTCAAGGTTGCATGGGCACAAGACAATTCCGCCTAATGAAGTATCGATCGGCTGCAGTCGAGGTAAAACAAGTTGACATTCATTTAGAGGTAGCAACGTGAATATACCACAATGCCACCAAAGAAATAAAGGGAACAAACAATGAGGCTGAATTTTAATCTTACAAACACAATTAAGAATCTTATTTATAGCATGCTGCTATCACTTAAACCAAAGCTAATTGCATACTTACTGCCCTGACATAAGATACCTAAATCAGCAGAAATTATATATCCTTAGCATAATGGCAAAGAAGAAAAACAAAACAAAAAAAAGTGCTGGAAGCTTAGTGCTTCAATTACAGACAACACTAGGACTTTAAAAAATGTACTGATGGAAATATTTGAAATCAGATTTCCCACGTTGTTGTTTTGGACAGTTAAACTTATTGTAAGGTGTTATGAAGAAAAACTCAGGAGAACAGATTTCAACCCTGATTTAGCCAACTTTGATTGAGGGTAGGTTCATGTCTCCTCTGAGTTACTCGCTTTGTAATTCTAATGATTAACAACAATATTCAACTGCATCTGATTTAGTAAACATTTATTAAAATGATCTTATTTTCCCAGAAATAAATATAATGGTTATTGCACTAACAACTTCATTGATGAACACCAGGATTTCTCAACGTTTTCTCATTCAAATAAGAAGCTAACTTGATAATGTCTGTGAAGCGATGCATTTTAAACTGTGCAAATTTCATGTATCGATACTTTTAAGCAAGTGAAGTCTTATGATATGGTTCTAAACACTATCTTAAGGGTATGAAAATACTTTGCCATTGTATACCAGTTTAATGATGATATGCAATTTAATAATGTATTACGTTTTAATAATCTGCTTAAAGTTTGAGAATTTTTATATTAAACACTAATCTTTATTGATGAAACGTTCTGATGACTTTTTTTCTTAACATTAATATATCTATATGTAACAGAAGCAGTTCAAATTCTATTTTAATTGCAAACCTAGTATGGAATAATTTTAGATATAATATTTATTTTAATATTTTATTTAAAATTATATTTAACCATAAATAACTATGAAGCACAAAGATGTTACTAAATATTATGAATGACACTAATGACAAAATTATTCTTAATTATAATTTTAATTATTATTTTTAATAATGTTATTATTATTTTAAAATTATTATTTTAATAATATGAAAATATTATTTTGGACAAACAAGACTTTGACTTAGCAATTGAGGAGGCTGCATTTGCTAGTGAAGAAGTCAGTTTTGTACCATTCCAAAGGACAGGAAAGCTTGTTGTCACAAATGCCACCTAGAGAGGACATTCAATCAAAGATTCTCCATAGAAAGTAAAGCTCAAAATGTTTTTATGCTAATTAAATAATTCAAAGTTATTGGAATTACATAGCTTTCAGAAGTCATATTTTCTCCTGAAAAATACTCACAAATAAAAATGAGTGCTAATGTGCCTAATTACACTATTGACCTCAGGCAGATGGACATGTCCTTTAAAATATTGATAAGCAGATGTTAAGATTCACAGAAATTGCCCTACTTGTTTGAGGAAAAATGATATTCTTTGCTGATTATTTATATTCATAATAAATTATTTAGGACTCCAAATATGTGATTCACATGCTTCAGTTTATTGCATCACATTTGAACATTTTTTCTGTTCAGTCATCTCTAAATCAACAATTTAATTGTTGTTCTTATATTTTACTAGATTACCAAATTAAACTTCTATTATAATGTGGAATAAGCTTGATCTAAATCAGAAAAACCTTGGTTTCATAATTAAACCATGTTAATTTCAATGACGATACCATGTGTTATTGATAGAGTGAGAATTATACACTTTCAAGACTTATTGCAAACTTGGTAACTATGAAATCAGAACAACAGATGGTGCTGAAGAACATATTTTGAAATTTTAAACAACTATATCACTTGATTTTTTTATTTATTATGTACTTAATATTCTCCAAATTCAATTTTTCTATACAGAGGTTTTAAAAATAAATTATATCAACTTAATTATAAGTTATATTAAATATTAAAAATTACTAACAAAGTTGGGTATGGAGTCACATACTTACAGTACTTGCAATGAGGATGGCTAAGAAAAGAATCTAAATATACAGACATACCCTGTCTGAAGAAAAGAAAGAAGAAAGGAAGAGAGAGAAAGAGAGAGAAAGTTGAAAAGAAATGAAAATAAACTAGCTGATAATGTTTCTTTGTGGTAGACAAACTTTGATTCAATCACCAGTTCCACTAAAGCAAAACAAAACAAAAACACTACTTAGTGACATGCTTAGAAATAGAATTCTACTTAGTGTGAAAGGGTAAAATGTCCCATGATTCTAGTCATTTAACTAATCTTATGTCTTCTGGAATAATGATACAATAACATTACTTTTTAAGTGATTTGAATTTTAACCATATAAAATACAATAATGCATAATTATTGAAATTGACTTTGATCTTAGGTACAACAACATATGAATATGATTTTTATTGACAGCTTATCAAAAGAAATCAAAGAAACAAACACTTTGTGTGTGTTTGTGTGCACATGCATGCACACATCCTCATACACACATATTTGTATAAGAGTAGCCACTTTGATATACAAGGAAGCAGATGAAAGCATCTAGGTACATAAGCTTGCAGTGGCTAATAAGATCTATCATGAGATAATTTTTGCAGTGAAGGATAAGATCTATATTCAGCAGATAATTGTGCTTTGTTTCTTTATCTCATTGCTCTTCTAACCTTACCTTAAGAACATGTGTTATTGGTTATGCTGCGACCTGGAGGAAGCACCAGGAGTGATTCCCCGTGAATATGCACGCAATGCGAAATCGATGAAGTAATATTGAAGTGGGAAAGTATCTTAAAAATTCAGTACATGGGGCTGGGGATTTAGCTCAGCAGCATAAGCACCTGCCTTGCAAGCAGGTGGTCGTAAGTTCAATCTGCGGTACCAATAAAAAGATTTTTTAAAAAAAGGAAAAAAATTCAGTACATGTAAAGTATACAGGCTACATTAATAAACATGTGATAGTACAATATATTTATCATATATGGCTTTTTACAGAGTTAAAAGAAAAAAGTTGCATTGTACGTTTTTGACAGAAGTGATACAATTGACAGATATGGTCTATAGGAATAGTTTTTCAACAAGTGTACATTTTAAAATCAATTTTGCATTAAAAATTTTTGTGCTTATTCATAGGCTGATAGAAGTAATATTTTTAAAACAAAGTGTTCTGTATTGTGAGTTGGGACAAGAGAGTGATGTTAAAAATTCAGCTTTTTCTTTCTGTTGACTAATGAATGGATAATGAATTACACCTGTTGTTTTATTTAATATGCATATATAAGAAATTACAATCCTCAGTGATCATGAACACCAATAAGGAGAGAAACTGCTTAGAAATAAAGGATATAGGATGTAGAGCATTATTATAATTGAAATAATTTTATATTAGCATTAATAGTAAGTTTCTATCTCTTCAATATGCAAGCTAGAGAAATAATCATGCTAAAACATGCTATGTAATTTTTTACTCATTGTTTAGCTGATGTTATCAAAACTTTATTTAATAGGTAGCTTGTTCAATAATTTCTGTAGGATAGCAACAATAATCTCACTTTACTGCTTGCAGTGTACACTTTACTGCATGCAATGTAAAAAAGGATATAAAAAGAAATTCTGTGAAACAGTTTCACCTTCAAAATCTGGCTTCTTCTGCTATCCATTGTTAGGGCTTTTTTGTTCTTGTATTTTCCAAATACTTTTAATGCATATGGAGCCATAAGTCAGTTCTTTTCATCTTTTTTTTCCCACAGAAATGAGAACATACATTTACTCTGTTTTGTATCATCCTTTTGTTTCATGTAACAATACCATATTGCACCAAATGTAAGACACTAGCTGTTGAAAGATGTGCTATTATTTACAATTCACTAACAAAGGAAAGCATTACTAGTTAAGCTATAATGTAATATATTTATCATTTAGAATTTAATTTTAAACACAATATATGTCCTTTCAGTTTTAATTTGGCATCTATTTTTAGATGTTAATCATTTCATGCATGCATTAAAGGAAAATTCAAGCAAAAGTAAATTATTAAACTGAAGTCTTATATTAAAATTTAAATCCTCCTACTTTTTAATTTGAAATTATTATCATTCTCAATATTATTGTTTGTTCTATCAACTACTTAGGTGGTTTTGCAATTCTTGAAAAAGAAGATTGAAAATATATACAAAGCCATTGGCTCACTTCAGCATATTTTTAAACATGCCAGACAAAGCAAATGACCCTAATTAACTAAAGAAAATATACTCTTAAGTTATATAGCCTTTTTTCTTCTTGGTCAGCTGACAATGAATCTACATGTAATAATCTGGTGTTTGGCTGTACAGACAACAAACCTGCATCACAACTACCCTAAATCATCCAGATTTCTGTATGTTATCAATCAAAGAAAGTGCATACTAAAATCAATGACATATAGTGCATTAAGAGATTTTCCCATTTGGGCACACATAATTTTTCTCTACTTTTTGTTAGATTAGAATAATAGCAGATTTGTAGAAGCAGCTTAGTTTAGATAAGTAGACTCTACCACTGGATTTTGAGTGTCCCACAATTTATTTGTGTCTCTTTATTTGTTCTTTCCCTTTTCTTTTCAATTGTTTTTGCTTAACAATAATGAAGATAGTATTTGTGATTATTCAATTGTGTGTGGGGGTGGGCAGTGTATCTGTGAATAACATCCTAGAAATTAAAATAAAGAATCAAAGCCTATGGATTTTTAAATTTGTGTAATTTTTATACAAAACACTCCCTCCAGGATTTGCATTCTGTGCATTAGAATTTTTGGTTCCCTATACTCACTAATTTTCAGCTTTAAATTGAACAAACTGAAAGCTACTTTGCATAAATAATAAATTGGGCTCTTCGGAGTTGTCCAAGCCTGACTTTTTTAGTCAAATATGTTTACATTTTGTGTTATACAAATTATATCACACTGAGAGAAGATTTTAACTTGCCAGTATTACTTTCAAATTTTAGTTACACCGGAGTACTCTAATATTGCAGATTCATTATATAACCTAATCTCTCTCTCTCTCTCTCTCTCTCTCTCTCTCTCTCTCTCTCTCTCTCTCTCTCTCTCTCTCTCTTTCTCCCCTTCTCTGCTCTGTCTTTATAACTTCTCTCCCTGTCTGAGGAAGTATATTTAAGCTTTACATGAACCATTACAATGAAACTTAAGGTTAATTGTGAAAGAATACATCTTTTACAGTTATTCTATTGAATTATGGAATACTAGATTTAGCACACACCTGCGAAGCATAAAATCAGCCTTTTTTATTTTGGATATGAGGATAGTAAGGCCCAGAAAAGTCAAAAGATTTGTCCTTTACGTCAACAAATCATAGAACAGGACTTGATCAAGGACTGACTCTCTGGTTTGAGAGTTTATTTCATTAATCATTTCAATATCCCAAAGCTGAGAAAATAAGGATACGAAAATGATCACAAAATCTAAGTATATCCAGCAGATTGTGATTCAAACAAGCCAAGAATCTGGTGTTGGCTCTTTGCAGACATTTCTGTGAGGAAGTGAATATAATGCCTCCAGAGGGAAGCAGCAGTACAGTGTGTTCTGTATAACCAAACCCAAGGATAAAGTATTACACTTACTTGTAAATATTTACTTATTTCTAGATGATAACATGAATATTCTGGGTGATCGAGGATTTTAAATTGTCTTAATTTCAAAAATTTTAATTTCTTAAATATTTATTTATACCATTATATGTGTGTGTGTGTGTGTGAAATGTATATTTTATGAAGTTGGTTAATAAATACCTATACAAATCCTATTATTTTTACTATACGCATGTAAGTGTTGAAATAAGTGGCTGATAAAGCACATTTGGATCCAAAATGAATGTTTATTTCAACAAAGTATGTTGTGTCAGCCATTTATTTTAATGCTATTTATGTCATCACCACTTTGACTGATAACCTTTTTGCAAAACTGTCCTTATTTAAATATCCAACACATCAATCTAATGTTAGGTAAGCCATCAGTCTTCACTGATTTGAGGAGATCTTGGGACATTCTTTTTATTCAACCTATTTTGGTGAGCTGGGCTGTGATCACCTATTTGAAAACTAGTCTATGCTACAAAATTGAAATCTTAAGTCAAATAAACAAACTTATCTGAACTAATAAACATGCTAGGCTATGAAAAATAAATAAATATATCTTAATTAAACAAAATAAAATGTGACATGTATCAGCTTTCTAAAAATAATAACAAATATGGCAACACTGAGTTTATAACTTTGTATCACTGCTTTCTATCAGTACTCTGAAATAACCTCTTCCTTCTTTTAGTTCCGAAGCTAAGACAGTTGAAAGTCAGACATGAGTTCTAAGTCTGTGAATTCCTAAATTAGGATAAAAGTTGAATTTGCAACTTCAAGTTAGGGCTTTTGTTTAGGTTTGGTAGATGGCTGATAAATCAAATAAAGTCTTTTGAAAGATGGTCCAAAGTGTCCCACACATATTTTCCAATAGAAATATCTTCTCATCCTTGTGAAGTATCCATGTTTCTTCTGACACTGCTATAACCACTTCAAGTGAAGTGACAAGAGCTGAAATTGCTTCTGTGTATACACCAATCCTCATGCCCACCACACACAACTTTTCTCATCGTTTGCCTACAAATTTAACTGTAAATTAAATTCAATTGAACTGAAAATTAACTTCAAGTTTCAGTAGGCAAATAGTTAAGCCTAGGAAACTAAAACTTATGTAACAAAATAATTTGAATAATTTAATCGTTTATATTGGCAAAAGTTTGTGTGAATTCTGTGAATGATAAATTGCATAAAGAGAAACAGAATTTTAGATAAGTTTGGATTTTTCAACACGGATGACTTGGTGTGAAATTTTTGATATATTAACGAAGACCTGAAAAAGGCTCTAACCATATCTTTGAATGTTGATTTGTCTGTGAACAAAGATGCCTCCATGGGATGGATAAGATTTATTCACTGCAAATTATGTATTATAATCTAGGAGAAGGAAATAAGAGACATTCTATATGAGAATGTTGGAAGTGATTTTTAATGTAAATTATTCACCTGCTCACTAATTATGGCTCTAAAAGAATAAAGTAAACTTAAAATCTGAGAAACTGTAGTTAGGGAGAGTTCCAACTTTTTTAAAAATTGGTATTTTCTGCCTTCTGCAGGTTAGTGAATAAAGGTCAGAGTGACTAGTGCTATTATTGAAATGGACTTCCAAATTGCATCATGATAATGGGATCCTGGAACAGCAAAGTGTAAGTGGCAGAATGCAACTTCCTGAGACACTGTGGGCATGGCTACCAGATAGAGATCAGAATCGAAAAGTAACTAAGAATGGTGTAATTCATTGATCAGTGATCATGTAGTTCATAAATATTCTGAGATAAGCAACACATTACATTTGATTACAAATGTTAAAAAAAAACCCTAACTAAATTTATATCTGAGAAATTCAGGTTTAAGACCTATAATAAAGAAGCACAGTGATTTATTCCAATCTCAAAACTAGCAAGCCAATGATTCAGAACCTTTTCAATAAAGAGAAAAATAGGCATTGATAAACAAGATCCATCATAATTACATATTGCCAAAATTTCTTATAAACTTATCCAAGGGGACGTGTAGACATTTACAAGTATTATAAGTTAACATAATGAAAATTCTCTTAAGCACTTAGGAATTTTTAATATTTTTAGCCACGCCCAAGAACTGAAGGAGTCATGAAGAAAAATTATTTCAAGTGAAGACTTATGGCAATAAAGAATAAAGAAAAAGTTCCTCTGAGTCTACTTCATGATGTGTTAAATGAGTCCCTGAAAAAGGCAGAATAAATTTCACAAATTCCTAAGTGGATAGCTAGAAGAATGAAAGACCTAGAATAATCCCAAAAATGTTTTCCTGACTACAAAGTAAAATGTATCAGAAATAAGAGAGATTAGAATTTGTCTTCCTCAAGTGCAAAAAAATGCTGAACCATATGTCTATGGTTTACCATAAATTAGCACCAACCTCAAAACTAGAGAATTCCAAAAAATGAACATATTTCACAAAACTAACTGCCCAGTGCAAAGAAGAGTTTATTCTTGAAGAATAAATGTATTTTTTTAAAATTTAATGCAGTTCTAGGTCATTGCTTCTCTTATGTAAGTGTATGAAAATGTATATATGTTTATGTGCTAGTGTAATTATAAAATTATATATAATAAAGTTCAAAAATTAGTCACAAGTTGAATAATTACTTATTTCATAATTATATATGGAATAAAGGAACAATATTATGAATTTTGAAGCTCACTCTAAAGCTCTTCTCAACCACATTTTTCTTCTCAGCTAAATGCAGTCTTCATCCTTAAATTTGTTACATATTCTATTGCTCATAGTTATGCTTTTATAGTTGTTATGTTTTTATCATCTACATGTCAACCTAATAAAAGACTATAAAATCTATGTATTGCTACACAAATATACACCATATAATCAACACGTGGTATAAAATTTTTGCCTAAATGTTACAGCATTCACTTTGAAAAGAAAAATCAAAGCAAAAGCACAGAAATACTTTAAGGATTTTAAGGACTCCTTTAATGGTCATATTGTCATTATAATCTGACAATTTCCAATAGAATTGGTGTTCCCAGTAGAATTTCAATCAAATTTTTAAGCTTTTTTAACTATTAATGAGAGCTGTTTTTTTAAAAAGCTGGTAGCCAAGGTTGCATGTGCCTCCTTGAAAACACAGAGCTAAAAGTCACAACATCTGGAAAGAGTTTTTTATGATTTATGTCTGAAATGTTGATCAGAATTATGATATGAAGGACTGTAGGGGTTTGCAACTTCTCCTGAACTTATTACCTATGTCCGACTCTGGGTGCAACTCTATGCTGAAAATAATAAATCAAAAAACAACAAACAAACAAAAAACTACCTCCACTTAATTAACTAGCATTAGAGGAGGAAGAAGAACTTATTAATATACAATGTCCAATAAGAGTAAGAATCCAAATCAGTTTTAACTGGATATTCTGTCCTTAAGTTAAAAGAAAGATTAAAAAAGTCTCTCTGGTATTGGCTAACTAGTTTTGCTCAAAATAGTAATAGCAGTAGACGTAATAATAATCACAACTAATTTTTAAAAGTTAAAAACGTTAGTGAACTTAATGACTAGAATTACAATACCTACTATAACTAGGATGAGAATTTGCAAAACCTTGAGATTTAAAAAAAAGGTCAAAAGAAATGATGTTGATTTTAGGACCACTTGTCTCAGTATGATGATGTGCTAAATAATTTTTAAAAGAACAATAGTATTTGTGACTAAATGATGGAAAAACCCTATTCCCATAATAGAGCACTAATCATGGAAAATAAGGAAATTTTATCATTTGCATCAATATAAAACTATAGGACTAGTCCCTCTTTCTTACTAGATCTTGGATTCTAGAAAGTGTTCATATTGTTTTGTTCATGGACACTTTCCTCCAGCTCTAAAGCTGCTAACAAACTGTTAGATTCCTCCCAAGTCCCAGCTCTTTGACTTTCTCTTCTACTTTCTCTTACTTCTCCCTACCATATATCTTTAACTTCTCTCAGGAAAATCAGAGGAACATACTTCTTTCTACAGGACTTTGTGTTTAGAATGTGTTTACGTGGATAGTTTAAGGTTCATAATACTTGTTATGTCATTGTCTGGGTTACTTTTTTCTATTGAGACAAAATATCTGACACCCAAAATTAGGAGAGGGAAGTTTGATTTAGCTTGCAGTTTTTGGAGGTTTCAGTCCATACTCAACTGACTCTAAGGCAGGGTGATATGGCTGATTGGCAACCATTTATGGCAGCCTCAATTAGCAAGAATGAAAGGGAAAAAGAGGAAAAACATGCCTCCAGCACTCCCTTACATTGTATGCCAGCTACTGTCTCCTGGGAAGGCACAGCACTCACACTGCCAACCCTAGTGCTAGACAACAAACCAATCACAAACGCTAGACTCAGCCGCATCCATGATTGCATGAGGCTTTGGGGGACACTTAAGCCATAAAAATCATATTCTCATCAAGTCATTTGGTATATTAGTATTCCAATCAATAACCACAAGTGAGATTCAGGGGTGGAGGTGGCATCTTTAGAACTCTACCTGTCACAGAATTAATAGGATAAGAATAAGTCCATTTGTACTGAAATATGTTTGCATTTTTTTTTACTAGGAAACCACAAATATTATGGCAAGACATCATATAAAGGCTAAGTACTGTACAGGCGTATAAATATATGCCATATTTGTGAACTGAAAGATTATGAAGACAGTAAGTTCAATTTGGACTTACTAAAACTACAACCTGATCTCAATTAATGAAAACCAGAAAACAGATTTTAAAATATAAAAAAGCTGAGAAGTTTCAAAATGAAGATTTTCTTTAACAAAAACAATACAATTTAACCTACCAATTTACATTATATAAACGTACTAATAATATTGTTAGGAAGACAGATAAATGAAACAGTCAAACCAAAAGTGAACCCAAGCACATACAGATATTTAACACATTATGAAAGTATCATGACAGTCACCTAACATATGTATTGTTAGTAAACCATGAGAAAATAATATTAGTAGGAAAGTGAATAAAACTTCACTGTTCCTGTCATTAGACTCCAAAAACCACGATTATAGAAGTAAACATAGGTGTATTTTAAGAGTTAGTGATTTATAAGTGATAATACTATAGATCTTAAAAAAAAAAAAACATTGTGGTGGTTATCTGTTAAAGTGGCTTTCAAAGATCACTACCCGATATGTATACATACATATGTATGTTTATGCATATATACACCTTGGTAATCCTGTCCCTATAACTATAGCAAGGACCTAGGTTTGTGCCTCCAACAGTATAGCATGTTAAAAGTGATGTGATTTCATTTTCTTTGCCTCAAGAAAGATGATTTTCAGGGAAAATGTTTGCATTGTTTGCACATGCAATGCAATTTCTCTAGGTTATACTCCCAAAAACAGATTTCAGTTAATGTGAGTGCAGTGTTTTGAGAAGTAAATTTTTTTCATAAGGTTGAAAATATTTTATTTATATTTTTACAATCACACTGTCACTATATAATATTTTATACTCTTCTACATCTCAACATAGGACACATTGTTAAAACATTTAATATTGTGAAATTTAAAAGCCAAAATTCTTCAATATGATCCATGTTTATAACTGCTTTTCATTTTTAAGGATTTAGAGCATCACAGATTCCAATTCACTTCATGTTTATTTTTCCAGGGAATGCTATTAGTATACTTTGTTCATTATCTTATTGTATTTGTTGTGCCATTTTTTTAATATCTCTACTAATATGATCACTATTACTACCAATGTTAATAACCACTCCCAATTTTTTGGTAGATGTTTATACATTTTTAAAAGTCTGTTCACAGTGAGATTTTCACATACTTAGGGAATCCTTTAAACGACAGAAATGTCTTCATATTAAAATACTCAATACTACGTGAGTATATTTTTGTCTTTCAAGGACTTATTTTAAAATTCATGCTTAATCTTGAAGATATAATGGTACTGTACATTTTCTTCCAAATATTTATGATTGTTCCTCTTTATTAATTACTTACCTCCCTTGTGTCACCTCACATACAATGAGAAGTAGATAATCTATTTTACTTTTTTCCAGGCAGATCACCAGTTGCTTTATACTATTTATTCAGGCGTTTCCCTTCATTATTGATCTGAAATACCATTTTATAACAGATATTTTTTTTCTGAACAAATAGAAGTACTCTAGTTGTAGGTTTCTTATTTCCTTGGCCAACATTTTATCTTAAATATTACAGTACCTTAAATATTTCAGTATGATATTTTGAAAGACAGGTCTCCCCCACTTTTAAAGATTGTTTTCAGACATTTGTTGATTTTCCTATGATTAATGAATTTTCCCTACTCTTTAGTGAATTTTTTAATTTTTCAAACAATTTTATGGTTTTATCAATATAGTACTAAGCTAAGCAAAAGAGCTAAAATTAACCTTCTAAAAGGAAATATGATAATGTTTTATAATATCAGGATGGCCAAAGATTTCATATGTATACTAAAACTACAGTCTTCATAGAAATACTTTTGACTTCTTAAAAGTTCAAATTTTTTAAAATTTTATTTTAAAGTGGGTAAAATTAAACATAACAAAACAGAATATAAGAAAACAATGTAAAAGATACAGATTTCAAAGCAAGACAACGGAAATCTTCACTATCTATCATATTGTCTCTTGTTTTCTTCTAAAAAGTTGTCCATATCTTCACATACAGTGAATTCATACAAAACAACGTAGTATAAAACTGATCAGAACAGACTGATGAAGGCATTTTAGGTCTTCAAGATCAGGCAAGGAAGTCAACAATGGCTGTCGTGTTGTCTCTCATTCTGTTCAAAACTGCTCTCCCCATATCTTCATGTATGTTCAAATTAAACAAAACAGACTAAAATCACTCTGAAAAAAGAATAATAGTATTGCTGGATTTCACATCATGATGCAATGGAATCTGCACTGGGTACCTTAGTGTCTCTTTTTCTTCAGAATAGCTATTCATTTCATCATGCATTATATAATCAGTTCTCATAAACTGTTTAGAATTTCTATGCATGCATGAGTCTCTATATGCATATCTATCATTTCTGTATTAGACGGAAAAAATAAGAAAAAGCAAAACAAATTGCTAGAAAAACATGAAAAAGATAATCATATAAAAATGGTTACTATGATGTGCCTTGTTATCTTCAATAGAATTGTCTATATACTCAGGCATAATATAATTGAATATAGCAGTACATAACAATATTAATAAAAACAAAACTTTGGAGATATTATAAGACTTCTAAAGCAGGTAATAGTGAAACCAGAGTGGTTATCCTAGTGAATCTTGTCATCTTCAGAGTATTTACGTATACTCAGACTTGATACTATCAATCAGATTCAAATAAAATCAGTCAAGACAAAACAGTGATATAACAAACCAGATTCAAATAAGATCAGTCATAATAAGACAGGGCTTCAGATTAAGTTGATAAGAAATTAAGGATGGTTACCATAGTGTGTCCTGCCATTTTAGGGACAGTTGTCTATGCCCTCAAATCTAGTACAGATAGACTGGAACAGAATATAATCAAACTAAACAGAGTGATGAGAATAATGTGGATTTTAAATCCTGATATACCATTAACAATGTCTTCTGCCTTCCTTTTTTAGAGAGTTCCTCCCTTTCACTTTTCATAGGGTGCAGTGTACATTTTGGGTCCCACTAACTCCTTTAGTTTTTTGATTAGGGGGACAATTTATCTGCTATTTATCTGAATGGTTCTGAATTTTTTTATCCCTGGGCTTGATCTTAAGTTGTATTCCTTTACATATAAAAGCCTCAAGGTTTTCATTTGTTACAGCTAAGTAGTTCTCCACTACACAAAAGTGTCATGTCTTTCCAACCTATCTACAACTGCTGGATGAGCTGCCTCTATTTCTCTCTGGTTCTCTGTCATATAGAGCATTGTTTTCTCATATTTGGTTTTCAGTTCATAATCCCTCTTTCAGGTTAATTATATTTCCTATACCAAGCATATTGATGGACCCTATCTTGTGATCTACTCTGCCTATGTTTCTTTTTGTTAGTGTATCAAGGCAATATATGCTAGAGATTATAGCCAACCTTCTCTATCTCGTTTCTGCTATTCTATTTTTCTGCCATTAATTGTTTACTTTTATACTTCATTCTACTGTCTGCCTCATTCATTGGGGCCTTTCTGCCACTGTTCCTGAAATCCTGGTGTTTTTTGCTCTCTCTCTGTACCCAGAAATGCCATGCAACCTCAAATCGTTTTATCTTTATTTGCATTCTCATCAAATTATGAAAACCACAAATTTCTGATATAGTCAGAAAAATGCCTTTTTAATGCCTATTTTTATAGTTTAAGCCCTAAATATGGTATGTCTTCTGCAGTTATGTAATTTAGTTTAACAAAATATTGTATTAGAGAAAGGAATACAGGCCAGGAATACAGCTCAGTGGCATAAGTGCCTATCTGGCAAGTGCAAGGTTGTGAGTTTGATCCCTGATACCTATATAATAAGAAGAATAACAACAAAAAAAGATAAAAAGGTTTGATGGTGCATGGCATTTTGTTGGCACCCTAGGGACCTTAAGATTTTAAGAACAAAACCAACATTTCAGATAGCTAGCGGAGATGCAGCAGCCTGTTAGGAAGAAGGACCACTGATCCACGAGTCACAGGGCAGTAGGCAATCAGCAGCAAGCAAAACTGAGTATATCAGGGATATGGCTCAGCGGCACAGTGCCTGCCTGGCAAGTGTGAGGCCCCAAATTGAATTCTCAGCACCAAAAAAAAAAAAAAAAAAAAAAAAAAAAAAAAAAAAAAAAGAAAGAAAAGAAGAAGAAGAAGAAGAAGAAGAAGAAGGGACAGGGGAGGAGGAGAGGGGAAGGGGAGGGGTGGGAGGGAGGGGGAGAAGGAGAAGGAGAAGAGAAAAGTGTGTAACATTCTCTCCATTGGCAATTTTCAAATCACCCACCAAGGGTGGGGATGGGGGGAATGGGAGGATATTTGCAACTTCCCCTGAAGGTGCAGGCATTTCTGTGTACAAATAGTGGTTATGTTCTAAAGAAAAATCTGCAATTACTGAGGCCATGAACTCTGAACCACTGCTTTGTGAGGCTCTACTGGATCTCAATGCACTGCCAAACAAATTTCTCCCAAACATTTAGATGGTAAATTTCACTTTATTCAGGTTTTCATCCTTAGTGCTATTATAAATGAATGTGCAGAAAATCAAACTATGGTCCTCCGTATCTATTGACTTCTAATGCACTGTTTTATAGCTGCTGTTTTGTTTTATGACTTCTAATTCTGCCGTGTATCTGGAAAAATAGATGCAACATCTACAACTTGTAAAGCAATCTTGCATATGGTCCCTCAAGATACCATAACTCAGCCCCAGTCCACGGACACAATACTTCATGGTTCAGAGAGAGCTGACCTGACCACTAAAGCTCAGACTCCTGTTTCCATAAAATAGCACAAGGGGAAAAAAAATCTCCTTATCTAGAAACTACAATTGCTAGTCTTTCTCAGATTTAGGTAAAGCTCAGTGACAAACTTTTACCTGTGAAATATGAATAAAAATGGACGTGTCATTTCTGGGTCATAAGTGTTAACAAACACATTGTGCTTTCCCTGTTCATTCCTCCCTTATGTGCTCAGTGGTGTCACTCCTGTAAAACTGCAAATCTCTAGAGATGGCAGAGGTGCCTGCTGCCTAGACCCAGGTATGGATTTGTGGCAGGTTTCTACCTTTCTCCTCCAAAAAGGGGTGCTCATATTAAGCAGTTATCTGAGCAAATTAAACCTTCGTGTGGTAATGCATCAAGTTACAGAAATATTAGGGCTGACAACTTAAGTAATTTGTTACAAACTATTGCATTCAATGCCACTTTTAAAAAAATCACACACCACAGTTAATTTTTGTAGAACTAGTACTTTTGACGATTTTCCTATTTGTTCATTTATCTCTGTTTTTAGCGCATTTCTTCTTTCCTACCAATGGCTGTTAATTTTTATTCTTTTCTCATATACAGTTTAAGACAATATAGTTGTCAACTTTTCGTTTTCCATTTTCATATGCTGTTAGGAGAACAACATACCTTTAGTAAACTCCAACTTTAGTTCTTATCCTCTTCACACCATTTTATCCACTTATCTTTTGAAAATGTATTTCAATATTTAAATAAATTCCTGACTTCCTTGTATTCTTTGTCTATCATGTTATTTTTCTTATTCTTATTATTCCCCTAATTTGAAGTATAAGTCTTTTCCCTTACTTGTATTTATTTTTCTATTTTCCTAGAAATATTAAACTAATTCTTAAAATGTATAAACAAACAAATACATATTGGTGTGTAAAAGATTTTATTTTAATTTTTTTCAAAATTGAAATGTTGAATAGTCACAAAAGCTTTCATTTTAATATAATTTTTCCAAAGTGGGGAAAAATGGAGGCAGAATGGCATTAGGTAACTTGCTAAAATATACAAGGCTCACTAAAATGATGACTATAAAATCAATTCCAGGCAGTTTGAAGCCAGAATCTGTGTGTGGAGCCACTACACTAACCTGTTCACTAATTACTAGATATAATTGTATCTCAAATTTTGCCTTTGAGAGGGCATGTTTTGATGCCTCAGTAAAAGCACTAGTGATATATTTCCTTACCATGTCTGTTCTCACCTTCTGGGTGCTGCTTCAGTAAATTGTAGAAAGCTTGGCTATCTAATGGCTTTGGGAAAATGTGTGGCATAAAGATATAAACTAATAAAAGCACAACTTTAGTTACACCAAAGGTAACATTGAAATTGTTTCTCAGTTTCATTTTCCATAAAGCTTGTTGAATTTGTTGAAGGCTTTTGTTTAAATTTCATTTATTTGCATTTATTTATTCACTAAAGCAATTTCTTTGGATGCTATTTCCTAGTATGCCAGGCACTGTTTTATCTAATGGGATCTAAGAGTGTGCATAATTCATAGAAAGGGTGTCAGATAAAGAAGTAACACTTATTTGCTAAACACTCTTCTTCAGAAGCTGTGTTAAGAAATTAATGGGCTCTGAACGTCTTGTGTACTTCTTCCTATGTCCTATTACACTCTTGTGCTTCAGCCCATTTTTGGTTCTTTACATCACCAGGTGTAACACGGAAACACCTTGTCTCCACCATGCATTGACTTTCTCCTTTGCTGTTCTGGGCCTCCTTGGAGCTGTCTGTGGAACACTAGTTGGAACCCAATGGGCAATCAGGCCTGTGCAAGCCTGGAGCCTGAGGGTCTTAACACTGGATTAAGGTGAAACGATTGTTGGCAATGGTGAGAGGTGTCCAAGGCACAGAGAAAGTAAGCACTTTTCTCAAAAGTACAACGAGAAAGTGGTAGATCATGGGTATGACCCCAATTACTTCACTGTACACACTATACTCCCAGGCCTTACCTAAACACAAAATCATAACTTTGCATTTGACTCAGCAGCCAAGGAGTGGACACTTGGTAAGTGTGTTTTGAAGAAAAACCAGTGAAATAATTACCAATTTTAAAATCTCATTTCTTTACAATTCAAAGAATTGATCCAAACCATAATACTTTATTCCTTGTTGCTATAAACCAAAAGAATGTGAATTTTACTTTTCTTACAGATATGTTTCTTCCCTCTGTAATTACTGGTCAGTAATTCTATCAGAAACTAATGTGGAGAAAATTTTATGTAAAATTCTATGCTGAGTGCTGAAGACACAATCACTGACATCATAGGCTTTTTCTTCTAAAGAGATGGAAACAAGATTTCAGATACACAAATATAAGTATCTATGAGTGCCACTTGAAAGCACAAATAGTTCTTGCTAGATACCTTTATATAAGGGAGAAATATGATTATGTTAGAAGGAAATACAGTGTTCTAAAATAAGAAACGATGTGTTTCACATTGGAGGAATTAAGCAGTGCAAAATGCCAGGAATTAGTTAAGGTAGACTGAGGCTGAATTTATCAACTGAACTCAGTTAGTGCTCCTGGTAAGAGCAATTTCTATTGCACCTCAGGGAGAATAAAATGTTTAAAGATACTTGAAGTAACGGAGTGACAGGGAGCACTGATGTGTAAGAATATTGATAAAATTGGGCCAAGGACACATGGGGAGCCTCTGCTGTCCATCAATCATTTTCTTCACACAAAGAGAAATTTGTCCATTAAGAACTTGTTTAACTCAGATGCCCTTTGTTTTAGAAAGATAAAAAAAGAAGTTTTAGACAATGGAAATTTAGGAGATTGAAAAAAAAAACAGGAAAAAACAAAGCTAAGGAAAAGAAATATGAGCTTGGAGTAAATGAAAGACACAAAAAGTACCCAAAAAGACAGGAAAAGAAAAATGTAAAGAGGAGTAGGAAATAGAGAGAGTAGATAAAAGAAAAGGGCAACCTGGAGGGGAGGAGGGAGGAAATAATGGAGTGAAGAAAGGAGAAAATCAGCTGTTTACAAATCAGTGTTTACCTCTCTCTTGTTGTTCATACTGACTACAGAAAAGTAAACTACAGTATTCTGTATAGGTTCCAAATAGAAAGAAATCTAAATAATGAAGATATAAGCTTGGTGAAAAAATATTTTTAAATGTTAATAAATTAAATGCACATAGGTAAATACTGCATTGTTTCTTTGGTATGAGAAACCAAAAGTATAAATAAGGACAAAAAATGTATAATAGCTACTGTGAAACAGGAAGAAAATGTTCCAATGGAAGCGTGACAAGGGAAGGGGGGGAGGAGAAGGTAAGGAGAAGGAAACAAATGAGAAAAGAGGCAAAAATCGGAAAAAAAGCTTTTGTACGTAAAGATGGAAGGCGTTGAGGGAAGGATAGGAGAATGAGAAAAAGAATCAAATATATCACGTGGAGGTACAAATATCATTATGCATACCTAAAATTAATCAACACAATTAAAATAGATAAATAAAAGCTAATTTGACTTAATAAGCCTTTCTAATTATTAAAACCTCTTAACACTTGTGATTTCTTTCATAACTTTATCCTCTTGTAAGCAAAAAGTAAATTAATTAAGGGATTTATTTATTTATTTATTTATTTATTTATTTATTTATTTATTTTTGACAATCACGGCTCCCTGATTCTGATACTGTCTTATTGTTAGGATAGATTATCAGGCCAAAGTAATTTAGCTCATTGAATTACCCAAACAGTATCAATTGGTTCACAGTGAATCTCACAGAAATTATCAACAGGGTATATTTTAGAAACCTTCCCATAAAACCCTTGCTCTCTGATACAGCCTTAAGAGCTGCTGGCAGCCCTGCTGATATGACTATGGAATGAAAATAGAATTACTTTAAAGAAAACAAACCCCAGAATCAGGAATGATCCAGCCTTGAGATGTTTGGTCCAGACCTGAAGCCACATACACTATTTAATTAATCATTTCATTATGGGCCAATTAATACATTTACATCCATCCTGTATTTCTTCTTTACTTAGGCCAATTTGCATTTGGTTGTGTCACTTACCAAGAAAAAAAAATCTATAAAATATATATAACTCAACGTTTTTCACAGTGTTTCTCTTAAAATTTCATTTCTAATTGTTTTGCTTATTAATTTCTATGGAGAATTAATCATGATTTTCGACTTGACTGAATCAAGAGCTGTCTAGCAGTAGACTATAGCACACTTCCAGGTGTGTTGGAGATGTGTTGGAGGGAGGGTGTTTTCAGAGATGATTGATATAGAAGCCAGAAAAATGAGGAGGGAAGACCTATCCCTGGATTGTGGTTTGAACCATCTGACAGTCTTGCAGCAGGACAGAATGGAAGGGGAAGTAAGAAGCTGGGCTGTATTTAGAAAGCTCCATTCTTCTCACACAGATGTGTCTCTTGCTACTCCCACTGCTTTTGTACATTAGATTCCAACTGCTTTAGCTTTTCATGTGGACTTACACCAGAGACTGTACAGGAAACATCTAGGCCTTCAGTTTTGGATTGCTGCTGTATCCTTAACCCAACACAGATGTCCATTGTGGACCATCCCAACTCTGCTCTTTTAGGCCTATGCAACAAATCCTGTTGCATGATTACATATAGATTCCAGTCAAGTCTGTTCCTCTAGAGAACTCTAACCAATACACTACTCAAATCATACACTTTTTATGTAAAATTTGTGCAAGAAAGTTTATTAAAAAAGCTATTTTCATGTTTAAAGAAAGTAAAACTAAATATTAGTCTAAATTAATTATATATTAAAAGTAAGTAGTTATGGGACTGGGAATTTAGCTCAGTGGCATAAGTGCCTGCTTTGTAAGCAGGCAGTTGTGAGTTCGATCCCCAGTACCGATAAAAAAGGAAAAAGACAAAAAAAAAAAAAAAAAGTAAGTAGTTATTAAAAAACATTGCTTCTACTCTAACTAAGGGGAAAATACTACAAGCAAACTTTAGGGATGTTAAAACTTATTTTAATTTAACGATTTAAAAAGCTTTCTTTAGCATTCAGGCAGCAGTGATCCCATAGGAGTGCTCATCGAACCACAATTTTAACCTTCTTCTTCTAATTCCTAGATATGTCTTTTGATTTCAACTGTGTATATAAAATATGCCTTAAAAGTGATCAAATACTTAAAATTAAAAAGTTAGGAGTGGTGACTTCCTAACTTTACAATCATATATTATTTTTGTATTTATAACTTATAGACCAATTTTTTCCTATTTTGATGTCCACAATGATATAAATTATTTTAAAACTACATTTTAAAGAGAGTTGATTTATTTTCAGTTGAGTTCTTCAGCACTTCAATCACCTAAAATATTTTATTGTCAAAACTAATCAAGTTTGAATATGTTCCAAAGAATGTTGGACAAAGCCTTTTCTTTACAAATTTCCTTATCCTATAATTCATATTATGGTTTAAAATATAAATTTAAAATATGAAAACTGTATTTATAAAAAGAGACCAAGTTAAGGGAAAGTATACTCAAATAAATTATCAGACGTCCTCTTTAGAAAGATACCATCTCAAGGCAAAGGAACAATATAATTTTTAACAAAGATTAGTGAATATTAGTTAAGTGTAGCTAATGTCTGGAAATAATGGTTTATCATTAGAGAGGGACAAACTTTGACATATTTATAGTGAAAGAGAGTACTATGTAGACATAAAAGAGTAGTGAAAAATATTTTTGTATACTACTATACATGATATAGTAGAATATGCTATTGAATACCTAATATATAATGATTATATAATATATAAACATATACTGATGTAATATACCAGTACATATGTTATACAGCATGTTAAAGTACAATATGCTGTTATAGACATAATGGCTTTATAGATAATAATATATTTTGAAACATAACAAAGTACATTTTAATCTATGAGTTTATAATGATACTAAAATCACAAGCCCACTTTGATTCTATTTCAGAGAATTATTAAGGCAACAACTATTCTGAACTTCATGAAGAGAAAGAATCATATATATATATATATATATATATATATATATATATATAGCCTCTCTTTATAACTAGCATTTGAGTAACCAAATAGTATAGTTGGTGAGTGAATATATTTATAACAACATTATACTAATGAACAAAGAACAAATGATAGAATTAGAAAATCATAATGTATAACTCTTAGTGAAATACTGAATAATATTGAATCTTGGTCATGATGGTCAAGAGCTACTAATGCCATTAATGAAAAGGGGAAGGGAGATTGTATAGTGCACATATTAGACCAATCACAGAACCAACCAACTGATTAGTGTTATTCCAAGGAAGACTACCAGGTATTTTTCATGCTGTGTCTCTTGAAGGAATCATACTGGAAGGATCACTTTTAAATCGTTTCATTTCTGGAAAGTATGATTTTTTTATTATTGAGAGACAAAGAACACAGAGAAAGAGAGAGCGAGAAAGAGAGAGAGAGGGAGAGAATAAGAATTTATACACTAGTTGTAATAACAATTTAAATTCTGATTCCATAAACTGCACATATTTAAGAGAAAACCAAGAATATTTTTGTGTAGATAGAATATGTGACATTAACAGGTTGTTATTAAATTTTAGTTATTAACAGTTACAATATATTTGTGAGTAAAATTATGATATCAGAGATTTGCTTCAGCTCATTCACTGGTTTGGTGGTGAAGTATGTTGAGATAACCAGACCATGAAATGATTATTCTTCAAGCTTAGCAGAAATTCTTGGAGGACTACAAGAAACAAAGTTTTGCTCCTGAGAAATTTAATAAGCTCCTGGAAATTCATGTATTAATCTGCCCTATCTTTACTTGATCTAATCTTTTCTGGTCACCTTTGGTGAGGTCATTTACCAATGTCTCTATTGTCTATGAAACCTTCACAACTTCCTGAGTCAGTCTACTCGACTCTGGAAATTTATTGCCCACATCAGCAAAATCCCCAGTGCGGCTTTGTCTGACTTTCTCAATGAATTCTGGATATTACCAAAGAGCTCAAATTCCCTTGCAACACCTACACTCTCATTTTATTCTCTTTCTTATATAGAATGCAAAGCACTGTGAGCAATATCAGTTTTATCATTTTTTGCTTTCACTAAACTAGTAAATCTAATATCTTGAAATAGATTACATATCATTACACTTTGTTTCATTGTTTTTTCTGTGACCATATCTTCTATAGAGATCTTAGCTCTTGAACTCATTTTCACTGTCTCTAGCACATTTCTGTTCTGAAATAACTGATAACTTTAACACGAATAGAAGTAAGTCTTTCAATACCCAGAGATATCATTTCTTGAACCTTTCTGCCATAAGGATTTTGCCACTCACATTGACTCAGTCTTCCATTTCCATCATTTTTCCAAACATCTGTTCTGCTGACTTGAATCCTAAATTTCCAGATAACATTTTTTTTTACATTTTTGAAGCTAAAATCTTTTATTCAGCTCAGAACTGTGAATTATTAGCATTACTAACTACCCACATTTTTCAGCCTCCTAGTATCATGGCATTATTTCTTACTCAAAATTTAACTTTTATGTTTCATCATTACAGTAATTACACATCTGCTCACAGTGACATTTCTTACTTCCCTTTGCCCCAGTTTTTACGCATTCTAAGTCATCTGTCTGATGACTTAGAATTGTACACGTACTTTGAACTGAAAGTATGTGTACACATACTTTGACAACTGAAAAATCCTAGAGAAAAACAACCATGTGCAAGTCTCATTTTAAAACTTCAAATCACCAGTCCTAATGAGTGTCTGTAGATTTCTCTTTCACCCATCCTGCTATCTCTTTTGTGCTGTGTTATTGCTCTTCAAACCATCTACTCTTTCTCTCCTTCACTCTTCATAATGACTATATAACATTTTATTTAAAAGTTAAAAGCAATTAGAAGAGAAATTTCAGCACTTCCTGCCAGCACAATCAGAAACCAGAAGAAAAAGCTCCTACACATTGTCTTTCTCTTGCTATGCTGAATGGATTTTATACACTCTTGACTAAGATCTTTCCACTTGTTCAGTGAAATAGAACACCTCTCCTAGACTCAAGGACATTTCTCTAACAATTCCTATTTACATTATAAAATTTCACCTCTCCAGCGAACCTTGAATCATTGTCTTTTGCTTGTAACTATGTCGTTACTGCTAATTTTTGAAAGAAAAAAAAAATCTCCATTTAATTTCAATGTATATTCTAGCTAAATCAGACTTTTGCTCCCTTTTACATAAAAGCTAAATGAAAATATCTTCTATGCACTATCATCAACTTCTCTCCTCTTAGGCTTCCTGAACTCTTTGCTAATCAGGTTTAGCTGTTGACATATCACTACATTTACCAGCCTACTAGTGACTTGTGACTTTTCATTAGTTCTCCAGTTTCATTTTGACCAGTACATGTGATACTGCTGATCTCTCCTCTGTCTCTGTCTCTCTCTGTCTCTCTGTCTGTATGTCTGTCTGTCTCTCCTCTCTCTCTCTCTCTCCCTCTCCCTCTCCCTCTGTCTCTACTTGAAATTTTTCATCCACATGACTTGAAAAATCCATTGTCAGGCGAGGGATTTAGCTCAGCGGCATAAGCGCCTGCCTTGCAAGTGTGTAGTCGCAAGTTTGATCCCCAATACAAAAAAAAAAAAAAAATATATATATATATATATATATATATATATATATATATATACACACACATTGTCTTTGGTTGAGGATTTTGCTTAGTGGCTTAAGCACCTGCCTGGCAAACATGAGGTTGGCATTTGATCCTTGGTACAAAAAGAAAAAAAATCCATTGTCTCTCTCTCTCTCTCTCTCTCTCTCTCTCTCTCTCTCTCTCTCTTTTTTTTTTTTATCTTTTTCTCTGACTCATCTCGAATATTCTTTCCAGGACATTTCTTGCATCCCAAATTTAATACTAAGAGAGATTTTAGAATTCATTTCTGTCTATATTCACTGCTTTGGTGACTTTACTAGTTTTATGTCTTTAAAACTAAGAACATAGTGATGTCTCACATTTACATTTCATTTAGAGTCTTTTCGCATTCTTAGATTTATATGCAGGTATTGTGCTCCATGCTATTCATCATCAAATGGGTAGTGAATAATTGTTGCAGGAAGTCTATAGCTGAACTCTTAATTCCTACACTTGATCTTAACCAAGAGGCTGAGAAGCAGTGAGCTCTTAATTCCTAAACCTGCTCCTCTTAAATGTCTTCAATATCAGTTAATGACTGATCCACGTTTGAAGTGCTGCAGACCAAAAACACGGGGTCAGCAGGTCAACATCCAAGTCATTAAATAATTCCTTTGGATAGTTGCAGGACTACAACAATGTGTCTGGAGTACATCTTTCTATCACTGCCACACTCACTGAAGTCATCTAAGTTTTTCTCTAACCTTTCTTTTTGCTTTTTTCCTAAGCATTCACCATTTGTTCTTCTCTGATACTGCTAGGGACGTGCATTCTTATTTCCAGAAGGTTTACTGTCTCTTCTAGGATTTAATTCTTGTTTTGATCCATTTTCTACTTCCAGAGGAGAATTCTGACTTTGTAATCCAGTGCATTTTGCCATAGTATAACACCTTTAGCAATCATGATCCTAAATTTGAACATGGTATCTTTCCTAGTGTTCATGCTCATACCTGTCTGCAAAAACAAATTAGTTTTCTCTGTCTTACCGGAGTTGCTTAATTTTTTCTTATTCTCTTAGGGATATAGACTATGACTCAAATCTGCTCAAATTCTTGTGTTTTGCTCTTTAATGTTAGCCTCTGAACAGAAAGCCTTTTACTCAACTTACAAAAGAGAGCAGAGGTACTTTATAAACTCTTACCTTAGACATACAGATCCAAAGTATTCTATGCAAAGCTTATTTGTCAATGACAGTAATCTAAATTATGTATTTGCAAGGATGAATTTAGCCTTAATATTTATTTTTCATTTTCATGATTTCTATGTGAGATTCACTATCATTAAAATTCAAAATAGAAAAGTTTTATTCATCAACACGTTCATAAATGAATGCCTTTGTATGAGACTTTCAGTTAATTTTCATTTCCTTTTTCCCAAAATTATGTACGTAAAGCAGTGGTGGAAAAAATTAGAAACTGAATTTTCAGAGAATGTTGTAGAGTTATTTTAAGCCTTTGAAGATAAGTTCAATGTAATATTAAGAACCTCTGAAGAGATGTCAAAGTTAAATGAAATTGTTCTCTCTGTCACTAACACTCAGTGATGTTGGTCATGTCTTACAAATCCTATGAGTCTAAATTTTCTCATAGAAAAATTTTCACATTAAATTATCTTATTACTAGATCCCTTTCAGCTCTTGCAAACTAATTCTGGTCCTTACTATTATTGATATTTACAGAAATAATTTTTCTAAAGAAAATCCATTTAAAAGCAAATATTTTACTATTTTATCACTATAGTTAAATCTACCTGTTCTCTTTAATTCTCTAATTATAAAACTAGAAGTAACTTGCCTAGGGGTTCTTCTTCTTCTTCTTTTTTTTTTTTAAGCACACACATGTGCATGATACAGTCAAAATTCATAAAATGTAAACACATGTCTGGGTTTTACAAATTTCCTATAGTAGAATTGAGAAAACATTGACTGATATTGCAAGAAATGTCTTCTTCATGATGCAAATTTAATTGCATGCAGGTTGTAGAGGTCTGTACCTCTGTCCACAGGTTCAATAACTTGCTGAAATTACCAAAGTTTTTGTATTCTCAGGACTCTATATTATACTAAGTGAAAGCATCCTAAAGTTAGCAATAGGTAAAGGATGTGGCAGGGCTGTGAGGCAGGGCTTCTAGCAGTGGTTTCCCAGCAGACTCTTGTGGGAGGGCTGGCGGGAATTCTGCTGAGCGGAAAGAGCAGGAGAACTGATCTGCCAAGTGTCAGAGCAGCCAATTAAAGCAACAAGGCGAAAAAGAAGGAGCTTTCAATGGCGGCTGTGATGGCGTGGCCAAACTGGAGAAAGCACAGATTCCTCTGGGTCTAATCGCCCAGTGGAAGGCTTGCGGATGAATGGTTAGACGCGAGGTGGGTGTGCTCTTCTGACCATGAGGAAGCCCTAAATAAAATCTGATAGTTTTCTGGGAGGACTAAATGAGATTAAACACAGAGACTGCAGTGAGAGTCATCGGAAGTCCACCTGGGAAGTAAGATTCAGATGCAAATGCACAGGAAGGAAGAGAGTAGTGCTCTCAAATGTCCCTGTAGAAAGAAGTGACAGCCAGAAAGTGGCTGGAAGTCCTTCAGAGACCTTTGAGGCCACTTAGGTAAAGCCATTGTCATCGTAGCCAATCCTGAAAAATCATACTTAAGCTTTTAATGAAGAAAAAAAAAAAAACCAAAAATACACAAACAAAAACTTTGCCTGCTTCTCCAAGCAAAAATTGATGACAGCACACAAAGAATGCTGTTCACCAGCCAGATAAGCTCACCGAAAAACATGCAGGGTTGTTACAGGGTTAATCACAAACTGACTTCGATGGACCCCAGGAGTCCCATTGGATACCACAACATCAGCACACACTATTAAACATAGACTCAGGCCTAAGGTAAACAACAAATCTGAGGTCCAGTATTCATAACTCTTGAGGTCTAGATAGATGTAACAGGAGGTAGTGGCACATACCTTTGTTACAGAACTCAGCTGTTGAGGCTTAAGAATTAGAAAATGGCAAGTTCAAGCCCAGTTTGGGTTACTTAGTGTCTTGGTTATTTTTCTTTTGTTGTTGAGACAAAATGCCTAATGCCCAAAACTAGGGAAAGAAAAGTCTGTCTTACAGTTTTGGGTGTTTCAGTTCATAATCAGCTGGTGCCAAGGCAGGGTGGCACGGCACTGGGACAACACTTCAAGGCAGCAGCCAGTTCAAAAGGAAAGATACAAACCTCTTCTCCTGGCTTATATTGTACACAGGCCACCCCAAGCCCTCTAGGGAGGGTGTAACACGAAATCTCTGTGTCCCCCTCTTGTACAGGGTTAGGATATTTACAAAGTAAGAAACTGGCTCCCTACTGAGTCTCTCAGGTAAACCTTCTCACCTTGACATAATACATTAATATAACACTTAGTGATGTAACAAGATGATGTCTCAAAATAATTACAATATAAACAATAAAGGGCTAGGAATATAACGCAGTGAAAAGCTGTTGGGTGAAATCATAAAAAGAAAAAATAAGGTGAATAAATAAAACCCCTGCATCTTTAATAATACCAGATTATTCAGATCAGGGTTTTCCAATACCTCTGCTTCAGTAGATTGAAAATGTCTATCTATGAATCACATGACAGTTCCCTGCTCGGTCAAATTAGGTAATATCTGACATTATCCCCTTCTACAAAGTTTCAAATGGATGCAGATTATGAGTTTTAATAAATTGCATTTGATTAGTAAAAACGTATATCCAAACAGATCATTACTTATCTATTAGAGCAAATATTGTCATTCTGAGAGTGTAAATCTTTACAAAAATTTATTTCTTCGAGTAGAGCTGAATGGCATATAGTCTGCTGCCATTGCATCCTGTGAGATCTTTATGAAGCATGTTTTAAGGTGTCACAAAGTCAAATAATTTTTGCATTCTTCATGATCTTCTCTAAGAATCAAGAGATAGGCTCTTTTATTTGTAATCTAACCTGATAGAGAAATGGATTCCTACTTAGGTGGTTTAAAATTAAAAAGTTTTCTATTTTCAGTGTCTTATTATGAAAATCTGAGATTCAGGGAAGTGAACTTCATATGATAGCAATTCACAGATGGTCTGAGCTTCTTTATCAGGAAAACTCCTTTAATTATCTCCTCCTCCTCTTTATGTCGTTCTTTCCCTTTTCTTCCTTCTCTTCTGCTTCTTCTCTTCTTCACCTTACTCCTTCTTTCTCCTCCTCCTCCATCCTTCATTTCCCTTTCTTCTTCCTCTTCTCCCCTTTTTTTCTCTTCCCTTTTCTTCTTTCCCTTGTCCAACTTTTTTCTCTTCTTTCTATTGCCCTTGCCTCTCTTTTTTATATATTTAATTTTACTGCTTTCAGTTGGATAAATATGTTGGATATGTTGGTCCCTCTTTCTGCATTCCCTGAAGAAAGAATGAAAACCATGTGCTGTTTCTTGAAGTACCGGTTTGTGTTTCACACTTGGTGTGAGCTTTGTAGCACATTAACTATTTGAATAAGGACTCTCAAGAAACTTTTCCAAAACTATATTGATATAGAAGAAATAAATGTAACTCTCAACCTATTAGATATCAAATATGCTAAGTTTGTGTTCCCCTAAAGCAAAACAATGGATTCTAAGGAATGGAAGTTAAAAGTAGGATATATTTGTTAAAAGAAACAGAAAATTCCAGAGAGAAAGGGACCCAAAAAATGGGGTGCACAGACCCCACTTTACAGAGGAAATTTTATAGATCAAAATCACAAGGTGGGTACTGAATCATGAGGTAGGCACAATATGGGACAAATTATGACTAACCAGTAAGACTGCAAAGGAAAGGAGGAAAGACAGAAAAAAGGAAAGAAAGACAGACAGACCAAAATCCTGAGATTACTGTTTTCCCAACCAGATGGATCAATTTAATTTAAGCACTTAAAACTAATTGGGAAGTCTTATAAAACAAGCATTTAAATCATCTGGTTGAATTGTCTAGTACATTATCTGGTACACAGAATTTAAATAAAACATGTTCATCAAAATCAGCAGGCTAATTTATTGAACATGTTGAATGAATTTTTGTACTGAGCCATGGCTTTCTTATGTAAAATGACAAATCTACAAACTTGTAATTATTCACACTTGGATGAATAAACAAAGTGTTCAATAGAACATAATACTCTTTTTCTAACTTGATGATAGTAGCCATTTTTTTAAAAAAGTAACAAGAATGGTTTTATAACTCGGTAGAATGTTTTCTCCTGTTTCTGTTAGTTGTCATAGATACCATTGCATGGAGAGAAAAAAAATTTGGATTGAGATATTGTGATAAACTACTCTGTTCCATTTCCTTTAACAATCTAACAGATTGGCATTAGCATTAGCTTAAAATATTGATGACACTTATTTGAGATAAATTGCATCTATAATTTAGTATTTAAGAATGAATGGAAATAATCTGCATCAGTGAAGATAACATTGTGCTTCATATGATTCTTGGCAATGACAGGTTTAAGGAGGTGTTAAACTACTTGGTCTATAATTTATGAAGTACAAAAATGTAAGTGTAAATATTTTAGCATCTTTAGGAAAGAAGAATTAAATGGTGTGACAACCATCTGAAGGGAATGGGGAGGCGTGCTCCAAAGACATTTCACCAGAGAATCTTTTAGGGAAACCTTTCAGACAGGACTGAATTAATCAGAATGTCTCCCTGAGAGTCCTTTCTCAGTCAGATTTTAAATGGGAAAAGTAATTTACATATAAACAGAGTTTCAATAAATAACTTTCATCGATGAATTACATAACTGAAGAGTTTTCACTCTAACTTCCACAAATAAGTACTTAGTTTCTGAGTACTTGAAGCAAAGACTATCATCAGAATACAGTATTTAAATATAAAAGAATTATCAATTTCTTAGTTTTACTAAGTTGGCTTTACCTTTGGTGAAATACATATAAATAATATTGTCTCATTGCACTATGGTCATGGAGAATGCTGCCTAGACTTCCACTGATTTTTTCTGTGACTATTTTGTTATCACCCTAAATACTGTTCTCCTATCATTCTGACATCATAATCTGGTCTCCCTGGACTTGCGATGATGCTGCTTTTTATTGTTTTAACGTCACAATCTTGTTTGGGTAAATTTGTATTGACCTCGTTTTGCCATCAATTTGATATCATAATTTGGTTGCTCTGGAAACATGAAACTATTTTGTCATTACAATTTGTAATTGTAATGTGGTGTCTGTGGCCTTATCAAAATTGTTTTCACATGCAATTTGACATCACAACACAATCTCCATGGTTGACTCCTTGGTATGTTGTGAGGATGGTAACTTGTGTTCAAATGAATAGGAATCAAAGTATGACAAGCAAGAGAAAAATTATCATTGTATGTACTCAGAAGATATTTTTCATTCTTAAGTAGGTGCATAATTTAAAGTTTTCCATTTTAAAAACACTGTGATAGGTGGCTTTTTGTGATAAGTACTATAATTCATGCATCGAAAATCTATAAACTCTTGAAAAAATCCCTCATTTTCTCAAAATAAAATTTCTTCTGTTGGCAATAGAATGCAAAAAAAAGTGCTATCTTTGTTCATTTCCTTCAGTTTTCTATCCAATCATTGATGCTAAAATTTGTCTTTGGCACACAATAAATGCAAAAGTATGAAGTGTCCTAAATTTAATTACAAAGCTCAGCGAGAGAAAAGAGATGACGAAGGTTATTCAGTTAACAGGCTGAACAAACAAACTTTTCATTCTTGAGTGAATTTTGAAACCTTAACTTAAATCCTATTACTGCCCATAGGTAGCATCCTGATTTCAAACCCCAACCACACAAAAGCAATTGTTTCTTCAGCTTGAAGATTACTTTCCTACACCAAAGCACTCTTTGATTCACAGAATCAAGCTCCTCTTTCCTAGAGCCATAGTAGTTTCTATGTAAACAACTTAAATCGTCCTTCTCCAAATTTTGTCCCCCAAATGCTCCTTCTTCTGGTCCATTGAGTGTTTTTCTAACTGATCCTTAGTTTTGCTGCTAGTGACTATAAGAACTTGTCTTATAATGCATCCTTTTTTCTGGTTAGCATTTGTAGCGGTTCAATTAACTCTTCTACTTTAGAGAGTTCTTGATCTCCATACTTGTGGTGTAAAAGGACACCACAGTTAGTAAAGAACCCTCTCTAAGGTAAAAGAAAATTCTCCTTCCAAAATATCTTAATGATTTTGATATTTTTTAAATTATAATTTTATTATCATTGAAAACAGCTTTTGATATTACCTTCTATGAAAATTTTGAGAATTCTCAGTAAACAATACACATGAAAGCTACCCACATTATCTTAGATATAAATGAGTATTTATTGAATCATAGAATCAAATCAGAAAGAGACAATGGTGAATTGGCTCTGCAGGTGCTTACATCAAAGGATCTGAACATGTTTGACTTCGTTCTAGTAATCATATCAACTTCTTTCTGAAAGTCAATTGATTTTCATCTTGTTTTAGCCCAAGTTGTTGAGAAATGAGTCAAACAGATGGTGGGTAGGCATTTTAGGTTCCCAGTCTTACAGCTTCTGTGATTAAAAAAATAAAATAAAATAAAATAAAACAAATAAAAGTCTGCCTCAACAACCTGATTCATAAAACATCTCAAAAGGATGAAAAAATTCTCTTGTAGTTGTTGATTGTGTCACCTTGAGAAGTTAACAAAACTAAGTCTGCTCAATAGTTCTGTACCCTAGTGTATAGAGGACCAGGCCTAGGGTAGCTCATCCCCTGGACAGTATAAGGGGGAAATGAGGAATGATGGGCTTCTTTCTTTTTTCAGAGGAGTTCCTAAGTCTTCACCTTCAGGTTGGACTTCATCTCCTGGCTTCTAGAGACGACTCTTTGGCTTCTATCCCAGATCCTTCACTATTCTGGCATAGACCTCTCAGCCTCCTATTGCAGACCATTGGCCTCCCAATACAGACTAGCATGAGACCCTGCAGTGAACTCCAGACACTGGACTGAAACCTTCAGCCTCAGTGGGCAGACACCCTCTGTGAGCTACCTCACTCAACACTGTGACTGACCATGTATATCTTGTGTTCTATCTGCATCCCTAGTAAAACACTGGATACACCTCTTACACTTGTTACTCATGCAGTCTTTTCTACTTGCTAATTTTAGATTAATTATAGTGGTCAGTGATACAAGATAAATTAGATCAATTTTGGTGAACTATGACTCCCATTAGTAATGTTACAGAAATATCATCACCACTCCTCCCCCAAAAATGTCTTTTAGAAGAATGAACTTGCTGTAGGTCCAGATAAAATTTTTCATGCGAGTGCTCTTGTTTACTTGCAGTGCTGATGTTACACTTAAGTACTTGCTGTACTCTTCATTTTCACGTTGACAATTATTATATAATTTTTTCTTTAAAACACTGCAATGCACCTTATTATAATCTGTCTTTTCATCATTGACTGTTGGACAAACTTCTCAGATGCACTTTACTCCATACAAAGATGCCCTAGACCTGCAGCCTTCTACCCAAAAGTAAAGATAGTGTTGAGGAGGATCTGATGTTTTCTAGAGGCATTATAACCATTTTAATTACCATCTCCTTTTTGTATATAAATTTAAAATTGATGCACCGTCTTTTCCCATGGATAAAACTGGGAAATAGAAACCACAATGTTCTAAACAAAATTGTATAATTAAACCATATGATTTATTTAAACTGCTCGAAAAAAATTTAAATAGATTCTCATTTTATCTGCAATAATCTTATAGAGAACTTCTTGACATATGCATTTAATATTTAAATGACCTAATGCCTATATAGATTTGTTCAAAAGCTCACGTTTCTTATTTCCTGTTTTGTAGTCATTCAGATTCATATTAAGATTTATACTATTATCTCCTGTGCAGTGTACACATGAGAATTCAGCCTTCTTTGCCTACTAACTTTTCTGGTTCACCAGCACATTATGAAATTTCAGAATTCCACACATATAAGATGCAGATAGACACACACATACACATTCCTTATAGTTTTCTCTGAAAATCTGTGACTTATGCCTGAACTTATAAATGTGGGAAAATTCTTCTTTACTTGATATCTCCAAGTTATGCTAGGCTTCCTGATCTTCCTTACTAATTTATAAGCCTGGAAGTCTTGTAACTCAGGTACCAGAAAACTTTTGGCAAAAAGGCTTTGCAAGAATTGGTTCCACGAATTCAACCTTGGGTCTTTAAAAAAGGTTAGGTTTTAGTGTTTACGTCATGCTCGAACATGACATTCCAGTAAAAGGTTTAGGGATTGAGCAAGTGTTTGCAATTATAGCCTGTTGAAAAAAAAAAAAAAAAAAACAAAGCTGATTCATTGAATATCCACATAATTATATCAATACAGAAATAAGAATACTCATATTTTTGAAATCTGAAGGGATCAAGTAAGGAGGAAAAATCAATGCTTAATTTCTGTTTACAAAACCATAATCTACTGAGTTGTCATAAATATAGATTAAAAAAAAGGTTTCATTAAATCTGAAAAGTAGAACATTACAGAAACAACAAAGGCAATAACCATATTTTATCACTTTATTTAATCCTATATAATTAATTCTGATTCTATTTGATCTTGGATTATAAATTTCAGAGCATGCCAGCTCCTCCACTTGAGTTCCAGAAATGGTTACTTAATATAGTGTTACGGTCTCAAAGTTATTTAAGCAATATCGCCATAAAGCATTGAAAATAATTTCAGAGATGAATTATGATAAAACAAAAACTGTGGACAAATTTGTAATACTTTCAGTCTGTGATATCGTAATTTTTTTGTTCACATTTGACGTGCTTCCCATGCAATTCAACATATTAAATAAAACAAAATATTTGTAACATTTCAAAGGTAAAAGAACAAAATGAGATATTCCCACATTCCTTTTAAGAAATCTCAAGATAAGTTAGAGACAAAGAAGATACTAAGGCTTTGATTTTGGAAATAGATAATTGCCAAAAATATAAGGAAAAATATGCCTTAGCTGTCTTAAAAATGAAAAATTTTGATTCTCTTACATTGTCAAGGCCATAACAAAGGTTAAAATAAAACATGAACAATTATTCTAATAAAACACAAAACTTTAATTTATAAGGCATATTATTTTAAAAGAAAAGTAAAAACCCTTTATAATCACAGATAATATCTGGTAATAGCAGATCAGTAATTTTAAAACATTACCTTTTTTAACAAAGATGCTAGTTTTGTCTCAGTACATTGTTGGGCTTTTAAAAATCTTACAGGTAAATCCATGTAATCTAATGAATTTTGACCACTCATGAATTTTCTTTCCACAAATCTACAATTTTCTATGGTCATTCAATTTTTACTTTACTTTTACTTTTTCTTATTAAAAAACAATAGTTTTTTTTTTTTTTTTTACTTTTAGAAAAAAAATTTGCTGGAGCTAGGGATTTAGCTCAGCGACATAAGCACCTGCCTTACAAGCAGGCAATGTGAGTTCAATCCCCTGTACTGATTTAAAAAAAAAAAAAAAATTGCTGTTTTTCTTCCTTAACAAAACATCCTCTTTATATTTTATATTTTTCTCATGAATAATGCATCCTACTTAACTTTATATCCTTTTCATAAAAATGTATTTCCTTATTACTATTAGTTTTATTTGAACTTATCAATTATAATTTATAATTGTAGCGATTACTTTTCTTTTTTTTTTTTTTTGCTGAGACAAAGTGCTTGACACCGAAAATGAAGGAAGGAGAGATCTATTTAGCTTATAGTTTTTGGAGGTTTCAGTCCATACTCATCTGGCTCCATGGCAGGGTGGTGTGGCTAAGGCTCAGCTGTTCATGGCAGCCACAAGCTACAAGAGCAAAAGGGCAAAGGCGGAAGGGAAGCCTCAGTCTCTCTCTTATACTGTATTTTGGCTACTCATCCCTGGGCAGGTGCGGCACTCACACTGTCAGCACTAGACAATGGAGCAATTACAAATGCTAGATTCAGCCAGGTACTTGACTGCATGAGGCTTTGGGGAGACTTTAAAATACCACCATTAAAATTATTATTAATAAAATGCTTACATAAAAGTTAGCAAGTAAACATTCATGTATTGTCATACATCAGCCTTCTTCAGCAAATTAGCAAATTTCATGAATATCCTTTCTCACAATTTTATAGGTACCATTCCTCCTGAACAAATTTTCAAAAAATCAAAAAATAACAAAAACAATATACTCATTAACAGATCCAAGTATATTTTGTCTTTCTACCCAACATAAAACTAAGTAGCCTCAAGACTATAAAGTAAAACTGACGCTTTGCCATGAGTGTTTAAATTATCCTAGACATCAGGCATGTATTTAATGAGTGTCAGTTAGTTTAACTTAGTATAACTCTTAAGATGTCAAGTTATTGAAAACACTTAAAATTTTTTATAGGATGACGTGTTACAACATTAAACAAAGACAGTCATTAAATTTCCCTTTCCATAATTACTATGACACATAAATGTTAGACAAGAATCACAAAATCAAAAACATTAAAAAGTCTGATCTTTGTTTATTTTAATATTATACTTGATGTACACAAAGTAATCATTATTAAACAATTTATTTTTCCTAAAACCTTATTTCGAAACAATTTTTTGAGTTGAACTGATTACTTTTAAAATTTCAAACATAGAGTACATATAATATGATATTTCACTAATATAAGTAGAATAAAAATGAATTCTCATATCCTTAATAGTGATGACACAGAACACATACCTGTGTTTATTAAATCACTAATAATAACTAATATTTTCATCTTGTTTTGAGGCAGAATTTCACTATGTGTTTCAGGCAGGCTGTGAACTCACTTTGTAGCCTCAGCTGGCCTCAAACTCTTGGCGGTCTTCCTACCTCAGCCTCCTGAGTGCTGAGATTACAGGTAATAAGCTAATATTGCCTATCAAAATTTGTCCAAGCCACTTGAAATTAGTAAATCACTTTGCTTGTATATTTCTAGACTTTTTAGGAATAACTGGTTTCTAAGGCTTATCTCTAAGTGAATTACACTAGAAACCCACTATAAATTTTTGTAATAATCTCTAAAGATGAGAAATATCATGTGCACATAAAATATATACACATATACATAAGCACATATATTATAGTTTCATCCTAAAACTAGGCAGATAAATACAGTTATGTAGTCTCACCATTATTTCAGATTTTTAAATTAGATTCTATTTCCTCCAAATCACATTTTCACTTAGATTATACTTCTGGCAGATGGAAGAATTTAAGGTTTCCCACTCAATAAGAAAGATGATAATTTTTATCTTTACTCAGGGAGGAGATGTAGTATTTTCTTTACTCTGATGTGTATAACCCTATGCAGTCTATGGTAAACATGCTATATGGGAAACAGAGGGAGCATCAAAGACCTCTCATATGCCTCCAAAACACTTTTGCCTAAATAAATTATCCATTTATTTATTTTACCACCCACTAGTTTGTTCTGCTTTTTATTTTTTATTTTTTTTATATTTTTTTATTTTTCAGCATCAGAATGTTGTACTTATGTACCCCTGAGTCCTATGTGCCCTTTGTAGGGAGAGGAAGCCTAAAGTCCAAGTGACCAAGAGGTTAGAGTAAGAAAGAAAAGGGCCTAGTGGGTCTGGAAGAGGCAGAAGATTCAAGAGAGCTGAAGGGGTGACTGAGGTGGAGAAAGAGTGGAAGCACGGGAAGTGTTGGAAGATTCTAGATTTATCAGCCAGGCTTGAGAGATCTTGGGTTTTTCCACAAGGATACAGAAATTCTATTTTTGCCTTTGTAAAAGCCTGCCAACAAAAAGAAGTGAACAGGGATTTTTATTGGGATTGCATTGAATCTGCAATCCCAATAAAAATACCATCAACATACCTTATTGATCTAGAGAAATCACTCCTAAGGTTCATCTGGAACCAGAAGAGACCTAGAATAGCAAAGGCAATTCTAAGCAAACAAAGGCAAGGCAGGAGGCATCACAATCCCTGACTTGAAGTTATACTACAAAGCAACAGTAGTAAAATCAATATGGTACTGGAATCAAAACAGAGCAGAGGATCAATGGAATACATTAGAAGATACAACCACAACTATAAACATACTCAACCACCTTATCTTCGATAAAGGAGCCAAGCAGGTCCACTGGAAGAACGACACTCTTTTTAATAAATGGTGTTGGAAAAACTGGCTCTACATTTGCCGAAAACTAAAACTCAACCCAAGCCTATCACCATGTACTAAATTAAAATCAAAATGGATTAAAGATCTGAATATTAAAACAGAAACACTAAATCTATTGGAAGACAAGTTAGGTAGAAACCTTGAAGACATGGGGATAGGTAGAGAATACATGAACAGGACTCAAACTGCACGGGAAATGCTTCCCAGAATCAATAACTCTTATTAAATATCAATAATTAATAACCTCTTATTAAAAAGTTTCTGTAAGTCAAAAAAAATTTCCAGCATAATGAAAAGAAAACCCACAAATTGGGAAAAGATCTTAGTGAACTCCCCCTCAGACAAAGGACTTTTGTCTAAAATATATAAAGAATTAAAAAAAAATCAGACCCCCAAATTCAAAAACCCAATCCAAAAATGGGCATCTGAGATGAATACACACTTCTCAGAGGAAGAAATACAAATGGCAAATAAATACATGAAAAAATGTTCATCATCATTGGTTATTAGGGAAATGCAAATTAAAAACCACACTGAGATTCCATCTCACTCCTGAAAGGATGGCCAGGATCAAGAAAACCAACAACAACAAGTGCTGGAGAGGCTGTGGGGAAAAAGGAACTCTCCTACACTGTTGGTGGGAGTGTAGACTGGTACAACCTTTGTGGAGGTCAGTCTGGAAATTTCTCAAAAAGCTGGGATTGGAAGTCCCATTTTTTTCAGCTATTCCACTACTAGGCATCTTCCCAGAAGAACTGAAAGCATCATACCAAAGTGATATATGTGCACCTATGTTTATAGCAGCACAATTTGTAATTGCCAGATCTTGGAAACAACCCAAATGCCCATCAACCGAGGAATGGCTAAAAAAGCTGTGGTACTTCTATAAAATGCAGTACTACTCAGCTATAAAGAAGGATCACATTGAGGTATTTATCAATAAATGGGTGCAGCTTGAAACCATACTCATAAGTGAACTAAATCAAACTCACATCTGTGAACCCCGAATAGTTTCCCTAGTGTAGGAAATGAATCAAATATATAAAAGTACATGATAACCGTGATTCCCCATTATATGGCCTTGAAGCCTTATAAAATTTTCACTCATTAATTGGAATGGCTTTATTCTGGGCTGTTTGATATTATGTCCAGTGATGCAATGAACAGCTACTTTGAAGAAAATAAGACATAATATCAGCTAGTGCCGATTTAATATCATCTTGTCTTAAAGCCGCACCAACTATGGTTCTTCTGTCTCCATTGATTTTATCATGTTGTAACTTGCTGGATTTTATCGTATGTGGTAGTATAAACAAAAATTGTTATAGGCAAAGAGATAATATTGAAACCATTGATCATTTTTTTCTTTTAGCTGGTTCTAAATACTCTACAATGCTTTCATCCACTTGAATGGTGTTACACAGTCTTGATATGTTTGATGCTATAGCATATGAAGTTATATTCAAATATTTCAAAGAAAAAGACACTATGGTAACTACTATTAAGTCGGGTTATTTGGTGGTGAAGCACTAGGTTGCTGAAAGTGTCATGCTTTAACCTGTATTGTTATGTTGTTATGCCCCCCTTTTATCTCATCCTCTCCCTTATTCATTAAAAAATTATTTAATTTAAAAAAAATCAACCAATAAAAAATGCTGCTGGGTCTGTAGGGAAAAAGAAACGCTTTACAACTGTTGGTTAGAGAGTAGACTAGTACAAACACTGTGGAAATCAGGGTGGAGATTCCTCAAAAAATTAGGATTAGAGGTCCCATTCAACCCAGGTATTCCCCTTCTGTGTATTTTCCTATTTTCAGAAGGACTGAAAAACATCACACCACAGTGACATAAGTGAAACCATAAGGTTTAAAATATACAATAGTCACTGTGAAATGGGAGGAAACTGTTCAATAAAAAGAAGAAACTAAGATAGGGGAAAAGAGAAAGGATAGAAGGGAAAAGAAAAAAATGCAAGTTAGTTATACCATTAGTGTCACTTAGTTCACTGAATAGGAAAGGTTGTGCTAATATTGATTGAAGAAATTTTTATGCCCATATTTTGTACCTGAGTGACTAAAGATAATGATGTGTAATTTATCAACAATTGTTACTTTTTCATTATTTTGTTGCGAAAATTTGTTTTACCTTTTCTTCTTAATATTAACAAATAAAGTAAAAAAAAAAAGTGAATAGGGGTGGCAAACCATACACCTATAGAGGAAAAAGAAAGAGAGTTCTGCATGTTAAAACTACTGATATTCCTCTACTAATAACCACCAGAGGAATTTTGGGCTATAAATCATATTTGTTTGTTCCATAATCTAGTCTTTTATAAACAGAAACTGGAACTCTAACACAGCTTTCTTTAACCTTCTTTTTTTTTCCCCCAGTACCAGGGTTCAAACTCATTACTGCCTGCTTGCAAGGCAGGCACTTATGCCGCTGAGCTAAATCCTCAGCCCCTAACCCAGAGTATTTCAGAGCTGGATTCTAAACCAGATTCTTGTGTACACAGATTGTACAGAATCAAAATTTGTCCTTCTCAATTTCAAAGATCTGTTTCTGAATCACTGGCTAAGAAATTACACTCACTAATGAGTTTCCTGAGAGTTACTCAGGAGTAGGGCAAAAGGGTTTAAAGGTGCACCCTAGGAGTCTTGGGAGAAAGATTTGGTGGCAAAAACTACTATTGCCGCCTGGCTTTTCTTGGCTCTTGGCAATTTGTGGAGCATTCACCAGGACCAGACTGCCAAAGAATGGTAAGAGAACACAGTCCATCAGGAGGTGATTTCAAAATGAAAAAAAATTGTTGCAAAACAGAGTAGCTAGCAAACAAGCTGATTTGCCACCAGAGTATGAGCTATAATGCTTTTATTTGCTCTGATTCTTTTTATTTTACTCTGCTTCCTGTTTTGGGGTATTTCACATCCCTACTCCTGTGCATTCATAATTTATCTTACCCTGTTTTTTTGAACTGCACATGAATTTTTACCTCATTTGTAAGTGACTAATGGGATGCAAGAGATGCATGTAGGTGACAACTTAAATATGTGATAAGGATAATGGCTCAACTCAAGGACCCCTAGGGCTGTCAGGGTAAATACTCAATTGGGTAAAAATTTCCTAGCTTTCTTGATGGTTGGTTATGGTTGCCTCTCTACTTAAGGTTTTATTTCACTACGCTGAGACCATTTCACAACCATTTCACAATCTGGCCCACATCTTACTTTCAAACATAATAACAGCTTGTACTGGTAGGATCATCCTCAGCTACCTGCAGAAAGAACAAACCATATCAACTTGATCATCTTGGACCATCCCCCAGTGCTCATATTTGACTATCTTTCTCACTGTCTAAAACACAGCAGCACAATTGTCACAGAAAAAAACAGCTTGACAAGAAAGAGTTAAGAACAGGCACTGGTAGCTGTTGCAACAGAAGTGATCTCAGTCTATATCTGAGCATTCCAAATACAAGATAAACAGTAGAGGATATCTGTTTTGATTTGTATTTAGATGTCCCCACAAAGCCTCATGTGATCATTGGAGGTAACTGGATCTAGGGTGAGTGTTGCTAGGATCTAAGATGTGATCCTGGATGGATACATGTTGCAGTGCTAGGATTAAAAGGTCCCTAAATCTGAGAGAGGGCTACCTGCTTGTGATGGGTAGCCCAGCTAAGATATAATGGGGTCATCACTTATCACTCATTGCCTGCAGCTTCCTGCCTTCTGTCTTCTGCCTCCTATGAACTATATTTCTTCTGCCATACCTTCTTGTCTTGGAGGCAACTGACTACAAAATGAAATCTCTATAAACTGTGAGTCAAATAAGGCTTTGTCCTTTAACTTTTGGTTTGGGGTACTTCAGTAATAATAAAAGTAACTAAGACAATATCCAAGAATCAGGAATAAGTTAGTAGAAAATTACCATATATGTAAGGTTATTGGTTGCCAAACTGACCCAACAAGTTTCATGTTAAAGGCAGGTCAAAGTGCTCAGATATTGATAGGATTTTCAGTGTGGTAAAGAGAGAATATAAAATAAACATGGCCTTTATTCTAACAAAGTGGAGAGAAACTCCATGACCACTGGGGGTCTGGCTTTCTCTGCTGCACATGTGGTGTAGGGGCATATATATAGCTTTTGACTGAGGTGGTGCCAAAAGGTGGCATCACTGATGTGTGAGTAGCTGATTGGAACTGTTTTTGTATGACAGGTAAGTTGCCTAGGGGTATGGAAATTGACCTCAAGGTAAACATCCCTTGGTCCTGCCTCCCACTGCTGTAGTATCCTATCTAGGGCAAAATCCTTTCATTCCCATCCTTTTATTGTTAGGAAAAGGGCAAAGTCTCTCTTTCTTACTACTTCCTGCTGCAAGGGGGTGTCATATCAGGGTTTAGGAAGGTAGACGCGATGACAGTTGATGCCCATGCAGAAGCTGGTACCAGGTGTTTTAGCCAGGACAACTTTATCATTGGTGAATGCCTGCACATTAGACTGGGAAAACCAAGAGACAAGGTGCTTTTAGGAAGCAGGCCACTATCATATGTAAGGACCCAGGTGAGGTAGAATTTTGAAAAATAAGTGTAGGATTAGGAAGAGTGAAGTTATGAGAGCTGATTATTCTACTAGTGAAGTTATGAGAGGTGATTATTCTAGGAGTGAAGTTATGAGAGGTGATTATTCTAGGAGTGAAGTTATGAGAGGTGATTATTACCCCATTTAAAAGGGTAAAGTTAAGAGTGTTGGTAGGCAGGGTTTATTTCTGTTCCAGGAGTTAAGCTGGAAAGAATAACAGGGGTAGGGATCACCATGGCTGTTTCACTACAAGGGAGGAAGCACCTAGGCCTTTAGTGATCTCATATTTGACTAAACAGCTGAGGGTAGAGAGAACTAAGATAGTTGTCACTCAGAACAACATGAAGACGATCTTACGTATGATATGGGAGTCTTTAAAAAAGACTGTTAAGAGTCCTTCTGTAAAAAGGATAATTAATAGAAAGTAAGAAATTAGGAACCAAATTGGATAACAAAACATGACTTAGCCTGAAAGTTGTGGCTTAAGGCCTTGGTGAAATGGAGAAGAGTAGGCAATAAGATGCTTAGATTTAGGGCTAGGAGGGTATCACTTGAGTGATGTGGAACCAGGATGGCAGTCCAGCAACTTTGACTGCTGTAGGGGCTGCCAGAAGACCAAGTAGGGGCTGCTCCACCTTGGTTGTAGTCCTTGGGATGATTTCCTATAACAGGACATTAGTAAGTATATAAGTCCCTGTAAATGTTTGGGAGCTATGGGATATTGAGGAACACAAGGAAAAATTGAAGGATCCCTGAGATGAATTAAAATAGGCATGGCATGGGTAGCACAGATGGGATTGGAGGTATCTCAAACTATGGGATTGACCAGAGAAGAAGTGAGTCTGGAACCTGCATGAAATAGGCCCTGTCTGCAAAGGCTGCATAGGTTGGCCACCAACACCCACTATAAGACTGAGGACTTAATATAGCAGCCTGAAACCTCAGGAAGAACACTGTACATGGCCTTTATGTCCACAAGTACTGAGAATGTCTTACTTGAGACCTCCAGGGGAATTAGGGGCTCTGAGAAGGACCGTTTAATGAGGGCTGTGGGCTCTGAGCTCCATCAGTCTTCAGCAGCAAGTCCAAGCAGATCAGTCAAGCAATGAATCTGGCAGTGATGGAGTCTCCTGTGAAGGCAAGGAGTTAGAGGATGGCTTACCCACTTTCTGGTGGCTAGGACAGTTGCTTTTCCAGTGGCCCTTGAGATTACAATAGGGGCAAGGCCCCAAAGGAATGCCAGGATTGGGGCACTCTCTTGCCCAATGTCGTTTTTTGCTGCACTTGAAACATGTCCAGGAGAAGCTCAGGCAGCTCCACCTTGTGTTGGTTTACCTGCCTCAGAGCTCCAAGTGTCGCTGCTAAAAGATCAGATTTTTTTTTTTTTTTTTTTTATCTCTGTGGTTGAAAACATGAAAAGCCAAATTGAGAAGGTCTCCCTACGGAGTTTGAGGTCCATGTTTAGCCTTTTGTCTTGGGATCTGGCCCACAGTGGAAGGTATCTGTCTCTTCCACAGTCACAAGACATCTGGTTTTTATCTTGGGTAGGTGTACAGCTTTAAGCCTAATGGAGACAAAGGCAAAGAATCAATTAAGTATGCAGGAGTGAAATAATAATCAACAGGGTATTCATGATTATAACTTTGGCTTTTCATAAGGAGGATAAGGTCTAGGAAATTTTAGAAACTGACATGTCATTCATTTGTCATACACACATTTAGGTTTTATAATTGTATAAGTACCTCTTATGCTGTTAATGCCATCAGATTTTTGGAAGATGGTGTGTTTTATTAATTTTACTTTTTTATTTAGAAAAGAGATCAGCTACAGTGTCATCTAATGCCAGTTGAGTATAGTTAATTATGGCCCCATTATGCCCAGCACCTGCTGGTTGGTGGAGGGCTGAGCCAGAGCCGGTGGACCAGCTGGCAAAGTCTCAGATCTGACCCCTGTCCCAGCCACAGTGCCAGTCTTGTTATTCTGTCGGACCCTGCATCATACAACCTTTTTTTCTGGAAAGATCTGTTGGATCCCAGCAAAAAGAATCCAAAAGGAATTTATAATTCTCTCTCTCTCTCTCTCTCTCTCTCTCTCTCTTTTGTCTTTTTCCTTTTTATCGGTACCAGGGATCAAACTCACAACCGCCTGCTTGCAAGGCAGGTGCTTATGCTGATGAGCTAAATTCCCAGCACCTATAATTATCTCTTAATTTTAATTGTTGAACATCCAGAAGATTGATAACAGTATAGTACAGTACAGGAGTAAACAATTTTATTTGTTGAACATCCAGGAGATTGATAAAAATACAGTGCAGTACAAGCAGTAAGCTTAACACAGAATATTAAATGGCTATTAACCATGGGTGTTTTAACATTTGAGCACAAGAAAAAGGCAGCAGAAACAATCCCAATTTTATATTTGAAGGCATGAATACACCATCAGATCGCAACAATGAATTGTCTTAGTCATATGAACTTTAGTTGAGGTGTCTCCTATAAGGCTATGGAGATTATTAGGGCCTCCAACTGATGAACAAGAGCTGGTTAAAATTACCAGGTGGCCACTTTCTTGTTTATCAATTGAAGTCCTGTCTAATGTCTCCTCACCCCAGCGGATCTTATTTAACCAATTTTAGCATCATTTTGATGGGCTGGCAAACTAGGTGGAAGCATATTTTTAAAATCTATAACCCAAATAAACCTTGATTAAATGGTCTGAAAATGCAAAAGAGGCAAAAAGATTGTTGAGTGCAAATAAAAAAGAACAGCTGTTTGCCGAGCAGGCAAATGGATAAACATGGACAGATAATCTGTACATTATAAACAGATTGAAAAAACAGACAGCAGACATATAGACTGACACTCATATAAAATTAGAGTGTACTCAAGTACATTTGGTCAATTTGAACTATAATAAATAGACAAGCTTCTTATAGATCAATTAATAGTGATCTCTTGAATTAAGAATAGTGATCTCTTGAATTAAGAATACCAGAAAAGAAATCTAATTTATGGCTAATCTGAGATAGCTCAAAAAATTAAAAAAGGAATGTAATCTTTTGGAGCCAGCCTATTCCTGAAGCAGGAACAGAGATTGAGGTGGAGAAGACAGGTAGATGGCCATCTAGCAGCCAACCATCCAGCAGGCATGTGTGGGCAATTACTCAATGATTGGCTACAAAGTGGCTGCTCATCACCATGAGACAAGGAAACACAGACTGCTGGCCTGTTACCATGTGCCCCACAGGGATCCAGCCACTGCCAGCAACAGAGTGAGTTATGTGACCTGCAGCAGGAGGGTCATTGTTGATCACAGGAGGAGCCACAAGGGGGTGGCGATTGACCATGAGACCCATGCCAAGGTGGCTGTGCCCTGCCACCTGGCGGAGGGCTGTAAGATAGCGGCTGTCCTCCATACGAGCTGCAGCATCCCTGTGGCCCACCAGAAGCCTGGAATACCTGAGACCAAGTATGGTGAGCTGGTGGAGAAAACAGCAACGCAGGGGAAGGAGACAAAGAACCCTCAGATAGGACAGACAGCTCGGGCTACGAGGATAGAGAAGTTGGACACTGGGGAGAAATGCTAGAGGAAAGATCAGAGATGCTAGGAGAAGGATCGGAGGGCCTAGGGGAAGGATTAGAGACCTGGGGGAGGGAGGAGAAGAGGACAGCGCAGAGGGTACAGAAGGCTATGGGGTTTGATCTTGGGGATGAGGGCATTGAAGACAGGGTCACGTCGTCCAAGGGGTTTTGAGGGGAGGAGGGGAAAGTTTGTGGTTCGGTAGAGCTAGCTAAAAATATCTGAGCAGGTGTACATGGTTTAAGGAGAGACGACCAGGTCTTTTTTTTTTTTTAATCAGTACTGGGATGGAACTCAGGACCACCTGCTTGCAAGGCAGGTGCTTATGCCGCTGAGCTAAATCCCCGGCCCCCAAAAAGACCTTGTCTTTAGGGTAAGGAAGGCCTGTGCATATACAATTTCTGCTAACTTGTCCCCAGTGTAACAAAAGTAATAATAATTTTTGAGAACACAGGGGTCAAATATCCCCTCTTTAGGCCATGGGCTGCCGTTAAGCTCATAGGTCAGCCAAGCCTCCTGGCAGTAAAAGATTAACTGTTTCATTCTTATGGTTTTCTTTAGGCCAAGGGTACCAAGGTTACAAACCAGGTACCCCAGAGGTATGTTTTTTGGGAAGAGGAAAAAGTATTTCCCATGACCGAAATAAAAGTAAGCCAAAAACCAGACCATGGCTAACCAGAAAAAAGGTTGTCACCCATTTTTTGGATACATGGTTAAAGGAACGGTTGCAACTCATGCCTACTGGCCATCATCAAAAGGCGCAGGTAGAGTCTCAGAGGACCACAGTAAAGGTTCTACCTCAGACTGTCCAAGGAATGTGAGAACCGCTACCCCAGTCCAGGGAAGGAATGGGTAAACAGGTGTGAGCCTGTTCCACAGTCATGGAGAAACCCTTGGGCGGAGGTAGGCTCACTTGAGGTAAATAAATTAGGTTGGTTTTGTTTGCAGGCCCCTGTTGACAAGCTGAGCAGCTCCCTCATGTTGAGAAATGAGGAATTAATACAGGATGCAGTCCAGTCTGTGAATTGGCAGGGAAACTCAAACTGGGAGGACTTTAGGATTCATTCACACTGCCTTTCCTGGTTGGAGAACCAAATGATAGGATTTTAGGAGAGAATATAATGTAAACATGGCCTTTATTTTAAGCACATGGAGAGAAACCCAATGACCACTGGGAGTCTGGCTTTCTCTGCTGGACACGTGGTGTGGGGGGCATATATATATATATATATAGCTTTTGACTGGGGTGGTGCTGAAAGGAGGCATGGCTGATGCACGAGTAGTGACTGGGACTCTTTTCACACCACAGGTAAATTGTTGAGGGGCGTGGAAAGTGACCTCAAGGTAAACGTCCCTTGGTCCTGCCTCCCACTGCTGCAGTATCCTATCTAGGGCAAAATCCTTTCAGATATGAGATATGAAAATAAATAAATAAATCCTGAGATATGGTTGAAAATAAATAATTTGACAGTATAGTAAAGGGGATAAGATAATGTACAATAGGTTGGTTAAATGGACTTACTATGAAATTGTTAAAATTAGGGTCTCCAGGAAGAGAAAGTAAGCTCAGAGAAGTTTGTCTAGAATTTGATAAAGGAGAGAATCATCAGTCCTTTAGTACAGTATTTGTATTAAGAGACAGTGCAATCATCATCAAATTATTAAAACTTACTTTTAAGTTTACCATCATTATATTCTCATATGTATTTTAAGACACTTTCAAGATGATAATCTGTTTAAAAAATGATTTTACCTAAGATTACCTTCAATCATTCACATACTTCAAAGCACAGTTTGTGTTTCTTAATAAAAGTAAACCAGGAATTATTACATTTACAAACCCTGAATGCAATTTGTTTTTTAATAAAGGTACACCCTGATTAGATAAAGGCAACAGGCATAAAAGCTCAGTAGAATTTCCTAATAGTGGGAGAAGGAGAAAGGAAGATTTACTTTCCAGGAGGTGGAACTTAAGTCTCCTGGGACAAATGCTGAGATGGCTTCAAAGGTCCAGTAGGAATACAAACAAATGAAGGTTTGCTCCAAAACAGTGTCTCAGTAGCTTTTACTGCACAAAAATACTAGTTGAGGGTTAAGCATACAAGGAAATGTTTGATAAAACATGCAGTTTTTGTATTGTCCTCTTCATTTTCAAGGAAAAATATGCAACACAATAACAGATAACAGGTAAAGCTTGGCAAATGGCCTAATTTTTCAAGGGAAGGGAATTTTTAATAATGTCTTTTAAATACTAAAATTTAGGTAAACAGTTTAACATGATCAACAGTGCTTTTCAGCACTGTGATATCCAGATACCCTAAATGGAACTAGGAAAAGATATAAAAAAATCAGAAACTATAAAATAATTTGAAAATTCTGAAAAGGAACTGCATTTTAAGGACTTCCTAAGAACTCTATCAAAGTCTGGAGGGTCACAGAGCTATAGTTCAGAGTAAGGATTCAACTAATTTTTTATCAGTTAGGTAGAAATGTACTTTCCCCTGCTTAGGCTGATAATTCTCTCATTTAAAAACAATGGCTAGGGAACTAATTGAAACTCTCACATCTCAAAATTGCAAAGTAAATAGGTAGATTGTTTGCTAGGGGATATTAGCTTTTCAAGTGATAGGTCTTGAGGTGAGAGTTAAAATTTAGACTCCAATTAAGATGTGTTGTGGAATTCTGGCTCTGAGCATAGCCCTTTGCCCAGGGATAAATGTTCCTGGATGACTAGTTTAATTTATTGTACTCCAATCAAATAGAAGTAAAACCTATAATGGTACTTTAGAAACCCAAGGTACTCTCTGTTTTCTTTCTTGTCATGTAATACAGACAGCTTTTACTTACACAGGACAAAATTATTATTAACAACAAAAACCCCAAGTAGATAAAGTTTTATAAGGGAAAAAATTTCAGAGCAGTTGCTAAAACTTTGAAATTCAAAGCCCCTTTTTATAATAAAGGTTTCATGAAGTGTATTCATAAATATGACACACTTTATAAACTAGCATTTAAAAATTAGCAGTTTAATGTCCTAATTTAAATATAAAAGATAAAAAGCATGCTTTGTAATATACATTAAAATTATAAACAAAACACCCTCAGAAAGTTCCAAAATGTCTTCAAAACTGCTGCCCTGTATTGAATGTGTGGCAAACACACATTTTGCCTAGAAAAGTGGTTTCACATTGGGCTATAAATTCTTTAAGATAACTAATTAGTAAGATGCTGAGTATAGTGTGGATCTGAACTGTTCCTCAAAGGGCTATGTGTTAATGGTTGGTCCATAGCTTATGATTTTACTTGGAGGTGGTGGACACTTTCGGAGGTGGGACCTCATTGGAGGAAATCAAGTCACTGTAAAATACCCTTGAAGATGATATTGGGATTCTGATTCTTCCATTTTTTTGTTTGTTTGTTTCTCAGCTGGTCGGGATGGCATCTTTGCACTGTCCTCTACTCACTCCATTGATATTTTGCCTTACAGCAGCCTCAAAAGCAATGGAGCCATCTAATATGCAATCTCAGAGATTTTGTCAGTGTTGAAAGTTGACTAACATAAAGTTTGTATGTTTAAATACATTTTGAAAACCCATCAATTCATATTTACATATTTAATAGTCTGAAAAGTTCTGCAGAAATGAAATGTATAAATGCTCTTCATCGTTGAATTCCACAAGTGCATTAGACAACCTTTTTCACATCAAACTTATGTCTGTCTGTTGTTTCTTTCACAATGTTAACCCATTGAATTCTGGATCCCAATCTCAGTGACAGGTCAGTAGAAACTCTGATCAGGGGATTGAGTAAAACTGAAGGAAAATTTCAAGTTTGATTGGTCACTTAATAAAAACTTCCCAAGTTCCCTGACTACAAACCATTGTTGCCTCGTGTGGGCTTTTGGCCTGTCCAGGAAAGGAAGATTGTAGATGGAGAAATAAGGACCAGTGCATCAAGCAGAGTGTATATGCTTTGACATTTTCTGAATCACATGACCTAAGTTCTGTCCTAGGTCACACCTGTTTGATTATAAGCAAGATAGATTGAACCCCTGATATGGCTGTTCATGAGGGGTGCTGATTTTTACTGTAGCAAGAACATTTTTGCTTTGAACTCAACATATCTGATGGCAGTAATCCACAGTTCTGGTTTAGTGTCCTGATGTTTGATTAAATAACCTGTACCTTTTAGAAAAGGTTAGTGAGCAGAAATGACAAGATGAAAAGCAGTAAGTGTGATGTCCTTAGTAACTTGTGGTTTCCATTACTTATAACAATATGGAATTTTTTATTAAAAGAGTTTTTTTCTTTTCTTATTTTATTTAAGAGGAAAAAGAGAAAAACACAAAACAAAACAAAGCGGTGTAAGGGTACACGTAATACAGAACTACAAAAAAAAAAAAAAAAAGAACATAACAGTAAGAAATCACCTGTTAATAGATTACATATTATCATCTTGAAAATAGTTGCTCAAATCACAGTATCAAAGAATACAAAGTGGACATTCAAACAGGGAGACTGCAAACAGCTGTGTTCAATGATCCAAAAACATTAATATAGTCAGCTATTTAACACCCCTAAACACACTTGCTGTTATATCCGTTAGAGCTCTTTTTTTTCCCCCTCTCTTTTTTACAACAAAATTTACACATTTTGGATTTTATTACTCCTTAGTTCTTATTACTTTTGGCGGGGGGGGGGAGAGAATACAGTCAAATATGGCAAAACAAAGCTGTCAGTCAAAACCAAGGATAGACATAGCACATGGTGTAGAACAGAGTACAAGGTTATCAACAATGGTTATCAACGTTGTCTCGTTTCCTTAAAAAGAATTGTCTATCTCATTAGATATCATAAAGTTGGACAAAACAGTAGAGAACAAGACCAATAAAACTTAGGCATTGTAAACATTACAGGACTTCCAAAGGAGACAATAGTCAAACCAGAATGGGCATCTTAGTGAATCTTATTGCCTTCAAAGTAGTTGCCTATACCCTCAAACTTGATACTATCATACAGAATGGAACAGAGTCTAATCAGTCAAAACAAGATCATGGGAGTATTACAGGACTTCAAAACAAGTTAATAGGAAATCAAAAAGAGTTACTATTATATATCCTATTTTTTAAATTTTTCCCCTTAATTAAAACAAACATAAGAAATAACTAATTTTTTTTAAAGAATAAGGGGGAGATTGAAATAAAACAGGACATAATAATATAACAATAGAGGTCAAAGCATGACTGTTTCAGCAACCTAGTACTTCACCACCATATAACCCGACTTAATAGTAGTTACCATAGTGTCTGCCTTTTTCCTTGAAATATTTGGATAAAACTTCATATACTCTAGCTTCAAATATTTCCATATCAAGAAGCCCAGAATAAAGCCTTTCTAATTAATGAGTGAAAACTTTATAAGGCTTCAAGGCCACATAATGGGGAATCATGATTACCACATATTTTTATATATTTGAATCATTACTTACATTAGGGAAACTATTCGGTATTCACACATGCGAGATTGATTTATTTCACTTATGAGTATGGTCTCAAGCTGCGTCCATTTATTGATAAATATCTCAATGTGATCCTTCTTTATAGCTGAATAATGCTCCATTGTATAGAAATACCACAACTTTTTTATCCATTCCTCAGTTGATGGACACTTGGGTTGTTTCCAAGATCTGGCGATTACAAATTGTGCTGCTATAAACATAGGTGCACATATATCACTGTGGTATGATGCTTTCAGTTCTTCTGAGAATATGCCTAGAAGTGGAATAGCTGGAATAAATGGGATTTCGAATCCCAACTTTTTGAGAAATCTCCAGATAGATCTCCACAAAGGCTGTACCAGTCTACAGTCCCACCAACAGTGCAGGAGAGTTCCTTTTTCCCCACAGCCTCTCCAGCATTTGTTGTTGGTTTTCTTGATCCTGGCCATTCTTTCAGGAGTGAGATGGTATCTCAGTGTGGATTTAATTTGCATTTCTCTAATGACCAATGATGATGAGCATTTTTTCATGTATTTATTTGCCATTTGCATTTCTTCATCTGAGAATTGTGTATTCATCTCAGATGCCCATTTTTGGATTGGATCTTTGAATTTTGGAGGTCTGAGTTTTTTTTAATTCTTTATATGTTTTAGACAAGAATCCCTTGTCTGAGAGAGTTCACTAAAATCTTTTCCCAGTTTGTGGGTTTTCTTTTCACTATGCTGGAGATTTCTTTTGACATGCAGAAACTTTTTAATAAAAAGTGGTCCCAGTTATTGATTCTGGGAAGTATTTCCTGTGCGGTTTGAGTCCTGTTCATGAATTCTTTACCTACTCCTATGTCTCCAAGGTTTCTACCCAATTTGTCTTCCAATAGATTTAGTGTTTCTGTTTTAATATTCAGATTTTTGACCCATTTAGATTTTAATTTAGTAGATGGTGATAGACATGGGTCTAGCTTTAGTTTTTGGCAAATGGAGAGCCATTTTTTCCAGCACCATTTATTAAAGAGACTGTCGTTCTTCCAGTGAACCTGCTTGGCTCCTTTATCAAAGATAAGGTGGTTGAGTGTGTTTGTAGTTGTGGTTGTATCTTCTAATCTATTCCATTGATCTTCAGCTCTGTTTTGATTCCAATACCATGTTGATTTTACTACTGTTGCTTTGTAGTATAACTTCAAGTCAGGGATTGTGATGCCTCCTGCTTTGTCTTTGCTGCTTAGAATTGCCTTTGCGATTCTAGGTCTCTTTTGGTTCCAGATGAAATTTAGGAGTGATTTCTCTAGATCTATAAGGTATGTTGATGGTATTTCTATTGGGATTGCATTGAATCTGTATAACAGTTTTGGGAGAATGGCCATCTTCACAATGTTTGTTCTTCCTATCCATGAGCAAGGGATGTCTTTCCATTTTCTGAGATCATCTTCAATTTCCTTTTTCAGTGTATTATAATTTTCACTGTATAAGTCTTTCACTTCTATCGTAAGAGTAATTCCTAAATATTTCAGTTTTTTGCTTGCTAATGTGAATAGTCCAGTTTCTCTTATTTCCCTCTCTCTGATTTTGTTGTTCGTGTATAGGAATGCTATTGATTTCTGAGTATTGATTTTGTATCCAGCCACATTACTGAATTTATTTATTGTATCTAAGAGTCTTTCAATGGAGTTTAGGGGGTCTTCTATGTAGAGTATCATGTCATCTGCAAACAATGATAATTTAACTTCTTCTTTTCCTATCTTTACCCCTTTTATTTCTCTTTCTTGCCTAATTGCTCTGGCTAGTACTTCCAGTACTATATTAAATAGGAGTGGTGATAAAGGACATCCTTGTCTTGTGCCCGATTTTAAAGTAAAGGCTTTCAATTTTTGGCCATTTAGTATGATGCTGGCTGTTGGTTTGTCATAAATGGCCTTTATTATATTGAGGTAAAGACCATTTATTCCAATTTTCTGTAAAGTTCTTATCATGAATAAATGTTGGACCTTATCGAATGCTTTTTCTGCATCTATAGAAATGATCATGTGATTCTTGTTTTTGGCTTTATTGATATGGTGGATTACATTTATTGATTTGCGTATGTTGAACCATCCTTGCATTCCTGGGATGAATCCCACTTGGTCATGTTGTATAATCTTCTTGATGATTTGCTGGATCCTATTTGCCAATATTTTATTGAGGTTTTTTGCATCTGTGTTCATTAGGGAGATCAGTCTATAGTTCTCTTTTTTAGTTGGGTCTTTCTCAGGTTTTGGTACTAGAGTAATATTTGCTTCTAGGAATGACTTAGGAAGGATTGCTTCCCATTCAATTTCATTGAATAGTTTGAGGAGTGTTGTCATTAGGTCTTCTTTGTATTTCTTGTAGAATTCTGCAGTGAATCCATCTGGCCTATACTCTTCTTGGTGGGTAAGGACTTAATTACATTTTCAATTTCATTAACAGAGATTGGGTTATTCAACAGTTTTACATCCTCTTGATCTAGCTTTGGTACTTCATATGCTTCTAAGAATCTGTCTATTTCTTCTGTGTTATCAAACTTTTGAGAGTAGAAGTTTTCGAAATAGGTGTTGATGATCTTCTGTATTTCTACTGGGTCTGTAGTGATTTCTCCGTTTTCATTTCTTATTGCATGAATTTGAGCTTTTTCTTCCCTTTTTAAAATAAGGTTGGCTAGGGGCTTATCAATTTTATTTATTCTTTCAAAGAACCAACTCTTTGATTCATTGATTCTTTGGATTGTTTTCTTAGTCTCTATTGCATTGATTTCTGCTCTGATTTTTATAATTTCCTCTCTTCTTTTGGCTTTGGGCTTGACTTGCTCTTCTTTTTCTAGCTGTTTGAGGTGTAGCATCAAGTTATTTATTTGTATTCGTTCTGTTTTCCTGATGTGGGAACTTAGTGCAATAAATTTTCCTCTCAGGACGGCTTTCATTGCATCCCACAGATTCCGGTAAGTTGTATCTGCATTTTTCATTTTCTTTTAGGTATTGTTTAATTTCTTCTTTAATTTCTTCTGTGACCCACTGATTACTCAAGAGTGTGTTATTCAGTTTCCATGTGTTTGCGGGATTTTTGCAGTATCTTTTATCATTAATTTCTAATTTCAGAGCACTATGATCCGATAACATGCAAGGGATGATTTCAACTCTTTTGTATTTGTTTAAATATGTTCTGTGAGCTAAAATATGGTCTATTTTAGAAAATGATCCATGTACTGCTGAGAAGAATGGGTATTTTGATGTTGTTGGGTGGAACATTCTGTATATGTCTATCAAACCCATTTGTTCACAGGTGTGATTCAGTTCTGTTATTTCTTTGCTCATTTTCTGTCTGGTTGATCTGTCCCTTGGTGTCAATGACGTGTTAAGGTCTCCTGTTACAATTGTGTTACTGATAATTTGAGTTTTCATTTCTGTTAATAATTGTTTTATATAACTGGGTGCTCTGGAGTTTGGTGCGTATATATTTAAGATAGTTATCTCTTCCTCTTGGAGTTTTCCCCTTACGAGTATGTAGTGACCTTCTTTGTCCTTTATGGTCACTGTTGGTTTAAAGTTCACATTGTCTGCAAACAGAATGGCTACTCCTCCCTTTTTTTGGATTCCTGCTGCATGAAGAATTGTTTTCCATCCTTTGACTTTCAGTCTGTGAGTATCCTTCTGGGTTAGATGGGTTCCCTGTAAACAGCATATGGTTGGATTTTGTTTCTTGATCCATTCTGCTAGTCTGTTTCTTTTGATTGGTGCATTGAGACCATTTACATTAATGGTTATTACTGTTAAGTGCTGGTTAATTGTAGTAATGTTATCTCTCTGCTGTTGCATCTTTATCTTTCTGTTCTGTTTAATTATTTGCTTTGCTTAGTGGTTTTTTCCTTTGTGTATCTAAACTGTCTTTCAATATTTTTTGCAGGGTTGGTTTGGTGTTCATGAAGTTCTTCAGCTGTTCTTTGTCATGGAAGTATCGTATTTCACCATCTATTTTGAATGATAGTTTTGCAGGATATATCAGTCTAGGTTGGAAATCATTTTGCTTTAGGATCTGGAATACTTCACTCCATGCTCTTCTTGACTTTATCATTTGTGCTGAGAAGTCTGCTGTGATTCTGATAGGTTTTCCTTTAAAAGTGATCTGTCTTTTCTCTCTGACAGCTTTTAATAATCTATTCTTGTGTTGGATTTCTGGGATGGTGATTATTATATGTCTGGGTGTAGTTTTATTTTGGTTATGACTATTTGGAGTTCTATATGCTTCACTGATCCTGATATCAGTTTCTGATCTCATGCTTGGGAAATTTTCAGCTATTACTTCTCTAAATATCCTCCTGACATCCTTCATGTTGTCTCCCTCTCTTTCATTAATCCCTATCATTCTTATGTTATTCTTCTTTGCATCGTCTTGCAGTTGTTGAATTGTTGTTTCCTGATTCCTTGTTATTTTCAAAAGATCTTTCCTTTCCTGTTCACTAGCTGCAATCCTGTCTTCAAGGTCTGAAATTCTATCTTCACTTTCATTAAGGTGGTTTTTACAACTTTCAGTGGAGTTTTTTATTTCCTGTATATCTCTGTGCATCTGCATTATGTATTCTGTTTGTTTCTTATATTGCTTGTTAGGGATTCTATCTTTTTGTTTAGTTCCTCCAATTTTTTATCTGTGTTTTCTTTAGATATATTTAGAATCTCTTTCATTTCTTTTATCATTTCTTCTTTTATCTGGGAGATTATTTCGAGTTTGAATTTCTTTAAAGCTTCCTGGAGTTGCTTGTCAATTTCAGTAGCTATTGTGTCTGATATATGAGGTGGATGGGATATATTTTCTTCTATATACATTGCTCCTAGGGTTTCTTGAGATAGGCTGGAGGTTTGAGGTTGTAATTTGGTCTTTCGTTTTGTCATTTTCCTATAATTCTGTGTTTCAAGTGTTATTTGAAAGCTTCCTCAGGATCTGTTGAAAAATCCCCTTCTATATTTGCAGCTACTGATACTCTGGCACCATGCTACCCCAAGCCATTGGGCCTGCAGAACCAGTGGCCCTCCTCTGCCTGCTCAGAACTCTGCAGTTCCAGACAAGCTGGGCCTCAGGGACACTGTGCGCCCACCTGCCCCTTGGAAGCTCCACAGCTCTTCAATCGCAGCTGGGTTAGGGTGCTCACCACAGGCCGCGGTGCCTCAGGAACCTGTGATCCCTCCCTGCTTGCAGAGATATCCACAGTCCTCCAGACACACGGAGAGGCCGATGCAGGCACCCCAGATCTGCCCAGCTCTTCCTCTGTACACTGATAGCTAGGCATGGCAGCAAACAGGCTGGGCTCTGGGGATAGTGTGGGCCCGCCCACCCGTCCGGAGCTCAGCAGTTCTCCAAGTGCAACGGGGATGGGGAGACGGATGTAGAGGCCTCAAACCCACCTCTCCCCTTCACTGCACCTGGAAGCCTGGAAGGACTCCAACAGTCTGGGCTGAGATATCCACAGTCCTCCAGACACACAGAGAGGCCGATGGAGGCACCCCAGATCTGCCCAGCTCCTCCTCTCAAAAGAGTTTTTTTCATAGTGGGAGGGAAAATGGTCTGTTCAGAGTTAAAATGGCTTGGAAATTGGTAACTACTTACATAATAACAAGATTGTTATGAATCGTCAAGGAGACTCTTAAGTATCTTTTAAATTCTGGGTATCTTTTAAATTCTTATATTTTCTAGATAAACTATATAATTCTCTTGATTCTTGGTGGATGTCTAATCTCACATCCCTAGTGCTTATAATGTATTATTTCATATACTGTCAATTTAATCTGAAATATTTAAATAGTGCTTTGCTAAGCACAGACCCAACCATATGGAGTATGCCCACAAATAATTTGTCTTTCAGAATGTTGCAAGACTATATTTAGTCTTCCACATTATTTCAGAAATATTACATATATAGTGGGTAGATATTAACTCATTTATGCTTATATTTAGGAGAGCTATTGATGAATATCTAACATATATAGGAATCCTTAGATTAAAAGACAATATATTATACGTGACAAAAGCCATTATTTGAAGTCATTATCAGCATCTGTGATAGTAGCAGCATCTGTTTCCCTTCATACCTTCTTTAAACAATAAATTTTAGTCTATCTGGATTTTCTTTGCATTTATCTTCCTATATCAGACTTTATCTTTTTCACTGTCCCAGAGTAACTTCTTTTGCTAAGCACCGATTTGGAGACACTCACCCCTGCTGGCCTTCCTTAGTCTACCATCTTCTTAGTTCTCTATTCTGAATTTCAGAGAGCCAGTTACTTAGGGGGAAATATGTCTATATATGCTTTCAAAGAATGAACAGATGCTTGCAGAGTTTTCCAGCATCCATACATTATGGCATCTTCAATTAGTATCTTAGCATGGTTTGGAACCTGAAGTCCTGGAAATAAAACTAGGTATTTCGATCCTCTCTCCATTTAGTCTTCTCGTTAAGTTTTCCTTAAAAGGGCAAAGACTGACGATTTTTTAAAAGTTGCTTTCAAAATACAAAAATCATGCATTAATAAAAAAACATTTAGCATGTGTATGAAAAAGGCATTTACTAGTGAATTCACATTTAGAAGGGAAAAAAATAGCAATCTCTCTCTCCCTTTCTCTGTCTCCGTCTCTGTCTCTGTCTCTGTTTCTCTCTCTCTCTCTCTCTCTCTCTCTCTCTCTCTCTCTCTCTCTCTCCCTTTCTCTGTCTCGCTGTCTCTGACTCTGTCCCTGCCTGTCTCTATCTCCCTACCTCTCTCTTTTCTGTCTCTCATGGGGGTTGAACCTAGAGGATTCAGCACTCATCTACATACCTAAGTTATCTATCTGTCTGTTTGTCTGTCTGTCTATCTATCTATCTATCTATCTATCTATCTATCTATCTATCCACAGGATTGATTGTGTAGCCCGCTGGCTTTGAACTTCTTTCTTTCTGCTTCAATCTCCCACAGGGCTGAGATTACAGACATGCACTGTCATACCTGTTTTCTAGCTTTTTAAAATATAAAGCCTAATTATGAAACTTAATAACACATCAATAGCAATTTGAACAGTTGATCATCTAATACTCACCTTCTCCACCAAGATAAGGGTTATCTTTACAGTCAAAAAACAGTTACTACAGTAACTAAACAATTTAAAAAGTTAACTAGGTAAAGGAGAATACTAAATGGCAATTAGCTGATTTGGATTATTCTAATTTCGCTTGTAAGAGTTTAGTATAATATATAAATCTCTAATTTCATGGTCCCTGTATTATGAGATTTTATTAATTGTCTTTTAAATTTAAAAAGAGGTACAGAAAAGAACTTCCCATATCTAGATATATTCATTCATGATTGTTATGACTTCAAATATTTAACTCATGTACAAACTTAAAGTTTTTATTGTTGCTATCAATATGTTTACATCATTTTCTTATCCTCTTTGTGAAGCTACCAAAATACATATGTTCACTGGAAATGCATTTTATGTTGTGGGACACTAAAACAATACTTTTATTGCCTTCTTTAAATTATATATGCTATTCTTCTTTGCTTCTAGGGTGCCTTTTGCACTTTGCCATGTGATATTAAGGTGAGACTGCACCACATTAAATTCCATCTGTAACATTCCCAGTCACGGCTATATTCTATTAAGATTTCCCTGTAGTTTTATTGTATGCTCTGCTCTGTCTGCAGTTTTCAAACCAGGCTGTGGCTGAGTTTGCTTCCATTGCAAAGTCGTTTATACTGAAGCTAAATGAAATTGGTACTAGTATAGAACTCAGGGGGAAAATATTGCTACCTTTCTTTTTCTATAGTACTCCATTCACAATGGTGGGGGGGGTATGTTAGCTTCATTCCCAAACTCAAAATGGTTAATTTATTATTGTAACACTGGATAGATATTACAGAGTAACTATTATAAAAAATGGCATTGTTATAGCAACTCCAAAGGGAATATATTTATAAATGTATCTATAGTTACACCTGTGAAAAATCAAGTGTGTAAAAAATAGTTTGAAAGTCAGGAGAATTAAAGCAGATAGTAAAACTAATTATATGAATACTTTCATTCACTATATCAAATTTCAAATGGTTAAACTAAAATTTAGTGTGATTTTTTAAATTTATGCTCACCTGCCAGGATTTAGTTCTTCACATTGAAGATTTCACATGATTGTGACTTATTAAGTTTTGAACTGAACATTTTATCAAGAATCGTAATTATATCTATATTGCATAGAACAGTTGATATTATGCTTTGTAAATTTTCAGGAGATTTAAGTACTTTAGAAATTATTACCCTATTTATTCTTAAAAGTATGTACTGCAGTAGGAGACAATTTATCATATGTTGTATTTCAATGTTTGAATTATGAATCAGGGCAATGAATTATCATGTGATTTCAATAATAATTAGTATATTTGATGTTGTCTTAGTTGCTTTTCTCAAGGCTGAAACAACATACTCAACACCCTACATTAAAGGAGGAAAGGTATATTTCAGCTCACAGCTTTATAGAAGTTTTAGGCCATGGTTGGCTGGCTCCAAGGCAGGGCAGTAGGGCAGAGGACAGATACTCCATGGAAAACAGGCAAGAAACAGCAAAGCAGCCTGGCCCTGCCTCATATCTTATCCATGCTTCAGACCCTGTGGGTTGTGCCACATCCAGAACTACTATCCACACTCAGAACTATGCTAAACCCATCAGAGGACTAATTTAGTAATCAGGCTATCTTAATCCCAGCATCACACACTCTACATCTAGCTTTACCTGTGACCTCATGAAGCACTGAAGGGACATCTAAAAGCAAACCATAAGGGATATAAAGCTTTGTATGTTACATGACAATACAGTTGCATATCTTTTAGTTTTGGAGTATATTGCTGCCACTATGGAAGAGTCTAAAATTTAGTTTTTACTACATTGCTTATTTCTGAGGCATTTTTAAATACACAGAGATTCTAGAGGATTTTTCTACTTTATTTAAACTAGAAAATTAAATAAAGTGTCTTTCCTTAGAAATATTGGCATTTTTCTGCTCCAAAGTAAAATGCTCATGTTTCTTCTTTGGAGATGGGTATGGAGGGAGAGGGCTTGAGACAGCACAGAGAAATAAAGGACTGAAGAGCTTAGCCTTCTTACTGTCCCTGTCCAAACACAAGGTATGCGAGCAGTGCTATCTTGAACATTTTGACTATTTACCAGATACCAGATAAATATCAGTGAGTGACACAACTTATTCTAAATGGAGTAGATTATTCTTCCAGAAAAATCACATTCAAATACTTGATGCCTGCATTGTAAGCATAATAGAAACACTGAATTGAATTATGGGTCATCTACTTTTAGAGCAATGAAAACTGCCTTTCAGATTTCATTAATATAGTTATTTTATAGAATATAAATTTCCACATATTTATGGATAACTTACTATTTAATCAATGAAATAGCTAAAAATCATATTAGCTCTTTGTGCCATGTTCTCTAGTTTTTCTACAGTTCTTCATCATAGACCTTTTACATTTCATTTCAATTGTTCTGTCTTCAGATTCCATGTGTCTAGAGCACATGTATTTCCTTGGCAGAATTACCAGATGTTAACCCAATGCATTTTTATTCATAAAATCTTGGGGTCCAGATTTTTAATACCAACTTTTAAAAACCTCAGTTCCTTCATCTGTATCATGGGCTAATGAATATTACTACATTAACTCACTTGTAAAGCTCAATTAGGATTTTATTAATGCAGAATAACATAGAAAGTTCTAAAATAGATATAATTAACTGAATTTCCTGATCCTGGATCCCATTTCTTGTCAAGTTAAAGTTATATGAAACTAGTTTACCTTTTCATTTAAAGAACCATAAAGGACACTACACATAAAGCCACCGTTTTCAAGACTCTGAACATCAAACAACTAAAACAGTGATTTCAAGAGGCAGGTAACAAACCAACTAACTCCAGGAATGTTCTACTTTAGGTTGAGAGAGCTTTCGTTCTGTTACACAAAGATAAAAGACAGTGGACTCCCCATGTGTGTCAGTCCTGTGAGCCTAAGAGAGGAAGCAGACAGTCAGGCCAGGGTATTTAATGCTTACAGCATGGTGGGTGGATGAGAGCTGTAGATAACAGCTTCCTAGAAATAAATGCTGAAGAGTGTCCCCACTTAACATTCAACCAAATACACATCAGCACTTGTATGTAAGAGAATTCCCTCAGGCTCAGGGAAAGAACCACCTGAAAGGATTATAAATAAAAAACATAGTGCTGACACATCAATAGGAATAGTAACTGTTTCCACTAATCAGAAGAAAATGCTATCTAATTCCAGAGATATTGGACAGAGTGTATGTAGAAGCTTGACTAATAGTAAGGAATCACTAACCCTAGAATGAGTATTGCTCTGCTCCCTTCCTAACATATTCTAAAAATTTAGACTTAGCTACATGCAAGAACAGAATTCAATAATACAGAAGTACAAAAACATCCAGTAGGTAAAATTTACAATGACTGCCATCTAAAAAAATTACAGATTTTCTAATAAGAATATATACCCTAAATAGGTACAAAAATCAATGAACCAAATTGTTCTTGAGACTGACAGAAATGTTAGAATTAGCAAGGGGATTAAAAAGGTATAATACTCAAATTCCACATATTTATAGTATTAAGGTTATGTGATACACTATCACTCACAAACACATACACACACATAACAACAACATCAATCTTGGCATGAAACTATAATGTTGATAAAATTATACTGAGTGGAACTGACAGCGGAATGAATAGAAGAAAATTTATTATTATAATTAAACAAATAATACGTGTAAGTCTGCTAAACATGATTGAGAGTATGGGTTTCAAATTAAACATAAAAGAATAGGGATGAGAAATAACTTTTTTTTGTGGCTGTGTACTGCCCTATATAGTTCGCACTGTTATTTCATTAGGTTTTTACAATAATATTATCCATGTTTTCTGAAAAAAACCAATCAGACAACTTCGGAAACCTTTCTAATATTACAGTGTTTGAGATGATATGAGACAAAGTTTAAATCTTTTGGTTCAGTTTTCTGTCCTGTGAAAGATGCATTTCCTAGAACCAAGTTCTGGCTCCATCTTACACCATCTTTTCCCTGTTCTGATCAGAAGGACAGAGGGTAATAGACAGAAGAGGAGCATACCTTTTGTTTTAGGCAGGGCATTACAAGTAGTACCTAAAAGCTGCTAATTTTTCATGAGACCACCGTCTATGTCTACATGTTCCTATAAAATGGTGGCCAGGAAGTATTATCTTTAATTGGGTACTGACTGTATAGTCAAGTGCCCTAGAGGGCCCCTCCAGAGTTTGCTCTAGAATGCTACTGAAGAATAATTCAGTTCAGAAACTGATGCTGAATTTACTGATACTCAGAATAAGAAACTAACAACCACCGCCACAACACATGAGGGAAGAGAGGTAGTTTTTCTTCTTTAGTCAGTGATAAAAGTACTATTTTTAAAATTCTGAATTACTAAACATATGGTTCTGCTTAACTGACAGATCTGTGACATTGTACAGAGAAGATCTAAAGAATTCTTGTCTTTTGGAGCCAGCAAGAACAGAAATAGTGCCTCGGGGAAGCAACTAACCACTATTGTCATAGCTACATAGAAATCAGATAAATTGTGGCTTGTAGTCAACGCTTTGTTAAATAACATGAAAAAGTCATTGAAAGACTAGTTTTCTTTTGTACCATTAAACTTAAAATTTTCATCCCTAGGAAACAGAATTTAAAACAGTAGTATTATAAGAAAAGATTATTCCTGAAACACTTAACCAATTAATTAAAGTGAGAAAATGATATCTTTTTAAAGAAAGATTTTATATGAACATTGCATTTTGAAATAAATCCATCCTTAAAGCCACTTTTTGAACAATCATTTTCATATTTTGAATGAAATGAATTCTATTTTAATGAAATGAAAATGACAGATTTCTTGACAATGTAAATATAGCATACAATCAAATACCAAAAGTGTTCATCAAATCATGTTATCAAACATTAGTTAATAGGAAAAACAGTGTGGAGGCATAATAGGACAGGATAAGTAGTTATTTTGTTTCAAATGTAAATGTATAACAACAAAAATTATTGAAGACAGTTACAAATAGGGCAGATAATATAGCATTTCTTCTACCTTCTGTTTTGATCCAACGTAGCTTTGAGTTTAAATCTTCTCAATACTGCACATTGTCTTTTACAACTATAATCATTTCTGAAAGCTATGGAGGAGAATATCATGGGTCAGGAATATAAAATGATTAATTAGAACAAAACCAACAGGTTTTCAGAATAATCTGTAGATCATGACTGAAAGGCCTCATTAATGGAAACCAAAAATCTTAAAGAAGTAGAAGAACTTAACAGTTTTTCTGAAGATAAAAGTGAATTTATTTGTACCTCAGTAAATTCTCGTTTCCAAAAATCACTGTATTCATTTTGATTTTAGTTATAGTTTCACTTAGTTTTTCCACTTACGATATAGAGCTTTCCATTTCACCCTAAAACCTATTCCACATAAATAAAGTATCTGCAATTTATATTCTTTGCTTTTAGTTTAAAATGTGTAGGAAAGCAAATTCTATCATAAATAATAAGCAGCTTAGAAAAAGATTTTTCTCTGGTTCAGTTGAGACATTATGTGTCTTTCTGAGTAACAAAACACTATGATTTTCCATTTTTCATACATTGCTTCCAGAAAGACAAATGAGTATGGTTCAAATATAAATCAAAAATATAAGATTAGATTCATGGTCTTATGATAAGATTCTAAATCTTGCATCCAAAATTCCCATTAAAATTTTCTACACAGGATGAAAATGTAAGTGGAAAATACAAAGACCAGAAAAGACATCTATAGAAAAGTATCAGCCATATATAAGAAAACAGGAGGAATTTTTAATGAGTGAAATGTCAAAGACATCATTTTGAACAAGATCAAAAAAAGAATAACACATTACAGCATCACCTGGGTAAATTTAATGAAATTCTTCTATCCCATTTTCTTTAGAACAGATAGAATTTTCAGTTAAGTATGAAGTGTGAACTCTTAACTAACCCTATATCAAAGTATCTCCAACTGTAAAACTTTCAAAAAGCATTATATAAATTGATAATCTCTGAAGAAATATGAAAATTAAGAATATAGGCATACCAAATATAATGGTATAAAACATTCCAGGAGAGATGAGGCTCATTGGAGTACTAAATTAACTGTGCTGCTAGGAATTGGGGCCTATGATAGTATGCCATTAGAGGGTCTATCTCTTGCAAGCCATATTCCTTTACTCTGTTTCCTGACCACCAGGGACTGAGCATCTTTGCTCTGCAAAACTTCTCTGCCATGATATTTATGCCTTAAAGCAAACTGACCAGAAATGGCCTGAAACCTGTATAACTGAGATGAATTAAACTTCATTTCCTTGAAGTTGTGCATATAGAGTATTTTTTTCCTAGCAATGGGAAAGCTGACTAATACACTAAAATAAAGGTCTCTCACAATGTTTCAGGGTAGCTAAATTCTCAACTGTTATTTACACTTGTTCTTACTTTTATCTGATGTACATGGAGATTCCTTTATGAAAATTTCAAATGAATATCCACATCAGTTTCAATAGAAGTTGACTCGATTCTTTTGAAATTTTATATTGATATCAGAAGGCATATATCATCAGTTTATTACACTGTGTGAATATGATTATGCATAAACATAAACCATACATTTCTCCTCATTACACTTATCACTTCTCAAATTCAGCCCTAGAGTGAATACAGAGATCATGCATTCAGAAAACATCCAGTTATTAAGGAAAATGGAAGTCCTTCTTTCAAGCATCTTTGTTTTTTCTGAATTATTCATGTGTAACTTGATTTTCAATTAACTGGAGTTGTAGGAAGACCTTTCTTCTATTTCTTAATATCTACCAAAATATTGAAATTACGACTTACCTCTCTTTCGCTGGTCTTGTTTGTGTTCACTGACAAAGTATATGTCATGCAAGATAATGGTTGGGAATAAGATAGCCTGGTACACCATCTTAATAGATTTTTAAAAAGTAGAATTTGGCCTCAATTTTTAAATTACTTTTACAGTATATGTGAACTGTTTTCTTCATTTGTCTTTTAATTGTTATTTCCACTGTAGCAGGAAATCTATCATCAACATTGTTAAGTCTTATATCTAAATATTACACAAAAGGCTCAGGTCTTCAGAGGTAAGGCATTTGGAAAGGTGATTACTGCATGGGATGCCAAACTCTAGAGACATTTCCACTGAAAATCCCATAGCTAAATGAGGTAAGAAGAAGTAGGGCCTGGTTGGAGAAGGGGAGTAACAGGGACATGACCTCAAAAGACATATTCTTTCTCCTGACCCCTTTCCTCCATCTCTGGCTTTCTTGGTCTCTCTGCTTCTGGTTACCACATCGTGAGACGCTTTCTTCTGACACACCACCAGAAGCCACACACTGAACTCTCTGAAGACATGAGCCAAACATAAACATCTTCTCTTTAATTTGTGAGCATCTAGTATGCTATCCCAGCAACAGAAAAGCTAATATAAAGTGTTTGTTATGGCTTAGCCCTAATAAGTTTCCCAAAAGATTTGTGTTTTCAGAGATAGGTCAGAAAAGCTGAGTCACTGGGAATGTGACATGCAAGGGTGTGTTTTTGTCTCCAGATCCTCTCTTCTGCTGCTTCCTGGCTACTTTCCTATATCAGGCCCTTCTGGAATACTGTGTCTGTTGTGGAGCCAGTCATCCACAGGCCGAACCCTCCGAAAACAGGAGCCAGTATAAACCTATCCTCCTTTAATTTGTAGAAGCCAAGTATTCTTCCCAGAGATGGAAAGTTGACTGTTCATTCCATAGACAAAAATGTTAGACTCAATAAAATGCTAAAACTGTATGATCAACAATTCAATTTAGTTCTGATCCTAACTATTCTGCATTATCCCAGAATCCATGAATGAAAGACTTAGTAACAAAGCTAGGTTCACTTCAGGAATATCAGCTTTAACTGGCAGATCACAGGCTACCCCATAATCCTTTTCAGATAAATATAAATCAGAGTTATCCAGCACAACCCATCAGGTTTGATAATTCAGAGATATAGTTTATATACCATGAGCTGTTTACCACAAACATGACAGTTCAGGAATATGCAAATGGCACAAGTACAGAGGGAAAAGAATAGAAGCAGGAAAGCATGGGCTTCTACGGTCCCTCTTGGTACGCTACCTTCCAATCCCTTGTTTTCACTAATGGTGAAACTCAGAAGTCTTATTAATTAGAGATATTTCTGGAACTTTCATTAGGTAGGCAGGCTTTGCTAAGTCAAAGGCCATTGGCAACTGAATTCAACTTCCAGCTCCTCTAGATTTCCAGGGGGTAAGGTTGAACTTAGATCCTCTGCTTGTTTACCTGTACTTCTGGCTACTGGTTCCCAATTTGAAGCTATCTAAGAGCTATCTAAGAGCCTAGCATAACCTGAGGTATAGTGGAAGGGACTCATTAAGCATAACAGAAGACACCATAGTTACTCAGGAAATTCCAAAAGTTTTAAGAGTTCTGTTTTAGAAATTAGCTACAAAAACGAAGTCGTTCTGTATTTTTTATTGCATCAACAGTATCAAGATTTCTATAAATTTTCAATCATACATGATTTTTTGAAAGCCTGAAGCATGTTACTATTATGACTAAGAGGATGAATAATGTAATTATATACTATGCAGAGACTAGGAATGAGGCTGAACATATGTAACACAGAGAATAGTCCCTGAAGCAATGACTGTGTGGGCCAACATGTCAGGTAGAAGCGCTCTGGTTGAGAAACTCTGCTATAAAGGATACAAATCATATACGATCATTCTCCTTTTACAGCTTTGATTAATGTGATAAAATACCTTTTATGGTTTCCAAATTTAACCTTGCATTCACAGAAAAAATGTTCTTTTGGCTGTGATACATCTTCACTTTCATGTTTCATTGAATTTAATTTGGTAACACTATTTAAAAGGATGTTTTTGTCTATGTTAATAAGCAATATTAGCTCTCAATTTCCTTCCTGGAGAAGACATTTTCTTGTTTGCTATGGAAACTATGACTTATAAAAATAATTGGGACACATTTTCATCTTTTATATTCTAATAAAGGTTTGCCTAATATTTGTAATATTTGTTCCAGATGTGATTAGTAGAATTTATTTGAAGCCATTTTAACATAGAGCTTTCTATATGGAAAGTTTGCTTTTTAAATTAAAATTAAATTTATTTAACAGACAAAACATATTTTTAATTCATTTTCCTTCTGATGGTTTGGTAGATTGTGCTGTATGGTGATTTTATCCATGTTATGCAAATTATAAAATGGCTCACTATAGAGTTTTAATAACATTTTATTTTCTTTAATGCATGTATGCTCTTATGAATAGTTTTCATTTAATATTTAATATGTTTATGATGAAAGACAGGCTTATCAATTTTTAGTATATGTGCTACTGAAGCAAACACTGGTTTATCAATTTTTAAAGAAATAATTTTCAGTTTATTGCTTTTCTCTAACTTCCCTTTTTGTTGTCCCATTAATTGCTATTTATTTTACTATTTTCTCTTTTAGTGTGCTTAGGGTAGACACTTAGAGAGAAGAATAAATTATTGAAGTTTTAGTCTCTTTTCTAATATACACAGTAACATATTAATTCCTTTACTGCCGTCTTTTGCAATATTTAACAACTTTTCACTCTTACTGATGAATCACTATTTATTATGTATTTTAGAGGATAGTTGCATTTCTGTTTGTACATTATGGATTACTGACTAGTATATGGTTAGGTTTTCATATAGTTGGATATTTTCTAATTGTTGTTTTATTGCTGCCCAATTTAATTTCAATGTTGTAACAAAATATTTATGTAAATACTCTTTCTCTTATAAAAACTTTATCAGTTTTTTGTGGCCAAGGATATTATAAATTAAGGTAAATATTATATGTACTTTTGAAAAAAACATGAATTCTGAATTATTTTTGATATTGTGCTTGGCTAAATTATATGCAGTGTATTGATTAAATTGATAAAATATATTCTATTTTTCCAGATTTTTGTATCCTTATTTAGTTTACTAAACTGTGTGCTAACATCTCTTTCAACTATATCAATTTATTTTAAATATTTAGCTTCTATATTGAATATATTCTTTAAACCTTTATTAATAATTATACAGATAGTAAAATAATTTTTATTTATATGCATACAGTAATAATTTTACATTGGATTGCTCATTGTATCGTTGTTAAATAGTTGCTTATATTTTCTTGGTTTATTATCTCAGCATTTTCATCTTTTTCTTAAATGTGTTCATTATATAAATAACATGAAATTTTGAGTTTCTTTTTATACCCAGAATGATAATTTTTGACTTTTACTAGGCAGACTTAACTCACTTACAATTAATGTAATGAGTGATATAGCTCTTTATTCTGTCATAGTGATTTGTTTGATATTTCACTCAGTTGCTTCATGTTCATTTTTATCATGTTTATATTTCTTTTGGAATAATCAAAACCTTTTAACCTACATACTTATTTACTATTTGATCACATATTTATGCTCATTATTTTTCTTTTTCTTTGCTTTCTTTTGGATTATAATATAACTGTGTACCAATCTCTTTATCATGTTAATTTCCAGGCATCATATCACCTTCTACCCTTTTCTGTTTTTCATTTTATCTTGATTTTTCAAGTGCAATATTTCTTTGCATATTGCTTCCTTAAACAATTTATTCATCTTTCATTTTTCCTCTTCAGTGCATTTTAAAGTGTATCTAATTGAAATATTGTTGGTTAGATTTCATTCATCTGAAGCCATCTTTGTTTCAGCATTATTTTACAAAGATTATTTTTATTAGAAAGAAAAAATTTTAAACTGACAGTACTCTAAACAAAATCTTCACTTTCTGGCAGCTTCCATAATGGCTGTGAGGAATAAGATGAAATTAAGAGATATATACTGTTTCTTTTTTTCTTTTCTAGCTATTATAATCTATTCAAGAATTTTGTTGTTGTTGTTGTTTTAACTTGAATCTGTTGTCCCTGGATTGCATTTCATTTGTATTAATCCTGCTAGCATTTTGCTCAGTTTAAACTATGTGTTGAGATCTTGCACAACTTTTTGAAGATAATTGGCTGTATTTGCTTCCATTTTATTCTCTTTTCTTGGTTCCTCAAAATAGTATTTTGTATATTTAGACTTTTAAGTCTTTTTAACTACACTTGACTAAAGCATTTTCCATTAATATGCTTACCAGTGCTGATAGGGAGTGTAGCCAACTCAACTAAACTCAATTTACATTTTAGTTCAAGAATGTCTAGTCCCCATTGTTTGCTGTAATACTTCATTTTCATCTACTTTTCCATATTTTTCTACCTTTAAATATATTTTCATAATTTAAAATGATTTGTTGTTAACTGCAGTATCTATATTACCTTATGTTTTCAGTATCTGTATTATATCCATGATTATCAGATCAGTATTGATGCTTGCTTGTTTAAAACTATCCGAAAATACTTAAATTAAGGCAGTTTTGTATTAAGATTTTTAGTCTCAGAGTATGATTTAATTCTTACTGGGAAAGCTATCTTTTCATTGATGGACGTAAAATGTACAAGCTGCATAAATATGCCTTGACACTCGTGAAATCTGAGATCAAGTTTTGATGCATTAATTACTTCTTGTTTTCCTGGTTCCTACAAAGTGACTTCACCTTACCTTTTCAGCCCTAATAGACAAAAAAGAATATCTTTTCAGAAGTTTATAATTAGCTCTCTTAACTCCCTGCTCTTCTTCATAATTTAGAGTACTTACAAACAGCCATGTGTATTAGGCAATTTGAATCTTCAGTTATGTCTCCTAGTCCTATATAGTCACTAAAGCCTTCTGGCTTCTCTTTACTGACTTCTGTCCAGACCTGATACAGAATCTTAGTCTCTGACTAGCCATTCATTCCCCAAGGCTAGAAAATTCCTCCAGGGAGAATTGCTGACCTTTTATTTACTTTGAGAGTTTCTCTTTGTTTTGCACTATAGAAATTGTACTTTTTCTTCTTTTTGCGTCTTTGGTCTCTGGTGGCCTAATCTAAAATATAAATATGAAATAATGTTTTCTAATTTTTACTAACAAGAAAATTGGCCTATCATGGCCTGCTTCATTTTACTTGATAGTTAAATCTCTTCTCATTTTAAAATAATGAAATATGTGGTTCTAGGTGTAGTACTGATCTTAAAGTAATTTGATGACACTGTAAAAATAGAAACAGAGTATTCAAATTTAAAGTGTCTCTTTTTAAAAAGATCATTGTACAACACAAAGAAATTCCTACATTTCTTTTAGTTGTAAAATTCTAATGCCCATTGCTTTTGGCACAGTAATCAGTTTTAGACAGCACTATTTATATCCATACCTTGATCTCACCTAGATATAAATATCACTTATTTCTTTTTCTCATTTTTCTCTTCTCCTCTCTCTCTCTCTCTCTCTCTCTCTCTCTCTCTCTCTCTCTTTCTTTCTTTCTTTTCTCTTTCTCTCTTTCTTTCTGCTTTCTGATACTGGGGTAGAATAAAAGAAATAAACATAGGCAAAAGGAAACAAGAACTTTCTTAATTTAGAAGTTATACTTTAAGAAGACTGCAATTTAAGGACACAGTCAAAGTAACACAAGGTAACTTTTTCTCCTATACTCCCTCATTTGTTTATCTTAAGGCCCATCGCACACCAAAATCTCTTAAATACACTATGTCCATACATTAATCTTCTTGATAAAGTAAAAAAGTGAAATCAGATCTCAAGATAGAGAAAAATTTACAAGTTTTCAAAGAGTAATTTTGAGGTGAGTATTTTGATCATATATATATATAATTTGAAGGTAATAAAACACAACAGAACAAGATAGAACAAAGCCAATTGAGACAGTGTAGTGAAATTGGTACAGAACGTCACAGCAGATTACTGGGATGACAGCAAGAGGTTCCACAGTATATCTCATCTTCACAATAGTTGTTCTTTCAATCATGTATAGCAAAATAAAATGAAATACAGAACATTATATAACTTATCTAAACAGAATATTGATTTGAGCAGTACCATTAATCAGAATAAAGCAAAACAGTGGTAAAAATATTTGCCTTCAAAGAGATGGTAGAAGGAAATTCCTCTTATTTGCTATATTTCATATAGTCAACCTCCTAAGATATGCTTAGATCTCTGGTTCCCATTTACTAATGGGGGGCAGGGGAAGTGGGATGTTTGACTCTCAGATTGTTCCCTGGTAGGCTCACTATTGCTTAGCAGGGAGGCAGGCTGGTTGCTTGGTTTCCCACCACCCTAAGTTCTAACATGGTGTGGATCTCAGGAGTTGCTGGTGGTTCTCCCCCTGGGGTGGTAGAAGACTGCCACACCACAGCCGCTTACCAGGGAGGTGACTGGTTGCTTAGTTTCCCAGCACCCTAAGTTCCCTGAATTTTGATCCCTTACCGTAAATAAAACTACAATAGATCTACTAGACTGTTATGTTCTCTAAAGTGGACCACCCATGCACCTATAAAATGAGCCATTTTCTCTCAATATAGTTTTATTTATTTTCCCTGTATTAGTGTGTTTGTGGTGCATAATGATGGCATGCATTGTTGGAAGCTAGTACATAGACATATAACATCTTAGTCTTCTTTAATATTTTTCTGTTCCTTCCTGCTCTCTCTTTTCTATCTATCCCTAGATATCATAAGCAAAATGTCTATTTTCTATATCTATATTTTATTTTAATCTTTAAATTTTTTATACTTTGGACTTCTCATATAAAAGAAACCATGCAAAGCTGAAGCTACAGTCTGTCATTTTGTGTAACATTACGGTCTTAAGGTACATTCATTTTCCTACAAATGACTCATTTACCCTCTTTTGTGAATGAGTAGTACTCCATTTTATTGTACATACTATATTTTTTTTATCCATTCATCTATTGATTGACATATAGGCTGTTTCCAAGATTTAAGTACTGTGAACTCTTTTGCAGTAAACATGAGTATGTAACTATCACTACATTGTGATGTCTAATTCTTTTGGGAACATACCTGAAAGATGTGGAAGCGAGGTATATAATGTAAACTAGTTCAACCACCGAAGAAATCAGTATGAAAAAAATTTCAGAAAACTAAAGTAAGTAAATATCATTTCTACTTGCTGATTTAAGACTAAGTTGTCTTTCTGGAAGAATTTTGTATTTATTAGCATAATTACACATTGACTTGTTTACAGAATGTATCCCCCCCAAAAATTTAGGACTCTCTGTCAACCAATATCAAACACATCTTTAAATCTATAGGCCTTCCCAAGCGGAAATTTGTGTAATTTGTTCCTAATCCATCTCTTATGCTTACAAAGATCAATCCATTTCACAGGCAAATGTCTGAGTTACTCATCTTCTCCTTTACCTTTTAAATAATGTAAAGGAAATAAGATCAGCATAATTCACTGTGTATAAAATTATAGGCAAATCAAGCAGTGTGTTGGGGAGAGTTTTGAAAAAATAAAACTTTATTTCCAAAAACGAGCTTTAGAACAACTATAGCAGGAAGATTCAAGATTAACTATAAACCTAACATAAAATCAGAGGAGGATAAAAGTGAAAAAGAAGAAAAATGATTCAAAATTTCTTCCTTATAGAAGTATGAAATGTAGTTAACATAGGTAGGCAGAAATTAATCATGTTTAATCTCCCAAGAAAAAGATAAAATGATATTTAAAGCATTTTAAAATGGCACATAGTGCATTGGATTTGGAGATATTATTCCAAAATTCTAATAATAGAGTATAATCCATTTCATTCAGATTTCAGTTAAATGTGTTTTTGATGTAATAATACATTAACATAATATTCTTATATTTTAAATTATGACTTCAGGTCATGACTAATTAATCTATGAGTTTTATTAGACTCTGATAAACCCAGAAATAGTTGGCAAAAAGAAAAATGATATTTTAATGACTATGTTAAAGTAGTTTAGTCTTTGAAAAGAAATCTAACACTAAAAGTAAAGATTAAAATTAAAGCATGATTTAGGCTTTAATTTCTTGATTAGAATGAGAATTCATAGAGAGAGTTAAATAATTGAGTGCAGAAAGGCTTATTTACATGATCTCATAATTTCTGTATTGAGAATGTTTCTTCTATTGCATAGTCACAAAAATGATACCAGTGTTATTTTTTTCTAGATGATGAAACTTTGACATTATTACCTTGAAATATTTTTTATGTTTTCCAGTCTTAATAAATATCAGCATTATTGAGATATAAAAATTAAATATCATAAATAAAGGTTTCTAGAATCATGTATTTTCTGTATAATATCAATATATTTTAAGGCAAAATATAGCACAGAATTTTCCTAATATAAATAACTGTGATGAATATAATTATATATAACATATTTTCCCTGGAGATTAAAAACATATATCATAAATTCAGTCAGGAAAAGATGCCAAATACCAAATCATTTAGTTTATTCCCCAACAGAAACAAAATAGTAAAACACTACAAGGGAAAACAAATTATGATTCACCAGAGTAATACCAAAAACAGATAAAATTGATAGAATTTTTTTTGCTTTATTCATTTTTCATGAATCAGGTGCTAATTCATGAAAAACTTCAGATTCTCTGAAACTTAGAATTTACTCTGAGTTTATATTGGTTGAAATTCATTGAAGCTACATATCTTAAAACTATTGTGAGTTAAGTTCCTACTACACGCAAGCTAAGATGCTTACAAACTAGAAACTGAGAATGTAACATCTGCCACCTAGCTTTGTCATGCTTCATCTAAGGATGATCTTTACATTTTTAAATCGTTGAAGAAAAGCACATGGTTTGGGGACACACAAAAATCTACAATCAAATTTCATAGTCCACAATATAGTTTTATTTGAAGATTGTTATACCAGATATTGTGAATTGTTTGAATATTTACACTATTTGTTGATTATGTGTTCAAATCACCTACTAAATTAAATAAATTCAAAAGTTAATTTTGTCTTTCAGTATATTAAGATATTTATTATTTCCTGTGTATCTCGCATTGTATTTCTGTTAATACTGCTTTGATTATTGGTCTCACTTCTGATCCACAAGAGAGGTGTGAATAAGAAATATATGTCTTTTTAAATAGGATGAACAGATTAACATGATAGAATAATTTTGAGATCTTACAAGTCATTGGAGTTACTTATACCAATAGTAACAGAGAATATGACAAAATAATAATTGATAGTATCAGGAAAGAATGATCCATACAATTTAAAGTCCCTATTTCCTCTAATTCTCCCATTTCTTTTAAGAATTTGAAACAAGATTCAGTCATATTGTAAAAGATGAATGTGATGGCTTTGGATAGGATGCATAGGGATCATTCTGAACTCCATTATATTATTGGGTTTTTTTTTTTTTTTTTTTTTTTTTTTTGTCTTTTTCCTTTTTATCGGTACCAGGAATCGAACTCACGACTGCCTGCTTGCAAGGCAGGTGCTTATGCCGCTGAGCTAAATCCCCAGCCCCTATATTATTGTTTTAAGCTGTAAAACACTTCTGCATAGAATATTTTGCTTCAAGTTGATAATCTGCATCAAAGAAGATTATTCTCATTAAATTTGGGTTGTATGTACTGATTACCTCTTTCTTCTGTTTTCATCATCCTTCAGATAGCTTGAGAGAACCATGCAGATAGCTCAGAAAGACCAGCATTAATCTGAACACAGAATTAAGGCAGGGCATGACTATGTTGAAGTTTGTCCACTGGTGCTACATCGCATAAACACAATGGCTATTTTTAACCTAAAACATGCAATTCAGTAGATCTTTTTTGGTAATAAATAAATACTACAAATAATACAAATTTGAAAATAAGATTATGTGATTTATAAAAGATGCTATATAAAAGAGGCTAACTTATAATGACCACTAGTATTTTTTTAACTTGAATCTTAAGAAGTGATTAATTATAAAGATAACAGATTCACAGTTTTCAGTATGATAGATTAAAATGACTTTGATAGTGGCTTTCATGACTACTTAGGATGAATTTTCCAAACAGTATCTCTTACATTTTATTAGTATTACACCTGAGGTTAAAATTAACACTAGAGAGAATTATTTAGTAATGAAAATGATTATATTGCAAGAAAGTTACCTGGGAGAAGCCTTCAATTATCCCTGGGGCTGGGGTCTTTCTCCAGATGATGGTGGGGGTGTGCTCTTTTTGATTATCTTCTGAGGAGTATCTGATGAATTTTGTTTAGAATTTTTGACCTGAGGATCGGGTGTGGTGGCAGGATCCTGTAATCCAGCATTTGGGAGGCTATGGCAAGAGGATCATTGCAAATTCAAGACTAGCCTGGGCTACTTGTGACCCTAATGTCAGCCTGAACCATAGAGCGAGACCCTGTCTCAAAAAGAGAGAAAAAAAGAATTTTTTTATCTGAGAACATCATCCTGCTATAGCCAAATGTAAACTAGTTTGAAGAATTATTTATCAAACAAAAGAATTTAAATTTTCCCTCTGTGTGATTTTGGAATACAATATTTTAAGTCATCAAATGATTGATTAATGACTGTCTCAAATGCTGTTACTTTCTGAGTTGATTCCATTAGATGGGACTCCATTTGGGACTGTGGGAAGGATATTTTTAACAGAAAATTTTACGCACATGAAAATATGTCATTCAAAAATCAGAATCAATATTGTTGTAGATTTATGTGGAAGCCTAATAGACAAGAATATGTCAGAAAAATACAGAAATTCTTCCTTTGGGCTGACTAATCAACTTCATATATACTGGTAATTCCAATAGGCATGGTGTGAAATTCTTAGATAATTAAGTAGCTTTTCTCATATTTACTGTACTTTCCATATTAATAGAGCTGACATTGTGATAATGCATAATAGTATTACAATATAATGATAGAAAGTTGGGATATCAATTCATTTATCATCTTTGAAGCACATCTCAATAATTTTACTGGAAATGAAAATAAAGACATCATTTAAACTGTAGTTGATGTGCCACACAAACCTATTTTTCATTTGTGGAAAACCCCAGTTACCAGTAGGCAACTGTTAGTTTATTCAGATATGGATGTATTTCCTTAGTTTCCTTTCAAGTCCCTTTATAATTACAAAAAATATACCATATTTCTCTCTACTGTAAAGATTGTAAATGCCATTTCTGTGTGTCAAGCCTGTAGGAAACTGACTGGAACCCTGAATGTAAAAAATTGGATCGAATTACTGGGAGGAGTTTTAGTAGATGCCATAGGACATATTAATTTTAATTTTATGGTTAAGATACCTTCTGTTTTGCTGATTGCATAGCAAGTAGCTAAGTTATACAGTTTATCTGTACAAAAAATGCATATGAGGAAAGCTAATTATACATCTTCTACCTAATCAATAAAATCATTTCATTTTATGGGGTGGTGTTAAAGTTGTACAATACAAACAACAATATGGTTGGGAGAAATAAAAATGAGTGAAAACATACTTTTTTGTGATTTGTTTCAGGTCAGATCAGGTCAAGCTTATAAAAACTTTGAAAACTACTATCTACTGCTGGCAGCAAAATTGCCATGAACACTTCTGTCTTTAAACATGTGAGCTTGTGATTCGATGGTTTCCTTACGCCACATACATGAAGGCCTCTGAATGGCAAAATGTGAATGCTCACAATTTTGTGACAAGTGTATAGATTTTTTTGGCTTGTTTACATAAAACTATCCTAGACTATATGTGCTGAAATTGGACATTGTTTTCATATCTTTCTCTTGAATAGTTGTGAGGAAAAATGGACAAAACAATTCGAAGAAAGTAAATAATCTATATCTTTACTTATAAATGGAACAAAACCAAAACATTTTAAGGTTAATAGTAGTCAACATTATATAATTTAACTGTTTTATTTTTCAGAAATTCTTTTAAGAATTGCGAAAGGCCTACTGGCCTACTTTATACTGTATAGAAATTTACTATTCCTAAATATTCTCTGTTCTTCTCTCCTATTATTCCTCCCTTTTTGAGGCACAGAAATAAAAGTTTGTTATGAAAATTTTAGTAATGTTAGCCAGTAAAACTGTTTTATAAGCCATGATTTCATAAAGAAAATGAAACATCTTATGAGTAGCTTTTTTATTTAACATTTTGAATGAAATTTTAAAGATTTTTTTCCTTTGGTTTCGAGTAGGACACTTGAAGTTATGAATTTAACATGATGAAGTTTCAAAAATTTAAAATTCCTCGACTACTAGTGGACACAAACTTCACACTATGTCAATTAATTTTCTAAAATTATGGTTATTTCCTTATTACTTTCAGGAGATAACAAGAAAATTGTTTTATTCTTTACATTATGGGCAATTTAGATATTTGAGATATTTTATTTTGAAAACTAAATACAGCAATTGTCTCTGGAGAGCTGAATTTTATTCTTCTACTCCTAAATACAAATAAGATGGAATTTTAGTGTTTTATCTTTTTTTTTTTCAATTTTATTTAAAGGAAGATAAAACAAAACAGAAAACGGGCAGAAATAGTACACACTTTCAAAGAAAAAAAATAAACAGCAATAAATCACTAGTTGATGTATACATATTGTCCCCCCACAGATAGTTGTTCAAGACACAAAAGTGGGACACATAAATGAGAATTCAACCAGGAGACTGCAAATAGTTCTGTTCAACTATCCAACAGAAACTAAGTAATATGGCTATCAATCCTGTACACTTAGACATGTATGCATTTATTCATATCTTCATTTATGTTGAGACCTAACAAAATTTAGTAAATTAAAATCCTTCTGAACAAAGATTAATAATATTTCTGGACTTCACATCATGACACTACAGAATCAGCACTGGATAGTGTAGTGTCCCTTTTTTTTTCTTCAAATATTTTTTTCATTTCATCATGTGTCATATGATTAGTTCTCATAAACTGTTAATAGATTTTACACAAGCATGAGTCTTAACATGTATTTCTATCCTTTCTGTATTAGAGGAAGAAACAGAACAAAGCAGGACAGAACAAAACAGTCCTATAGACACATAAAACTAAAAATATATATAAAACTGCTGTATAAGGAGTTCTACCATGGTCACTGTGTTGTCTCTTGTTATCAACAGAATTGACTATATCATCAGATAAAGTATAATTGGATATATCAGTACATAACAGAATTAATAGAAATACAACTTTGTAGATAGTGTAGAGCTACAAAAACAGGTAGTAATCAAATCAGAATGAGTATCGTAGTGAATCATTGTCACTTTCAGTATAGTTGTCTATACTCCTCAACTTGATACCAGCAACCTAACAGTTTTGAATAAAATCTGTCAATAATAAGCAGCAATCAAATAAGTCAGATTTAATTAACATCAGTCATGATACCACAGTATAAGTCATACATGGATTTGGATTGAGTTAATAGGAAATTAAAGATGACCACTGTGCTATATCTCATATCTTTGGCACAGTTGTCTGTGCCCTTAGATCCAGTGCTTGTATACAAACTGGGATGGAACATGTTCCATCCAAGCAGAGTGATGCGAGTAATAAGGGTTTTATTTCCTGATACACTGTTAGCAATATCTTCTGCAGTGTTTTAAGACTATTTCTCCCTTTTCACTCCCCCAGGATGTACTATGTATTTTTGGGTCTCTCTTTTATATTTTTATATTGGGGGTTAAACCTCCTATTAACCTAAGTGTTTCTAAACTTTCTCACTCCTGGACTTGATTCCAAGTTATATTACTTCACTTATTAAAGCCTGTCTTTTCAACCAATCCATAAATACTGATCCAGTTACTCCTATTACTCTCTGGTTCCCTATCACATCGAGTTCCATTTTCTCATATTTGATTTTGGTTCATATAATCTTCTTCAGGTTAATTATATTTCCTATAAAGAGCCTCTCAGTGGACCCTACCTCTTGATCCACTCTGCCTGTAATTCTCTCTTTTTTCCCTTGTTAGTGTATCTAGGCCATTTATATTAGACATTATATTTGCCCTTCTCTGCCTCATTTGTGTTGTGCTCTTTTTCCATCAATAGTTGTCTTCTTCATTTCGCTTTTTCTTTCATTCATTGGGGCCTCTCTGCCACTGTTCCTGAGATCATGGTGCTTTTCTCTCTCTTTAGAATGTCCTGTAGTATTCCCTGTAAAGTTGGATTGGTGCTTGTGAATTCCACCAATTCCTCTTTATCTTGGAAGCATCCTGTTTCTCCATTAATTTCTAGAGACAGTGGTGGCAGATACATCAGTCTGGGCTGGAGGTTATTTTCTTTTAAGGCTTGGATTATTTTGCCCCATACTCTTCTCGATTTGATGGTGTGCGCTGAGAAGTCTGCAGTAATTATGGTGGGTTTTCCCTTGTAAGTGATCTGTTTCTTGTTTCTGATAGCTTTTAATATTCTGTTCTTATACTGGATTTCTAGAATCTTGAAATATGCCCGGGTGTAGTTCTCTTTTGGTTGTAGGTGGCTGGAGTTCTGTATGCCTCATACATCTGAGTATCTTTTCCTTTTCCTATGTTTAAGAAGTTTTCCTTAATTATTTCTGTGAATAGCTTTTATAGTCCCTTTGAGTGTATCCTTGCTTCTTCTTCACATTCTTTATTCTTAAGTTATAGATCCTCTTGTTGTCTTCTAGCCTTTGTATTGTGCTGCTTGTTTTCTTGTTATTTCTAAGAAATTTTTTCTTTCACATTCCCACATTGCAAACCTGTCCTCCATTTCAGATATCCTATCCTCAGTTTCCTTCAAGCCATTTTGTCAGCTTTCAATGGAGTTTTTAATTTCCTGGTAATCTATTTGATCCTGCTTCATGTATTCTATGTTTTCTCTATTTTCTCCATCAAACAAGTCTTCCCTTTTTTTTTTCTTCCATTTTTCCATCTGTTTTTTCTTGGGAGGTGCTTAGCATTTCTTTAATTATTATTTATATCTTGCTTTACTTGGTTAAATACTTCACTTTTGAATTCTTCTATGAGGTTCCATGATATCACTTTATGTCTATTGGTGTGTGCCTGATATTGCATGTTTACTGTCCTCATTCTCCTTTGCATTTACCTTTCCACCATCAGTGTTCTCATGATTGGGGACTGAGTACCCTTTCTTGTTGCCTCCTCTTCTCATATTTTTTTGTTCCTTCCATACAGGTGTATATAAGAGGCCCAGTTTCTTTCTTTGTTGGTTTCTATTTGTCTGAAGCACACTGGCTAGGTGGTCCCACCCACTGCAGTGTACTAGGAGGTACAGACCCGGGAAGCCTATGTTGGGCCCTTTCCTCCAGGTCAGTTAACCTGCTGAAGGCTTCACTGTGTTAGGGTGCACTGTCAGGTGTAGGGACTTGGTTTGGGCTAGCTTATTGGGTCTCAGTCCATGGCATCACCCAGGTCACATGCTCCCCACCAATCCCACTTAAGAAGGGAGCAGCTGACTGAAGTCACTGCATCACCTTGTTCTGGCCAGTCTGCCCAGTCCCAGAATGTCATCTGTTGGAGCCTCTTTGTCTACGGAAGGGTCTTTATTCCCCTCACTCACTACAAGTCGAGGCAGGGGTCCCCACCAGCTCTGTTCTCAATTTGATTTGCCAATTCCCACTCAGTGCATCTGCATCTCCAGTGAGTTGAAACTAGCAGGTATCCTGGCTGCACCAATTCAGGTGTGGCAACACCAGGGTATTCAAGCGGCGAGTTCAAGCAGCAGAACCAAGACTGTAGCTGTTCCAAACATAGCACTGGGACTGTATTTTTAATTGATTTCTCTCAGCTTAGTGTGTTCCTGGGTCAGCAGGGTGTATCTCCCTCTCTTTGGGACTCCCCATGCTGTATTATTTTTGGAATCTAAGTTGACTGTCTCAGAGAGCCTCTGTAGCTGCTGTTATTTATCTGCCATCTTCTTCTCTGTTTTATCTTTGAGGTGCCACATTTTCTTTCTGATATTCCTGGGCCCATCATATATAAAAACAATTATTACTTTAATTCCACAAATCTTTTAAAAATATGACTGTGTACCATTACTAATGATATAAACATCAGTTTTGTACTGTCCCATAGGAAAGACTTGTCTTTTTTGTTAGCAAAAAATATCTATCGTTTCTCATGAGGGGCTCTTTTTTATTCATCTACTTCTCCGGCACCCAGTTGAATGCTCAACTTACTGGTAGATAAGAGGAATAAAATTGTTGAATTGAAATATATACCTTTTCAAAAAATTTTAATATGTTTTGCTCTTTAAAAAGAATCATTTCCTAATTTCATGACTAAAATGTTTTTCTAACATGACACACTTGATGTAATCAGTATAAAAATGATTGGTGAAGAGCTTCTGGGAGAACATGGTGGACAGATAGTAGCAGCTATGCAGGCTCTCTGCGAGACCTAGCTTAGAATCCAGAAATGGTGCAGAGTGAGGAATCCTAACCAAGAGGAGATATATCCTGCTGACCCAAGAACGAACTGGGCTGAGAGATACCAACTGGGAATGCAATCCTGGTGCTATAACAGGAACAGATAAAGCCTGAGCATGGAAGCTGGAACCCACACCATTGGAAGCCATGATTTGGGTTTCCTGCTGCCACTGCTGCATCTGAATCCGCTCGGCAGGGAGGAGATGCACAAAAGCTCAGAGAATGGTAATTGGTGAACAGAGTTGAGAGCTGGACGGGCAGGGAGCCGTGCATCGACCTGCGGTGAGTGAGGGAAACTGGGACTCTTCCATGGTTTAGGAGGCTCCAATGTCCCAGAGGACATTCTGGGACTGGGCAGACTTGCTGGAACAGGGCGCTGTAGTGACTTCAGTCACATATCCCCCTTTCAAGTGGGATTGGTGAGCAGTGCCTAGCCTACGTGACACTGAAGGCTGAGACCCAGTAGGCTAGCACAACCCAGGTCCCAGCGCCTGGATGTGCACCCTAGTGGTGAAGCCTTAGGTAGTTTGACCTGGAGGGGCGGGCCCCCGCATAGGCTGCCAAGCCCATAACTCCCTGGTGTGCTGTGGTGCGTGGGAACACCTAGCTGGTGCAATTCAATCAGACTGTGGCAGACAGGGCAGGAAGCTGGGCCTCCTTATATACGCTTGCATATATAAGGAACAAAGACTATGGGAAGAGGGAGCAATAAGAAAGGTTCCTCGGCCCCCAATCCTGAGAAAAAGGCAATAGTAGATGGCACCCATAGACATAAAAGACTATCTCCAGAGCCTTATAGCCGAGTTCAGGAATGAAGTTATTAATGACCTGAAGAAAGACATAAGCAGAATAGTTAGAGAAATGCTAAGCACCACCCAAGAAAAAGCAGATGGTGGAATGGAAGAACAGAAAAAGAGGGGAGAATTATTTGATGGAGAAAATAGAGAAAACATAGAATACGTGGAGCAGGTTCAAAGAGACTACCAAGAAACTAAAAACTCTATTGAAAACTGGCATAACAGCTTGAAAGAAACTAAGGATAGGTTATCTGAACTGGAGGGCAGGTTTGTAATATGGGAGCATGAAATGAAAAACTTCTTAAAATAACAAAAAAAAAACTGCAACTATACAAAGACTAGAAGATGATAAGAGGATCTATAACTTAAGAATTAAGAGCATAAAAGAAGAGGTAGGGACACAAACAAATGAACTACAAAAGCTACTCACAGAAATAATCCAGGAGAATTTTCCTAATTTAGCAAAAGGTAAAGATACTCAGATGTATGAAGCATACAGGACTCCAGCTACCTACAACCCAAACAGAGCTACACCCAGGCATATAATAATCAAAATTCCAGAAATCCAATTTAAGAACAATATTAAAAGCCGTCAGAGACAAGAAATAGATCACTTATAAGAGAACACCCATCAGACTTACAGCAGACTTCTCGGCACAAACCATCAAATCACAAAGAGCGTGGGGGGAAATAATTCAAGCTTTGAAAGATAATAACCTCCAGCCAAGATTGAGATATCCTGCACAACTATCCCTGGAAATTGATGGAAAAACAAGGTGCTTTCAGGATAAAGACGAACTAGGGGAATATGCAACCACCAATTCAACTCTACAGAGACTACTGAAGGATATTCTAAAAAAGAAAAATATGAAGAATCCAGAAATAGTGGCGGAGAGGCCACAATGAATGGAGCAGAAAACAAAATGAAGAAGACGAACTGACAACTAATGACAGAAAAAGAGCTAAAGAGAAATGAGGCAGAGAAGATTAGATGATAGAACAGCTATTTTGGAGAAAATGATGTCATAATAGGTAGTGCTGTTTTGGTATCATCTTATTTTGAAGTCCCATCAAGCTTTTGTTCTTCTGTCTCCATAGGTCTTAACATGTTGTATCTTATTGGATTTTATTATATGTGATAGTATAAACAAAAACTTTTATAGACAAGGAGATTATACAGAAACCATAGTTCATTATCTGTTATTTGATTCTAAATACCCTGTAATACTGTCATTCTCTTGAATGGTTTTACATTGTTTTGATATATTTGATGCTACAGTATATGAAGTTATACTCAAAGATCTCAAGGAAAGAGACAATATGGTAACTACTTTTATGTTGGGATTATCTTGTGGTAAAACACTAATTTGCTTAAATGGTTATGTTTTGATCTGCACTGTTTAGTTGTTATGCCCTCTTTTTATCTCAATCTCCATTTTATTACTTTTTTATTTTTATCCCTTTAATTAAAGGAAAAATAAATAAAAAATAGCAGGATATATTATAGTAACCCAGTATGATTTTCTATTAACTTGATTTGAAGCCCTATATTGCTCTCACCATCTTGTTTTGACTGATGTCCCTCTATTCTGCTTTGCTTGATAGTACCAGGTTCGAAAGTTTAGGCAACAGCTGTGAAGATAGTGGGATTCATCATGACGCCCATACTGGTTGACTATTATCTACTTTTGAAGACCTGTAATGTCTCCAATGTTTTGGTTTTGTTGGTTTCTTTCTTTACTGTTTTGTTCAATTTTATTATAACTGATGATATAAGCAATTCTATTTCAGATAGCAGGAGGCATTATGGTAACCATTGTTGATCACCTTGTATTATGTTTTTGCATTATCTATTATGTCCACCCTTTTGATTTAACTGACTCTGTTCTGTTAAGTCACATTTGGTTTTACTCTCTTCCAAAAAAAGTAATAAGAACTGTGGGAGCCATAAAACCCAAAATGTGTTATAGTCATTGTACAAAAGAGAGGAAAAGAAAGTGCTCTAATGGTATAACTGCATGTATATTTAAGTGTATAAGATAGACAATGATATTACTGAGTTTTGTTGGATTATTGAACAGAACTGTTTGCAGTCTCACTGTTTGAATGCCCACTTTATATGCTTTAATTTTGTAACTTAAACAAATATTTCTAAGATGACAATATTTAATCCATTAACTAGTGATGCCTACTGTTTATTTTTTTCTGAAATTCTGTATAACTTCTACCCTTTTTCTGCTTTTGTTTTCCTTTTTCTCCTTAAATAAAAAAAAATGATTGGTGAAGAGGAAAATAGGGACTCTAACATCTACTATCCTGTAAATTGTATTCTAATGTGACAGTGTCTTTCTCTTCACCCTGTGTTTCCATGCTATGGCACAGAGTCTAGCTCCTGAAGTATCCAAACAATATTTGTCTTGATCTATGGAAAAAATGATAGAATTATCAATGAAGTTGGTCCCTATCTACTACCTCATGTGTGATTTCACAACCATTGTTTAATCTCCAGAGCAGATAGCATTTTTATTTTCTGTACATAAATGTAATCTTCATAATAGTGGGAAGACTGTCTGGGGAAAATGTTTCTAAAAAATGCTTTGTTAATCATGAATCACTATATAATTATATTAATATCAATGTCAATTATAATCATAAAATATATACTTATCTTCTTTCTACAATTACTTATAAAACAAAAACTAAATCTAACAAATGTTTCTTAACTTTTATGGCATATAACTTAATGATGTGGTTGGAAGAGTTTGATTTCCTTCCCTGTCATTTCTTATTTTAGACATTGGTTCTGTGGAGGATCAGTTTTTCAAATCATAATTTGGTAGCTGAGGGTGGTGGTGCATGCCTGTAATTCTAGCACTAGAAATGCTGAGGCAGGAGGATCACCATGGATATGAGGCCAACTTGTGCTACACAGGGAGCTAAAGACCAGCATATACTACAGTGACACCATGTCTCAAAAAAGGGAACACTTTATAATTTGATGTATTAGTAGTTTTATACTTTTTCAAAAGATAACATGTTTCATTTGAGAGAATTTCATGTTCTAAAAGTGCAAAACCCAAAATCATTTTTGAATAGTATTTTCTGAGTTAGGTGAGTTATCTCAATAGATACTTCAATAATTTTTAAAAAATATGAAAGTTCTTACAAATTGAATTATTTCACTATATATTGTCTATTATATAAAAATTTTATTATCTATGTATTGATTTGCCTTTCTTTTAGGACTATAGCTATAATTTGTTTCATATTGGGATAGATGTCACCTAAGAGTATCATGTTTTCATGTAATTTCAAAAAAATTTATGTACATGTCCTGAAATTTGTTGTTTCAATAAAAATTGTCTATAAAGTAATTAACACTTATCATCTGAACTATTGGTTATATTGGGTATAAGGTAGATATTTGTGATTTTGGTTTGAATTCCTCTGATTACTATTGAAGAATTGTGTTACATGCTTATTGACCATTTACATTTCTTGTTGCAGATCCCAAACAACAGACAACTTGAGATTCTAATCTGGTATAATTTGGAGTGCTTTATTAGCTGAGATCAGCGACCTCAGACCAGCCTCTGTTTCAAAGCTGAGTCCGAGAGCCCTGAGCCGAGAGAAGGCAGGGTCTATAAAGGCACAAGCAAGGGTGTTTCCAAGTTTCTAGGCTGGTATAGCAATGCGGTTAGGCATGTATTCCCTGAGAAAGAGCATTGAGTAAACTTCACTTAGTTTTAAAGGGTTGGCAAACATCCTGAGAGAATGCATTGTTTAACTTTCATGATGCAAGCATTTTTGCAAGGGGACACTAGGTCACCTGGAGAACAAACATGGAGGAGCAGTCGTCAAGGAGTTAGGTTATAATATCTGCTATGGGAAATATCTTTCCAAATTTTGTTTCAAATTGTATCATTTGTCTTTATTATTATTGAGTTGCAGGTGTTAGTCATATATTGATACAATTTCTTATTTGATATGATCTGTAAATATGTTCTGAAATCCTGTGTTTTGCACACATTTTTGATAGTGTTCTTTGTTGCACAGAACTTTTAAATTTGATAAAATTCAATTTTTCTGGTGTCTTTCTTTTGTCTTGTCACTTTGATGTGATATCTAAGAATTCTTTACAAATATGAGGTGTTTTAATTACTTTTATCATTTTGATGGAACTGAATACCAACAATCAAAATTAAAGATGGAAAGATTTATTTAGCTCATAGTTTGTGGAGGTCTCAGGTCATACTCAGCTGGCTTCAAGGCAGATTGGTTTGGTATAGCCACACCATGGTGATAGAAGACAGTAAAGGCAACAGAGTAAAAAGAGAAGAGCAAGACTCTTTTCCTCTTTTATATGGTATGAAGGCCACTTGCTCTAGGGTGGGAGCAGCAGCCACCTCCCCAACCCCTGTAGTAAACCATGAACCAATCCCAAACTCTAGTTTCAGCAGCCTCAGAAAGGTCTGTCCCTGAAAAGCCTTCTCCCCATGACAGTTTGAGGCCCTGGAAGATAGCCACACATAAATCATAATATGAAATCATGAAGATTTATTACTTCTTCTAAGATGTTTATAACTTTAGTTTTTTCCTTGAGGCTTGTGATGTATTGTGAGTTGTGTATTTTAAATGATCAGAGGTTAGAGAACAGTTTTAGTCCTTTCCTTTAGCTAAAAGTTGTCCCAATGTGGTTGAGTAACTATTCTCACTCCATTGTCTGTGTATAAAATTAGTTAATGATATTCTAAGTATATGCTCTTGAGAAATAAACACATACATCTATGCAAAAGCTTTTCCATAACAATAGCAGCATCAATCATACCAGTTAAAAGATAGGAACAACTCAGTGTTCAACAACTGAATGGATGAAGAAAATGTAGCATGCCTATTGCTCAGCTAAAAAATGTAGCTGGAGCACCCATATGTGCTACAGCACAGGTAAATATTGAAAATATTATGCTAAGTGAAGATCACTTACTACATGAACCCATTTGTTTGAAAGTTCCCACACAGAAAAATGTGTATAGAGAGAAAATTTCTTATTGTGGCATAGGAAAGAATAATAGTCATATAGCTAGCTACATGGCATATGGTTTCTTCATGAGGTAATGATGTTCTAATGTTTCAAATTTTCTAAATATTCTAAAATTGATTGTAATGATTGTATATATGTAGAAATTACTGAAAATATTGAATTTCAAATTTTGAGAGAAAGAGTGAATTATGAATTACATCTCAATGCAGTATTTTATAATTTTTAAATTTTTTTTTAAAAAGAGATGGGTCTGAGGAAATACCTGAGGACTCTATAATATGGACTATTCAGGGAGCAAAACTGAAACAGAGGAGAAAAACTTTTAGGAGCTGGTAAGACAGGAGAAAGCCAGGGGTGACTTCTAGCATATTTATTGCAGTGTTCTCACCGCTTGCTGAAGCAGTTCTGGAAATCCTATTTGGGAGTATGGTTAGTGCTGCTATTTATGGCTGCCAAATTGTCCTGAATTCATTCAAAACATTTACCTTTAAAGGTAATTTTGACTTTGGGGATGGCATAGGATGACTCACTGTAATGTTTTTACAAATCTGCCTGTCTGTTGGATGGCACTAGGCAGAAGCATGCACTGCACCTATCTTTTAATCACAGCTTGCAATGATATTCAGCAAAAAGGACTTACATAACAGCCTTTACAAATGGCAGGAAAGATGAATAATGATTTTTAGGGATATTAATGACAATATGCCTTTCATTGTAATACTTTAAAAAATTAAGTATTCACCATATATTTTGATCAGATAGCCTCTTAGACTAGAACCCAAGGAGGGTAAAATTTTTATGAAGGGAGTGACCAAATGTAAATCTAACAGATTAAATAAAGAAGGATTAACCAATGATCCCTGCATTTAGCCCAAGAAATATTGATTTGATATTATCATTAGGTTGCACTGGAGAGAGCAGAAGCCTGTCATAGCAAGTTCATGAGAAAAAAGGGAGGAAACAGTTTTCTGCCACTGAGTAAAGGCTGTTATAAGAATTTCTGCTATAAGTGAAAGAAAAATCAGGGAAATATAAAGGTGAATTGCAGTCTTTTTGCTGTTGTTGTTGTTGTTGTTGTTTTAAAATGGAATATCAGTATTTCTGTTCCCTAATAGGAATGATTTGATAAAGAATTTGAGATGAGAAAGAAAACATGTCTGAAGCATTGTCTTTATATTGTGAAAGATTATAACCCAGGACAGAAATACAGAGTAAATTCACTGTCAAGCACTCCTTCTTTTTGGAAAAATTAGAATATTGAGCACAGTTGTAAGTGTATGTATATTGATGACAGTAAGTGCTTATAAAAATTGTTTCCCAGTTATTTCATTTTTTTTTTCAAATTCTGCTTGCAAATCTGAGGACCAAGGAAATGTGTTATAAGATGAAGAAAGAGGAAAGTCTACAAAATAATGCTCGAGGAAAGAGGGTCAGTGAATGGGCTAAGGATAAATACTATGATTGCCAGGCAACATGAAAAGTTGTCTTGAAATTAGTAATCATGGATATAAAATTAAAATTTGTCACCGTGACTTTGCTTTTTTCTCTCTCTTTCTGTATTTATGCATCAGGGCTGAGGTGGGAGAAGCAGAGACAATTTGTGTTCTAAGTAAAAGATGCAGAGCTAGCAAAGAGCAAAGGAGTTGAGAGTGATTTAAGGGACTAGCTACAGTGATTGAGATGGAGTTTCTCCTAGATATTGCTATGAATTAAAAACTGATGGTCAGCTTAACAGTAGCTGAATTAAATCAGCATGGTGCTAAGCGTAGATGTCCCACCATAGGAAAATTGCCAGCAGAAATGAGACATGGAGAAAATGTGTGAGATATGGGTTTCTATAAGTGTTGTGTTTGAAACATTAGTTCTCTTGGAGGAGCTTCTCATGACTTGCTTCCCCAGTGGAAGTTCAAACACTGTCATCTGCGGAGCTCAGGACCTTGGTTGGTGAGAGTGGCTGTGGTTCACTTAGGGGGAGCTCTGGTCCTTCCTTTGAGCATTGCTTCCTGGCTCCAGAGGGGAAGACGTGTACTATTTAATCTCTAGGACAAACTTACATGCTAGCTTTCTGGCATATATTCGAATGTTATTATATCGGAGGAGTTCCAGATCTCCATGTTGCTGAGGATGGCTGTGGTGCTTTTTAGGACAGTTCTGGTCTTTATTATGAGTGTGACTTCTTGGCTCCAGTGTAGAACCCTCAACCTACCAGTGCAGCTCCTTCACTGCACTGGCATAGCTTCCACCACTGGCTTTTGGGCCTTCCCAGGACAGAACTGTACCAAAGACTGGTATGAGTCTTTCTCGTGAGCTCTAGACCTTCAGTTGGTCTCCTGGATGGCACTGTCATGGGCTCTATGTCTTCATCTGGACTCATGTGGGACATTGCTGTGGGATCCAGGCCCTTGGCTGAATATTCTAAGTCTTTAGTGTTGTGGAAAGATTTCCTAAACTTGCTTGTGTTAACTCTCGGTGACCACCATAAATAATATTACCAATTCTGTGTCCTGCTTCTAACTATTCTTGTTATAACCCCTGACAACAACAGAAATGAAGATAAATATGGGATAAATAAAATTAAAAAAAAAAACTCTGACAGTCCTAGTATAATCACATGATGGTTGAAACTAGGCCAGTAGAATAAGTAAGTCAGAAAGATTCAAAGGTGGCAATCTGTGGAACTGGGCTGCCAAGGTGAGTCCAGCACACCAACACCAGCCTGGGGGGAGTTTAAGATAATCTCTCCCTGTGGTTAAGGACCCACCCACACTAGACTGGGCTCTGCAGGTTTCTCAACCTTCTTTCAATCCAGGAAACTGGGTCTGCCCAAGGTGAATTTCAGCACACCAGCACAGGCTGGGGGAGAGTTTAAGATCATCACTCCCAGCAGCTAAGTGTTGGCTTAGTTTCCAGCTGCACTAGAGTAGGCTTGGGAGATTTTGCAGTGCAACTAGAACACGCCTAGAAAACTTCCTTAATCAGGGGAGCTGACAGCATGTGAAGTGAGTTCCAGCACATTAGTGCTTGCCCGAGAACTTTGGGCAATCAACCACAGTGGTTAGGTCCTGGAAGTGGCACAGGAGGTCCTGTGGACTTGACTGGACCATGATCAGCAACCTCTATTCAGTCCCAGGAGGCAAGGGCATAGGAGACAGTTTCCAACATGGGGAAGTTTTGGAACATAACTTGAAACATGGACATATAGGAAAATGACAAAAAAAGAGACCAAAATGCAATCTCAAAATGCCCACCAATCCCAAGAAAGCCAAGGAGCCATGTACATAAAAGAAAATATATGATATACATCTGAAATACTTGAAATAATTGCAACTGAAATAAAGAAGCAACTCTGGGAAGCTTCAAAGAAATTCCAATTAGAAATAATATCCTAGGTAAAAGAAGAATGATAAAAGTAATGAAAGAGATGCTGAACACATCTAAAGAAGACACAGTTAAAAAATTAGAGGAATAAACCAAAAAGATAGAATCCCTGGATGAACAATAGAAGAAACAAACAAAATACATGAATCAGATTCAAAGAGATATACAGGAAGTCAAAAATTCCATTGAAAGTTGTCAAAACCACCTCAACGAATGTGAAGATAGAATTTCAGACCTTGAAGACAAGGTTTCAGCTAGTGAACAGGAAAGGAAAGATTTTTAAAAATAACAAGGCATCAGGAAACAACAATTCAACAGCTGAAAGATGATTCAAAGAAAAGCAACATAAGATTGATAGAGATAAATGAAAAAAGAAGGGGACAACACAAATGATATCAAGAGGCTATTTACAGAAGTAATAGCTAAAAATTTCCCAAACATGAGAATGGAAACTGACATTAGGACTAGTGAAGCAAATAGAACTCCAAATATCTATAACCAAAATAAAACTACACCCAGACATAAAATAATCACCATCCCAGAAATTCAACATGGGTAGAATATTAAAAGCAGTTAGAGACAAAAGACAGATTACCTATAAAGGAATACCTATCAAAATCACAGCAGACTTCTAAACACAAACAATGAAGTCAAGAAGAGCATGGAGTGAAGTATTTCAGATCTTAAAGGAAAATGATTTTCAATCCAGATTGATGCACACTCCAAAACTGTCCTTTAAAATGGATGGAGAAATAAGATACTTCCATGACAAAAAAACAGCTAAAGACTCTATGTATGGGGACTTGAAAAATGGCGGCTGGCTAGGGGATCGAGCGAAGAGTCTCTCCAGAGAATTCACACTAGAAGCTAAAAAAAGACAACACAGAGAGGGCCAGACAAATCGATAGCGATTCTTATTAACCAAGACAGTACAGCTGGAGGATTTAAAGTCGTGCTGAGACCTTGAATGCTGATAATGGGAGGCTACAAATCCCGCGCCTTTAAATCAACAAGCTGACCCGTGGACCCAGCAGGAAAAGCTGAGTTGCATTTGGGGACTGCGGGAAACTGAGACCCGGGCCGGGACTCCAAGTAGCAGCCAAGTCTGCACCGCTGCACCAGAGCGGATGTACAAAGCTCGGGCGTTTCAAATTTAAACGGTGCACAGATATCTGACAGGCCAGCGCTGTGCCGGGAGCGCACGCTGTGCACCGCCCCGCGCTGTCCCGGGAGTGCGGGAAAGGTGGGCAGCTTGGTGTGCCGTGGTCCCGGAATGAGGACTTGCACCAGACTCTGGTGAGTACCGGGAACCCCGCGGCTGCTGGGGTTGGCCAGAGAACAGCTGGCCCGCCACCACGGGGAAATCAATAACACAGAGTCTGGTGCAGACATATTAGCCTGGCGGCAGAAACTGCAGCTTGGTGACATCACCAGGTCCCCCTGAGGGGAGGGCTGGTGGAAGACATCTTGAATCCTGGCAGAGCCTGATTACTTGCTGGCTTCAGCTCCACACAGAGAACTTAGTGGGAGACATCTTAGTTTTGGGCGGATCTGCTATTCTGGTGCTCCTGTCACAGAGAGGTTTGGAAGAGAACGGCTGGGATTTGGGCAGAACCCTGTGCCATAAGTGACATTACTCAGCTGCTTCTGGTACAAAGAGAATTGGCAGGAGCTACTGGGGCTAAACCAAGCCTCTGCTTGGGGCCCAATAAGCGGATACAAAATAGCCACAACTCAGTGACAACCAGAAAGTACAGCCTAATTTATGAACTAACTGACACAGAGGCTAGAGGCTAGCCTGTACCGCCCCTGCATCCCAGCCTACCCCAGATAACAGCAAATTGGGGAGGACAGCAAAAACTCAAGCCAGCACGCTTCTGAAAGGCCCTAAGCAATTTGGAGAGGGCCAGAGAACTCCAGGACAGTCTGAAAGAAACCAGAAACATGACAAGAGATAAAAATAAAAAAAAAAAAATCTTCAGCTGCTCAACAGGAGAAAATAAGCCCAGGAGAACTAAACACTGAAGACAACAAGCACAGTAATCATCCTCTACTTGACACAGCATCAGCCAAAGTTAAAAAGTACCTACATGATCTCATAGAGGAATTTAAAGCTGTACTCCTGATCCAAGTGAGGCAAGATATAAAGAGATTAATTAAAGAAATGACAAGCCCCGCCCAAGAGAACACAGATGGAAGAACTGAGGAAATCAGAAAAGAAAGAGAAGCATCTGAAGAAGAATTTAAGCATAACTTAGAATACATGAAACAGATCCAAAGAGAATATCAGGAAACTAAAAATTCCATTGAATATTGGCAAAATGCCTTGACAGAAACTAAAGACAGCCTTCTGAAACTTGAAGAGAGATTTAGGGCATATGAACGTGAAAGAAAAAGCCTCTTAAAAATAACAAGGAACCAGAAAGAAGCAATTCTAAAACTGGAAGATGACAAGAAGATACATAACCTAAGAATAAAGAATGTGAGTGAGGAAGCAGGAACATCCAAAAATGAAATACAAAAAATATTCACAGATATATTAAAGCAAAATTTCCCATGTATAGCAAAAAGAAATGATATCCAGATAAAAGAAGCATACAGAACGCCAGCTACCTACAACCAAAACAGATCTACGCCTAGACATATAATAATTGAGATCCCAGAAATCCACCAAAAAAACAGAATATTAAAAGCAGCCAGAGAAAAGATGCAGGTTACCTATAATGGAAAATCTATCAAAATAACAGCAGACTTATCAACACAAACTCTTAAGTCAAGAAGGGAGTGGGGAGAAATATTCCAAGTCCTGAAGGAAAAAAATATGCAACCATAGTTCATATATCCATCAAAACTCTCTCTAAAAATTAATGAAGAAATAAGATACTTTCAAGACAAGGAGGAACTATGGGAGTTCGTGGCCACCAATCCAACCCTACAGAGAGCGCTGAAGGACATTACAGAGAAAGAGAGGAAGAGATATCAGGATTCCAGCTACAGTGGCAGAGAGGCCTCAGTGAACGGGGCAGACAATGGAATGAGGGAATAAGGTGGACAAATTATAGCAGAAAAGTGGAGTAGCAGACATGAGGCAGAGACAGTAAGCTAGTCTTTAGTATAGACAGCTCTGAAACTATATTTAAAAAAAAAAAAGCAGAGGTCATTGCTAATGGTGTATAACGATTTAAAAGACACAGTAGTCCTAGTGCCATATTTAGATTGAATTTAATTTGTTCTGGTCTGTTCACTCATGTCAGATTTGAAGACACAGACCTCTAGAACCAAAAATAGCAGGATATACCATGGTGACTATCCTTACTTTCCTATTGACTTAGGCTGAAATCCTGTATTACTTACATTGTCTTACTATGACTGATCTTAATTGTATCTGAATCATAAGACTATTGGTTGGCCTTGAATGATTCTATTTGAAATTGGTATGCTTGTTAGAATCAACCCTAAAAGTAGAGGAAACTACTCTGAGCATGACAAGATGTAAAGGATATCCATACTAGTATGAATCAGTAACAGCTCTCAAATACTACAATGAAGTCAAAGTTAAGTTTTTATAAAAATAGGTGATAGTATGTTTAACTATAATAAGCCAGTGTTGTGGACAAATCTATTGAAAATAACAAGAGAAAACATAGTAGCTACGGAAGATCACGTATATTGCAGTTTGATATGTCTTATCCATTGCAGGTTTTTCTAGGAAATTGTTTTGCTGTCTTGTTATGACTTGGTTTTCCCTATAATACAGAGAGGATAGATATATAGGTAGAAATTCACACATGGGTTTTTTTTTCTTTTCTTTTTTTTTCTTTTTGCTTTTTTTCTTAAATTATTTACGGGAACAGATTATATAATACAAGATGTAAGGAACAAATACTCTGAGGAAGAGGCGCTGAGAAATCCGAGGCTTATTTTGTAGCATTATATTATAAATTCTAGCAATCTATTGTTTGCTGATTAGAATGACATTAGTCTGGTTTCTTCAGTTCAACTTCAGCATATGCAGAGATGGGGACGGCTATCACAAAGAGAATGAGAGATGCGATGGTAGTTGCTATTGTCTTCCCTAATTTGGAACTTGAGGACCTAAAAAGACTTCATCATCCTGTAATTATTTGATTGGTTCTATAATATGCAATAAGTATATAAAGTGGGTGAAGATAGGGATAACTATATGTAAGAAGCTAGAGATAGTTAGATAATGAAGATCTCCAGTGGACTTGCTTTGAAATCTGTATTTTTTTAAATTGTTTTTTATTTTTATTTTTTTAAATGTTCTGTTCTGTTTTGATATGGTTAATCTTACCCTCTTTGAGAGGTAAAACAAATGTGTAGGACTGATAATCATATTATGGAGCTTTTGTTTGATCATAGAGCAGAATGGTCTATAGGGTCACTTTTTTGAATGTCATTCTAAATACTTTAATTCTACAACCTGAACAGCTATTTCGAAGATGACAACTTGTAACTTATCAACTGGCAATTTCTTACCTTTTGTTTATCTGTAATTTTGTATTATTTCTACCCTTTTTTTTACCTCCATGTATTTTTTTTTCGTTTCCTTTTCTTTAAAAAAAAAAAAACAGCTAAAGAACTTCATGATCACCAAACCAACCCTCCAAAGAATACTGAAAGACAGTCTAGATACACATAGGAAAAAAAATCACTAAGCAAGGCAGACAATTAAACAGAATGGAAATATAAAGATGCAACAGTAGAAAGATAACATGTCAACAATACACCAATATATAACAGTTATAACCATTAATGTAAATGATCTCAATTCACCAATTAAAAGAAACAGACTGGCAGAATGAATCAAGACACAATATCCACCCACATGCTGTCTACAAGAAACCCATCTAACCCAAAAGCAAACACAGACTGAAAGTCAAAGGATGGAAAACAATACTCCATGCAACAAGAACCCCCTAAAAAGTGGGGGTAGCTATTCTGTTTGCATACAATGTGAACTTCAAACCAAGAATGATCCTAAGGGATAAAGAAGGTCACTACATATTAGTTAGGGGAAAACTTCAAGATGAAGAGATAACAATCTTAAATATATATGCACAAAATTACAGAGCACCCAGCTATGCAAAGCAAGTATTAACAGAAATGAAAAATCAAATAAGCAATAACACAGTTGTAACAGGAGACCTTAACACAACATTGACACCAAGGGACAGATCAACCTGACAGAAAATTAGCAAAGAAATAACAGAACTGAATCACATGTGAACAAATGGACTTGATAACATGTACAGTGTTCCTTTTGACAACATCAAAATATACATTCTTCTCAGCAGTACCTAGGAGATTTTCTAAAATTAACTACATACTAGCCCACAGAACATATTTAAGAAATGCAAAAGAGTTGAAATTATCCCATGCAAGTTATTAGGTCGTAGCACCATGAAACTACAAATTAATGATAAAAGAAACTGAAAAAAACCCACAAACACAAGGAAATTGAAAATACACTCTTGAACAATCAGTGGGTTACAGAGGAAATTAAACAATACCTACAAGCAAATGAAAATACAAATACAACTTACCGGAATCTATGGGATGCAATGAAAGTGGTTCTCAGAAGAATATTTTTTGTACTGAGTTCTCACTTCAGGAAAACAGAACAAATACAATAACCTGATGCTACACTTCAAACATCTAGAAATAGACGAGCAAGTGAATCCCAAAGTCAAAGGAAGAAAGGAAATTATAAAAATCAGAGCAGAAATTAATGCAATAGACACTAAGAAAACAATCCAAAGAATCAATGAATCAGAGTTCGTTCTTTGAAAGAAAAAATAACATTGATAAGCCCCTAGCAAAGCGTATTTTAAAAAGGGAAGAAAAAACTCAAATTCATACAATAAGGAATTAAAAAGGTGAAATCACTGCAGACTCTGTGATAATACAGAAAATCGTCAACACCTATTTCAAAAACCTCTACTCTCATAGCTTTGATAACACAGATGAAATGGAAAGATTCCTAGAAACATATAAAGTACAAAACTGGGTCAATAAGATGTAAAACTACTGAATAACCCAAATACTATTAAGGAAATTGAAAATGTAATTAAGCCCTACCTACAAAGAAGAGCCCAGGTCCTGACGGATTCATTGCAGAATTCTACAAGAAACAAAGAAGAGTTAATGTTGATACTCCTCAAACTCTTCAATGAAATTGAAAAGGAAGCAATTCTTCCTAAGTCATTCCTATAAGCAAATATTATTCTAATACCAAGACCTGAGAAATACCCAACTAAAAAAGGTAACTTCAGGCAAATCGCCCTAATGAACAAAGATGCAAAAATCCTCAATAAAATATTGGCAAACAGGATGCAGCAAATCATCAAGATTATACACCACAACCAAGTGGGATTCATCCCAAGCATTCCAGGATGGTTCAACATATGTAAATCAATAAATGTAATCCATCAAAACAATCAAGTCAAAGGTAAGAATCACATGATAATTTCTATAAATGCAGAAAAAGCTTTTGATAAGGTCCAACACTCATTCATGATAAGAACCACAGAAAATTGGAATAGATGATCTTTACCAATATGAGAAAAGTGATTTATGACAAACCAACAGCCAGCATCATATTAAATGGCCAAAAACTGAAGGCCTTCACCTTAAAATCAGGCACAAGACAACGATGTCCGTTTTCACTGCTCCTATTCAACATAGTACTGGAATTACTAGCCAGAGCAATTAGACAAGAGAGAGAAATAAAAGGGGTAAAGATAGAAAGAGAGGAACTTAAATTATCATTATTTGCAGATGACATGATACTCTATATAGAAGACCCCCAAAACTCCATTGAAAGACTCCTAGATATAATAAATGAATTCAGCAATGTAGCTGGATACAAAATAAATACTCAAAAATCAATAGCATTCCTATGCACTAACTGCAAAATCACTGAGAAGAGAAGCCACACCCTTCACACTAGCATCCAAAAAAATGAAATATTTAGGAATTAATCTCACAAAAGAAGTACAAGATCTATACAGGGAAAATTATAATACCTTGGAAAAGAAATCGAAGAGGATCTCAGAAATTAGAAAGACATCCCTTGTTCATCAATGGGAAGAATAAATATTGTGAAAATGGCAATTCTCCCAAAACTGTTATACAGATTAAATGCAATCCCAATGAAAATGCCATCAACATACCTCATAGATCTAGAGAAATGACTCCTAAAATTTATCTGAACCAGAAGAGACCTAGAAGAGCAAAGGCAATTCTAAGCAGCAAAGGCAAGGCAGGAGGCATCACAATCCCTGACTTGAAGTTATACTACAAAGCAACTGAAAAAAAATCAACATAATACTGGCATAAAAACAGATCTGAAGATCAATGGAATAGATTAGAAGATACAACCACAACTACAAACACATTTAACCACCTTATCTTTGATAAAGGGACCAAACATGCTCACTGGAAGAACGACAGTCTCTTTAATAAATGGTATTGGAAAAACTGGCTCTCCTATGCTGAAAACTAAAATTAGACCCATGTCTATCACCATGTACTAAATTAAAATCTAAATGGATCAAAGATCTGAATATTAAAACAGAAACACTAAGTCTATTAGAAGACAAATAGGGTAAAAACCTTGAAGACATAGGGGTAGGTAGAGAATTCATGAACAGGACTCAAACCACACGGGAAATACTTCCCAGAATCAATAACTGGGATCACCTCTTATTCAAAAGTTTCTGCATGTCAAAAGAAATCTCCAGCATGGTGAAAAGCAAACCCACAAACTGGGAAAAAATCTTAGTGAACTCTCCCTCAGACAAAGGACTTCTGTCTAAAACATACAGAATTAAAAAAAAAAATCAGACTCCTAAAATTCAAAGATCCAATCCAAAAATGGTCATCTAGGGGCTGGGGATTTAGCTCAGCAGCATTAGCACCTGCCTTGCAAACAGGTGATCGTGAGTTTAATCCCTGGTACTGATAAAAAGTTAAAAAAGTTAAAAAAAAAAGAGCAAACCAAATATGGGCATCTGAGATGAATACACAGTTCTCAGATGAAGAAATACAAATAAATACATGAAAAAATGTTCATCATCATTAGTCACTAGAGAAATGCAAATTAAAACCACACTGAGATTCCATCTCACCCCTGAAAAAATGGCCAGCATCAAGAAATATACCAACAACAAATGCTGGAGAGGCTGTGGGGGAAAAGAAACTCTTCTGCACTGTTGGTGTGAGTTTAGACTGGTGCAACCATTGTGGAGGTCAGGCTGGAGATTTCTCAAAAAGCTGGGATTGGACGTTCAATTTGTTCTATCTATTCCACATCTAGGCATATTCCCAGAAGAACTGAAAACATGATATCACCATGATTATGTGCACCAATGTTTATAGTAGCACAATTTGTAATAGCCAAATCTTGGAAACTACCTAAGTGTCCATCAACTGAGGAATGGATAAAAATCATGTGGTATTTTTATACAATGGAGCACTACTCAGCTATAAAGAATGATCACATTGAGATATTTATAAATGGATGTAACTTGAGACCATACTCATAAGCAAAATAAATTAAAGTCATATGTATAAATATCATATAATATCCCTAGTGTAAGAAATGGTAAGAGTACATAAGAGTTTATGGTAATCATGATTCCCCATTACATTGCCTTGAAGCCTTATAATGTTTGCATCATTATTGGAATAGTATTAGCCTCAGTTGTATGATTTTATTGTCTGTGATGATATGAACAGCTATTTTGAAGAAAACAAGACATTATAATAGCCAGTGCCAATTTAATATCATCTTGCTTTGAAGTCCTACCATGCTTTTATTCTTCTATTTCCATTGGTTCTATCTTATTAGATTTTATTATGTGTGATAGAATTGTCATGGTTTATGTCTGTGGCCCCCTCACCTAATGAGTTTTCATTGTGCATTTGTGATTGGTTCATTGTCTAGTGCTTGGATTGATGGTGTCAGTGCTACACCCACATAGGGCTGGAGCCAGGATGTGATGTAATGGCAGGAAAAAGGTGTGTTTCGCTCTCTTTTGCCGGTTTCTGCCTTGCTGTTTGCAGCTGCAATGAACTGCAGCCCCACCATGCCAGCCTGCCTTGGAGCCAATTGAGTATTGATTGAAATCTCCAAAAACTGTAATAAATAAACCTTTATTTTCCCAACTTTGGGCTTCAGGTATTTTTTCTCAGCAACGAGTAAAAATTAAGACAAATATAAACAGATTTTTTTATGGACAATGAGACAATATAGTAGCCATTGTTCATTTTTTATTTGGTTCTGAATGACCTGTGATACTTTCATTCTCTTTAATGGTTTTATACTATTTTGTTATGTTTGATACTATCCTATATGTAGATTTGCTCAACTATTTCAAAGAAAGAGACATAGTAGCTACTGTTATATCAGGTTGTCTTGTGGTGAAATACTGTATTGCTTAAATTGTTCTGCTCTGATCTGCTTAGTTATATCTTTTGTCTTAATCTTTTTAAAATAAAAAAAAATTTAAAAAGAAGGCAAAAAAAGAAGATTCAAAGGTGGTTGAGAGAGTAGTATGTATCACCCTGAGATTTTGGAGGACTAACAAGATGCTGAGTCACTCTTTCAGCCACAAAAATGTATTAAAGACAAAACATTCTTAATTGAAAATGGCATTCCAAGGAGACAGGTCTCATTATATGAGATACCTTTGCTAGTAATAGCAAGTGATTTAAAGGAATTCCTAGAGAAAAAGTTAAGGATGTAAGTACTTTAACTGTCAGTTTCCCTAGTTTTTAGATGGTATGGAGCAAAGTATCAGCAAATACAGGGGAAGAGAGAATAGGAGTAGAAGCATTATGTACAGATATTACTGGAGATGAAGCATTATGTACAGATATTACTGATTCTAATTGTTCTCTTTACAATCCCTGAGTACAACAGACTTCAAACAAAATAAGGGCAAATTCAAAATGGCTACCATAATATATCTTGTTATCTTTGAAATAGCTTCCTATGCCATCACATATAATAAAATCAACCAAGTAATATCTGTACATAATGCTTGATCTTTTTTATTTGGCCTAAACTATCCCTCTAGAAGTTACCCCAAGAATGATCTCTTCACAAATAATGTTTTAATAACAAATAGATTTTTATTTTGCACTACGTTTTAACTTGTCCTTTTAAAACCTGGTAACAGGTTCGTATGCATGTCACCAGTACCCTCATTTCTTAAACTCTCCTTATAGAGAAAAGAAAAAAGATATTTCTTTTCAGAGTTCTGCAAAGGAATAGAAAACTTGCATAAGTCACTTTTTGGAGTGTTCATGCTAACCTAAATCCTCTCTCTCTTTCTTTCTCTCTCTTCCTTCTTACCTCCCTCCATCATTCCTCTCTCTTCCCTGTCTGTTTGTCTCTGTTTCTGTCTCTGTCTGTCTCTCTTGTTCTCTCTCTCTCACGGTGGCTTGAACTCAGGGATTTGATAATGTGAGACAAGTACCCTAAGCAAGGAATTACATTTCCATCTCCAGCACCACTTAATGTCTCTTTTTTTTTTATGTTGTCCATGCTGTCAAGTGATATATAAATAGTAAAGAAGATATGATGGTGGCAAGCAGTAAGTCTGTTTATTTTTCTGATATATCTCATTGGCTTCTTTCATAGAATAGGAGAGTTGTGTTTCATGGCTCCCTCAAAATCTTTAATGACCTTATGCCCTACTTTGACTGGTGAAAACTATGTGACTTGTGGAAGTGAATCTTAAAGACCCAGTGTCAATTGAGAATTTACCTTATTTCTATTAATGTGGACTATAAATATAACAGATTATGGATGTTCATTCTGGTTTGGTGAGCAACTGTTATGTGAAGATCCCTACAGACCACAGGATCCTGGAAGTGAAGGTTGAGAGATCAACAGAACAATATATGAAAAAGCTTGTTATGATTTTATGGAGATGCTATATTAACCTCAGTCTACTTACCTTTTTGTTTTTCCTTTTTTTTTTTTTTTTTTCCACTACAGGACCTTAAACTCAGGACCTCTGTCATGCTAGGCAAGCGTTCTGTCACTGAGTTCCATTCCCAGCCTTTTTTAAAATACAATATTTTAGTTTGACACAGGGTCTCAGCATCTCATTAAGTTTCCCAAGTGGGATCAATCTTGAGATCTTCCTAGCTAATAGTCCTGAGAAGCAGCTAAGATTACGGGCATGCCACACCTCCTTTGGAAGAATTTCAGATTTTTAAGCATCTGGGATCTGAGGTTGGTTTGTTATTAAATCCTAGTGGAGCTAAAACCTAATACTTCCCTATTAGTTTTTCTTACCAATTTGAACAAAAGCATTTTCCGTTTTTTCTATTCTGTGCTATATTTTTGTGTTTTAAAGCTATATAGATTAAGGGCATACCATTGTCTTTAGAATTTCCTTGTTACTACATCTTTAATTTTACTCTTCTAATTTCTTTTCCAAATCCTTAAATTGAAATTTTAATTCATTTGGTGTTAAAAATCTTTCTTTCATAACAATCATGTTTAAATTAAATATTTTCCTGAAGTTCTAGCTATGCTCTATCGCTTTTGATATCCTCTTTTAAATATCATTTCATTCTACGTATTTCATATCTTTCCTTGTTTCCTTTGTAACAGAATAATTGTCTAATAATATGTTATTTAATTGTCAGCCATAGGCTTTTGTAAAATTTATGTTTATAAAATAAATTTTTATAAAATTAATTTTTATAAAATTAATTTTAGTTCTTAATTTCCAGTTTTACTGCATTTTGGTGAAAACATAAAATAATGTTGACTTTTTGGAAACACATTAAGAGCTTTTTTACTGGAATACAGTAGAATATTGTGGATGCGTAAGTATGTTGTGAATAATTGTGTTACCCAATCTTCTGTTTATTAAGTTGAACTTTGTTGTCTTGATCTGTCAGTTTCAGAAAGGAATGTCCTAAATTTTCAGCTAGCTTTGTTGACTTACCTATCCTGCAGTTCAGTCCCTTGCTTTCAATATACTCAGTGGCATTTGCACACTATTTCATCCATCTACATTGTTCACTAGTTTAGCTTCCTTTAAAGCAGAGACCTTGTGAGTCACTGTAACATTCAAAATGAGAAATACAAGGCCTAGATAGAATATATCCTTAATTCATTTTGGGTGAGCTTGAATAAGTGATTATTAATACAAAATTAATTTCAGAACTTTCCCCCTACAGCTATCCACTTGCACTGGTAAAGCTACACTTATTCACTAAATTCTCATGCTGGTGTGAAGTCCATCTCCACATGCAGTTGCGGACAGAATGAACCTAGTTTGTGAAAGATTTAACCTATAAATAGATACATTCAAATGACCTAGAGAATAAGTTGTTGACTTTATGTAATCATTGCTTTTATACTTTTTAAAATTAGGCTTGCCAAATAATAAGATTTTAACAAATATTTTAAAACCTGGGTGGTTCTAGTAATGTTACAACAAATTAAGATTCTTAACATCGTTTTATTTGATTGTGCAATTATGGGATTAAACTCAGGACCTTTGCCTTGAGCTTTACCTCTAGCTATTATTTTATGTATTTTTTAAAATAGAGTCTCCCTAACTCTTTAAATTGTTCAATTGAGATTAAAGCTATAATCTTCCTGCCTCAGCTTCCTGGAGTATCAATATTTCAGGTGTGTGCCACCACACCCAGCCAAGATTCATACTGTTATCTTCAATCAGTACAGCATTGAAAGATAAATTATGTCCCATTACTCACATATACATTGTTTTCATGAATTATAACAGAACAAGCCTGAACTTGATCTTTTTTATAAAGTAACTTCTATGTACAATAGTAAGTAATATACTCACAATTCATGTTCTCATTTATCACAAAACATAGGATGGATAGATAGAAATTCAGTATGCTAATAAGCAAAACATAAAATGTCAATTAATTGCTAAGAAAAGATATTGGTGGATGAACAACATTAGACAGAGATAAGAGGCAGGACTACTTTAATTAAGAAATATTTGTGAAGTGATGGAATCATACCTGAGTCTGTATATCATAGTAGATGTGATTTTAATTACTTTTCACTGGGAACATTAAAACTAGACTCTCTGAATGGTTACTGATTCATAAAACTATAATCACAAGATAAGATTGTAAGCCACTGATTATGTCAAAGTAACAAACAAAAATGGCAGCAATAAAAACAACAAAGCAGTGGAGAATTTGACTGCAAAGTCATTCAAGATTTCTATATCATTTTAAAACTATGTTCCATAATTAGAATGCATGATCACTTTGGAATATGCAATAAGAATTCCATTGCTCGTGTTGCACTTTATGATTTAGTTTTTTTTTTAATGTAAGCTTTAAATGGTGATTCTATTTTTAATAACCTGTGCATAGGGCTCTTACTGATATTGGTCAAATTATGTATTTATTCATGAGTGAAAGGAGTAAACAATGCTTTTTTTAAAAAGCAAAATAAATAAAATTCTTTTAAAAACACATAATTTTCTCCATAAAAAAAACTGTTAATACTTTTGGCAAGGAAATTGTTAAGTTCGTTATGCAGATTTTTCTCTTTCACCTTATCTCAACTATCATTTGCTTTCTAACCTATTTCCAGTATCAAATATTAGTTAATCATGATATTAAGGCTTGATTTATATTGACATCTGTTTAAAAGTGGCAAATTTGTGATTACTAGTGGTACAAAAATAAACAATTCACAGAATTCAATTCTGACATTTGTCAGAAAAAAATACATACCTATAGATATTTAAATCCTCAGAGACACTGAAGTTAATTAAGTTTTGCTCATGTCTCAGTTTTGAGTTTTAGAAGCTTATCAAACATGTTCTTATCTCCCAAAACTCATTTCACTAATATTTGTGCCTTCTGTTATTTTAACAAAGCCTCTTGCCATAATCCCTTGAAGACATGTAAAATTCATCTATTCAACAAACATTACCAGCATTAAAGGAAAATGAAGCATAGCAGCCAGCCTGTCAAACAGTATGCATCTTTATACTTTCTTATGTAGAGTACCAGAAATTTTAAGAAAGGAAGAATAGGAAAGGCAAGTGGCAAGGAAATATTTTAACCAGAAATGATAGATAATGAAAGATATAAAAAATACAGTCTTCCTTTGCTTCATTGCAACTTTCTTTTCCAAATTACATGTTGCAGAGCCTACTTCTTGGAATAGAATTTAGCTTATAAGCAGTACTTAAAAGTCAAATGAAAATATTATTGTCAGGACTTGGAAACTCATTCTAAAAGAAAAAAGTATTCACAGTGGTTAAGCCTTAGAAGTGTAAAAAAGAGGTTTGGTCTAAAGAAGAAAATTTTTCATTTAAAAAATGTTTGCACACTTAAACATACTTACAGTTACATGTGTATATCTATGAGTTGTTCTTTCTTTTTGAGCACTTTTTTCCCTTTATTACAATATGACCACACTACTAGTTCTGTTAGTTCATCAAAAAGAATAGTTTGTGCTGTCATTGCTTGTCTATTCATTTTTTATGCTTTGATCTTGTAACTTGAGCAACTACTTCTAAGATAACAATGTGTAATGTATTAACTAGTGTCAATTACTGTTATTTTTTGAAATTCTGTATTATTTATACCCTTTTTTCTATTTTCTTTTAAAAATAAAAAACTATTAAAAATTTTGCAGACCATAAGATATAAGCTGACAACCTTATAAGAGCTTCTCGTAGTAAAATTAGAAAAAAACAATGCTTCCTCCTAAAATAATCATATACACATATATTATACATATTATATGATACATATGTTTAGTATATATTATAAATAAGAAGTCAGAAAAGTAACAATTTCATCGACTTTTGTTTTAATACATATTACTTGGCTTCCTACTTAAATAGTATTTTGCTAAACATCGTATTTAATGCATTTCATTTTTTTATAAATAACTAAAATAAGAATTACCAAGCTTTGATGATAAAGATCTTTCAATGAACTGACAGATAATTATGAATTGAGTATTACTTTACAAATAATGAATACTGACCTGCTCGTTGAAAGCTGTGGATTATAGTGTTGCGTTGCAACTAGCTAAACCAGTTGGTTTATGTTTTGTTTTGTTTTGTTTTGTTGGTATGTGACATCCTCATTTATAAAATAAGAGTGTTGAATGACTTGAGCTGTTTTTGTATATAATATCTCATGATTGTAAGTGCAGTAAAATGAAGTTTATTTCTAAGTAATAATGAAATGCCAAAAAAGGATGAATTGTCAAATGTTGAATTTCAATATGGATTTAAATTGTATTGATAGCAAAACTCAGCATACATTAAAATGTTTGACAGTTTCGCCAAACATATTTGAAACATCATATCAATATCTAAACTATCTTGGGTTTTATGGTGGTATCATTCACATTTTTTTTTCTTTTTAGAGAAAAACAAACGTGTGGGAAATTAAACTTCCTGACTTGGAGAGAAGAGAAGAGGAGATACAGGAGGAGAATAGCTCAAATTTAAGGCTCTTATTTCAAACAATGCTTTCTTACACAATGTCAAGGAATTTTTCATTAGTGTGTGCAATTATTCAGCTGTTTCAAATAACACTGCAATAATTGTTTCTTACTATCCTAATTGTTTTTAATGGAAGTAGTTACATTTATCAGGTAATCCCAACTCCCACCACCCCATTCCTGAAGAGATGTCTTTTGTTCTCATTAACTGATGCAATCCAAGTATCTGCCAATGCCTTTGTTGCACATATGTTAAGATTATCAGAAAGGTAAAATGCTTAATAAGTATTTTTAGATTGTTATCAGAATATTAGGAATTATCTAACTGTAGTTATATTGCAAAATAATAAATGTCCTTATAGAATGCCCCTTTTTATTGAAAAACACCCACTCATTTTTGCATGTTGATTTTAATGCACTTTTAAATCATGAGCAAGACACAATTGAAACACCACTGAGAATCTGACCAGCTGATAAAAGTTCAGTGAGATAGTCTCAGCACATATCTGCTATAGATATCAGCCCTGTATGCATAGCTCCTCAATGGAGTTCTCATTAGGTACCAAAAGAGAGCTTTCAAACAGCCACTAATGAGTACCAATGTACCTCCGGGGATTGTATTTGTGCATGCATGCAAGGCAAAGTAATCATTACATAAATACTTCAGTTACTCAAAGCACACTAGTATCATTTAATCCACTATTTCAATACATTAATTACATGGCACCCCCATGAAGAACAAGAGTGCTTTTATTTCCATGGGCCAACTAAAGTGATTAAGTTAATTCTAAGTAAATTAAATGAAATGAGGTTGCAGGGCAAAGTCAACAATACCTATGGCAAGATTGGAATTAAAGAATTTGTTACCAAATTTTAAACTCTAAATGTGGGTTCATGGTCTATGCAAAGCTCCATGAATATTATTTAGAAGACAGGCAGGAGGCATAGTTGCTTTGAGATCATTAATCCAAGTTTTACAAAAGATTATTGTTTAATGGCACTAATAAACATAATTATATGGTAGAAAAGTTATTGTTGAATTTATCTAAACACATTTGTGCATACATGGGTGCAGGATTCAGTGAAAAGTAGTCTTACATATAAGTTATGTAATTAGATTCTTTTCACATAAAAGAGATTATTTTGTAATAAAATATCAGTAAAATTCCCTTCCTTATGCAAAAGTTACTAAAACTTCTTCTTTTAAAATATATCTTTTTGTTTTTTCCTTTTAGTCTTGTTTAAAAAAATTTTAAAAGCCATGTGGCTGTTTTGGTGAGAATTACAAAGTATAGTATTTGCATAATACAAAGAGGTTTATTTTGTTTATCACAAGTCTGAAATAAAAGGAGTTTCAGAAAGTTCTGCAGCTTGAATACTTTTATTTTTACCAGTATTCAAGTTCTATGGTTTCATCTGTTATCAAAATCTATCAAATTTTTTAAATAAATAAGTAAATTAAATAATGAGGACCTGAAGAAGCAGACTTTAAGTATAAAGACTAAACATTTCTGCGGTACAAGAGTCACCTTTTATTTGACTTGGAAAAAGGGGTTCAATCCAAAGTTAATCTTGCTTGCACAGTTTCCAATCAAATAAATCTAAATTTGAATACCTCAAAAGAAATAATATGATTCAATTTCACTTATGCAAACTTGAATTTAGGGAAGATTCAGAAAAATATATTGTAGTTTTTCAAAATACAGGTGCACAAAGATCTGTAAGGGTGTACATATTGTTATAAATGCCAAGTAGAAATAAAGATTTAAAACATATTATTAATTGGTAAAATATGACTGTTCTAATGTATCATTTATTTTGTTTTGATCTGAGTAATTCTCGTAATTCCTTTACCAGTACTGAACAGTTAGAGGTTATTGTCAAGAAATGTGAACTCATCTTTTACACTTACAGACTCAAATATTTTGTTCGAGTTAGTGATTTCTGCATGATACTAGGCAACTCTGAATGACTCTGCCTAAGATCCTGAAACCATGCTGAGAACAAAAACTGCAAATCTCAAAGTCAGCACAAGTAGAAGATGCAGAAGTAGTAAAACAGACAAGCACAATTTTCTGAAACTCTCAGCCAAATACAAGTATGGCCAGTGACTTTTCAATCAGGTATCGGTCTTGTAAAAGGAGTCATTGCTTCTTTAGATGATTATAGGAGGGGAAAAAATAGGGAAAAAATCATACTCATTAGGCTGTCAGGGTATGTGTGTTGAAAGATAGTTACTTAAAAAGAAATAGATCATGAAGATGAACATTTTGCTCAAACTGGCTCTGGTTGCAGCACATCATTTTGCTGTTCAAATGTGCTGTAAACATACATTCTGTGTCTTCAAAGAATTAAATTGTTTTTTAATCATCTTTGACTCAAAAGAAATACATATTGAAAAAAACCATGTTATACTTGATCAAATGACTAAAAATGATTAGTAAAATAATACTCTTCAATGCATGTATAGAATCATAAAGACATTGGGTTATTAAAATAGGGTAAAGACAAGCCCATTCTCTCATTTCATCCCACCCTATCTCACAGACCATTTCTTTCATATACTATACATTTGCTCCAAATTGCCTAGAAAAAATTATTTTCTTTAAAAAGGGATTGAAAAATATAGACAGATAGATGATAGGTAGGTAGATATTCCAATATTAAAAGAGAAAAATAAACTCTCAGATCTTTTTTAATAACCTAACACAATTACTAAAAATCAGAAAATTTAAAAATAAACACTAACCAAATATAGTTTCCCAAATATGTAGATAAAAATACGTAAAGCTGTTTTAGGAATAAAATAAAGATATTCTAAAGATAAACCCTCTCTTTCCTCTCACCCTTCCCCCATCACACTGAATATTTTCTTCCATGAGCTTTCTGTGTTCACATCCGTGACACTTTGAATTAATTCTTTTCCCTGAGGGATGGATTACCTTATCTAGTCTGGGCATTTCAGTACTTGACAATGAACCTATGAATTAATCTAAATATAGAAGCTAATTACAATGAAACCTGTTTAATGTTCTCCCTTAAAACATTTCCTCACCCCTAATGTTAATCTTTAAAAGACCAAGACAATTGGCACAAAGGCAATGTTTCCAATTTAAGGAACTTTCTATTCTTCCCATCCTGACATACATTATTTCCAGGGAAAGAGTGAATGAGGTGACATTATATTTTAAGGTTAGCAAGGCACTGTTTGGGTAATTACAGTCATGGAATCTCAAAGGTCAAAATGGCTAAAAGTTTTAAAGAGAATTTAACAGAAAATATAGAGAGAAAATAGTTGATATAATAGGAATAAAAGTCACTGAATCAAAAACAGAAAATTGAAGTCATCTACCCACCTGAATGTGTTTTCTCTCCCCACTCCATATTTGACAGAAGATGAAACAGATATGTGTATAAGGTTGATGATCATTCAGGAGTATATGTCAACATTTAAAAACAAATATTCATATTTGTTCCCAAAGTATTGAGAAGACTTATTAAATTCTTAAAATAGTATTGACTACTTAAAAGATTTTAATCATTGTTAGCAAACTCTTATAGAGCTAGAAAAAGAAACATTCACATAAATATGCAGATAAACGTGCAAATATACTTCATGAAAATTCTAGCTCTTGTGCTTTTTATTTCAGACACCCCAGGTCTATGGGCACATTAATGGCCCTAGGGAAAAAAAAATCAAGCCATTGACAATAAAATTATTTGCTTTTTCTTCATAGAGTCCTAAATTAAAAACATTTATGGGTATTTAGAGGAGTCCAGTCCAATCCTGTCTTTGCACATGTAAGAAAATAGTCCATAGGGTCTCAGAGTAGGCTCTAAGTTGTTTCTAAATCTGTTCTTTTCTTCATGCCTAACTCACTCAGTCTAACAACACAGGTAAATGTGCACAAGTGGGAGGGATTTATCTTCACTACCATGGAATGCTTGAGCTGGAGCAGAATCCACATGGATGCCAGCATTATATCCAGGGAAACATCAGGAAAGAAACCCCATGTTGTCATTCTTCTGCCTACCCATAAATCACTCTCCCAAACCTGAAGTCTAAATAAAAATCACTCTTTTAATGACCTTAAGCAGGAACAGATTTCGTTTTCAGAAAACTTGTTTGATTATGTCTATCATTGTTCATGGAAAATTAAACGGTTTGTATTTTATTTTTTTGATTCTCAAATAATATCAAGAGACCATTAGAGCTGACTCAAAATTCTCAAGCTGTCTCTGTGCCTACCAGGCAAGGACAACTAACTGCTGCCTATCTTTTCCAATGACTTCTTAGAAGGCATAAACATATTAGGCTTTTGTATAAATTTGACATTTTAAAAATCTTGATTATTTTCACTAATTTATTTGCCCTCAATGTTCTGAAATAACTTTAGGTGCCCTACAGTCAAAAGCAATGCAGTTAAGCGTGACTTCTCTCCGCACAGTGGATCCCCTTGGAAGAGCCTGAGCTCAGTCACTACATTTTTATCCATTCACGTCTGCTCTTTAACTCCTTCATCTTCATTTTGTTCAACACCATCTTCTGTCCTCAGAATAATTCTGTTCCAATTTATGAAATTTCAAGAGATGTCTGTGCATTTCCATGATTTCAACAGGACCGGCGCTAATTATTCCATGAACAACAAAAGTTTTACAATCAGCCAGTGCTAGCCTGGGAACCCTAGGTTTGCCAACACTGGTGAGGTTTTTCCCTTATGACTTGTTGATTTTAGACTCATAAACTTATGACTCTATCCTTTACTTTTCTTCTGATTTTCAAATATCTATTTGTGCTATGGACATCCCTACTTTGATGATTTCTCATTACTTTCTTCTATAGCTCAAACAAAATTCGGTATATTTCTTTGGAAGCTTTTTTGACCTACTGAATTACTTTTCCCATTAAAGTGTATAATCTCCCATTGGTTGTTCACTTAATACACTAGGGTTGTTAAAGAATTATATTTGTGAAGACTCATCCCCAATACAAATCACTGAGGCAAAATTATACTATTAGGTATATGTAATGCAGGTAATATTTTGTATTAGACACAACAGAAATAATACAACATACTCTAAATCATCTCTTATGCTTGATATTAGAATTCATAATTAATTTTAGCAATGATAGAAGCAACTTTCCAACATTGCTATGGAGTAATATTGATTGTCTGAAACTGCATAACTATGAGTTAAAGTAGCAGTTAGAGTTCCAAGTAGAGTTCTCAGTAGCAAATGATTCATAGACTTGATTTTAATTATCAAAATCATACATAATATCCATAATATACAGATAAATTTGAGGTGTTAAATTTTGCTTGTCATTACAAATCACACACACACATACACACACACATATATATATAGCTTATAAAAGCAAACCATTGTTAACTATCAAAATTAATGTTGTATTTTTGAGTTTTAGTTTGACTAGTATATAAATACTAAATTTCATTTAAAATTTCCATCTTTTTCTGTGAAAAGTCACCTTTTTTTAGACTCACTTTAAAGGAGCAAAAACGAAATGCAACATATTACAGAGTAGACCACTTATATTAGAAATTTTAGCCCTGGATATAAGCCTAAAGAAGTTTACTTTTTAAAAAAATCTGCAATAAAAGATTGGTATCCACACTTCTAAACATTTCACTAAGCATCAGTCTGGGCAGAGTTCTCCCTCTCACCTCAGAGCTCTGACATAATGGCCCTCATAATTCATGTCAGCAGGGGTGGTTGAGAAGGCTGTCATGGCTCTGCAGTGTCATTCTTCAATTTACTCATTGTGTTTATGGTATATGAAGAAATAAAAAATCTTGTTGGTGACCACATTAGGTCCAGAAAACCAGTATTCAGAAACAAGTTGTTAACAGAAAATACTGTTTCTGGCTGCAAACACAGATATTATTAAATACTCACATAAAATACTTAAATAAATGCAGTTCTGCACATAGTATATATCAACTTTTAGTAATACTAAACTTCAATTTCCAAGTACACTTGATGTAGTGAGTTAGAGATAAACATTCATTTAACTATGTATTTGAGAATATATTGCCTAGTATTTAACGATTTTCATCAAAAATCTCCAGTAATCTTTTACATTTCCTGTTGCTTTTCAAAAGAAAAAAGAAACCTCCCCAATTTAGAAAGGACTTTCCCAATTATCACAAGTGATGAAATTTTGATTGATCGTATATTGCTGTGATACACATTATAACACTTGTGTGTATGATTTTTAGCTAAACCACAGGTTCAGAGCAACAGTAAGAGTAAGACTTAAGACAGTTATTTTCCAGATCTTTTGCTCTTTAGAAGTAAATTGATTGGGTGCAAAAAGTACAAGGTTATATCTCATCATAGCTACGGAAAAGCAAGCTGATATAAAGCAGTAATAAAGAATATAGAGAACATTAAGAACAAGAAATAAAGATAGAAATCCAGAAAGATTTGAAGGATCTCTAACTAAAGCAACTACCCTCATGTGCTGCAAGAATAGCTTAACAAGCTTATGGTGACCTCAGGTACCTGAAGTTTCAGATGCTCGAGACTGACAGTTGGCCTGCAAATGGTAACCCTGTTAACCAAACGTGATTCTGAATTCAGAAGTACCCTGAAAAGGATAAGTTCTTCTCATTTTCCTGTGAAGAAGAAAGAAATAGGCTTTTTGTGTGTGTGTTTGAACAACCTTGCCCATTAGAGAACAGCAGAGGAAATGCACACATAGGAAAAAGATTCATTAAATGGTGGTTTGTGTGTGGCTTTTGTGTCACTTGTTGACATATACAGACCATCAGGTTGCTGTTGCCAGTGACAATAATTTAATGTATTTTCAAGGTCAACTATCGTTAAGCAAAACACCATTTAGAAAAGTGTGTATTAAAATTAGTATTTACTATTGTTTTTGTAAATATTTTACTTGTGTTTACAGTTTTGGTAGGCTATAAATGAAGCAAGAAAAAAATCATTCATTCATTTTACTAATATAACATGGTCAAAAAGTTAAAATGAGCTAAGGCATATAAATGATGAATTTGCTGAATCAGACATACCCATATTGATCTCTATGCTTTCTCTACTAGAAAACATATTCTAATAAATAAATCTTTCACATTTTTTCTATTAATAACATTAAAGATTTTCATATTTATAAGAACATTTTTCAAACTATTTTTTAAAATCTGGTTTCATTTTCATTCTAATCTCTCTATCCAAATAAAGAATCAAGAACTAAGGAATAAACTAAGAATATAAATAAAGTTTGAATAAAGAATATTTCTTATTTTTTTTAGAATAAAAGTTTAGAATTTCTAAGTCAAAACCATGGAGACATAGACAATTTTACTCTGTGACAATGTATAAAATCCTCAGTGCCACCAATTTTCCTTTTGTGCTTATCTTTATAGCAAATAAAATCTTTGATTTTTTTCAGTTTGCTTATTTTTTCACTAATTTACTAACTGTACTGTTTTTACTCATTTTCATAAATCAAGAGCTCTCTGGCTCTTGTGATTCAAATCTTGCTTATGACTGTTTTCATTCATAAAGTTTTATTGCAACATAGATAACCCACCGACTGTGCCTTGTGCTTGGTGACTTTCCTGGCACAGTATCAGGTGTTGAGTAACTGGGGCAGAAACTAGACTTGATGCACAGTCTGACATATTTACTATAAAGAGCTTTACGGAAAAATAATTCTAACCTGGTATACGTGAATGTTTATTCCTTGAAAATAGATTTATTTCATCTACTTTCATTTGTTCCTTTGATTATTTATAAAACCTATATTGCAAGGTATTTTACACTGCTATCAGATATGAAACTTTATGATGACTTTTACTCCTGTTCCATCTTGGTTTATTGATTTATTTAATGTGTCATATCAAATTTGACTCCACATACTTATTGAAATTTTTTCATTGTAATGTGATAATTATAATATATTTAATATTTAAATTTTATTTATAAGATTTTGTTCTCTTGTTCATTTTCTTTTTTAAATATGATTTTTATATATTTTCCATGTTTTATCCATTCACAAAAAATCCTTGGTTTTTGTAATTCATTAATTTAACAGATTAATTTGAAGAAAATACTGTTTACAGCTTTCAGTTTTAGAATTATACCAGCCAGCACATTGAACGTACCTATAACAGTTCCTGATACATAATAGATTCTCAATAAATTTCAACTGTTATTATATTGTTGTTGTTACTATCATGACTTAAGGTTTAAGAACATACTACTAAAGACTGACTGGATTAAATATCTATTTAAAGTTTTTAATTGTGTTACTTCAGGCAAATAATTAAGCTAAATTTCAGGGATTTTTTATTTGTAAAATGAAGAAAATAAGTACCTTCTGCAGGAGTTGTGAGGATCAATTATAATAATGCTATATTTAATTTAATAAAATATTACAAAATTATATTGTAAATTTTAAAATATCCTTTATATTTCTGACATGTGTATTTCGTTCCTGCTAGTATTTTTATATTCAGTATCACCTCCATTAGTTTTCTAGAATTTTGTTCATTTTATTGGAATGTAATGCTATTTTTAAAAAATTAACTTTAGTATTTTTATTTAATATTTTAAATTCTTGAAATAACTTCATTATTCTTTTTTATGTTTCTAAATCTTTATTTTTTTCTGCATTCTAAAAGTATTCTCAATATGATTTTCACATTTATCTCCTAATGTTAAGAATTCTTAAAAGTTTCCTGACCCTCAAAAGGAAAATAGAAAGTACAAGCTCATAGGCTTTGAAGTACTTCATTTTCACATATATGACATACAAATATGAGTTCTTTTGGGCTAACATATTTTTAAGTGTTTAAAATGTTTAGGCTAAAAAAATCTGTTATTAATTTTAGGTCATTTCTAAAATCATAAATTAGATTATGATCATTTTTGCCTTAAAGTGGAAGTATAATGTTCTTTGCAATCAATAATATCAGTCTATGAGCTTTAGGTGATATTATGTATTCTCTCTTAATATGAAACAAGATTGGAAATGAATTGATTAAATCAAGCCAATATACCATATCATTTAAATTTTCTATCACCATTTTTTATTCATCCTTGGTAAAGCAAACATATTCCACAAAGGATGGTTAAATGAACCTACAAGAATTCCTTCTAAAAAAAATACTCTTATGTATTTTCAAGGTATTCATTTGGAAAGCGGCTTTTGCATAGTACTTTTTGTATTTATTTTACTATAAATGAGAAAAATACATTAAACAAAGTTTGCTAATAGAATATATATGTGGTGGGGGTGGGAGTCCTGGGAGACTGAACCCAGGCTTCTTTATACTGTCCTTTTTTGTGTTTTTAAATTTTGAGACAGGGTCATCCTAAATCACTAAGTCACTGTGGCTAGAATTAAACTTGCCCTCCTCTGACTCAGCTTCCGGAGTGCTGGAATGTTAGGTGTGCACCACTCTGTCTTGTTTAGACAGAGAATTTTACTGATGATTTTTTTTAGTTCTAACTTTATAAATTTTAATTATGCTACTTGATCCATGTACACTAGACCTCAACTATGAATTTATACCTTTTACTATACAAAACGTTTATTCCATTAATACCTTTCCCAGTTAAAATCTGTATTCTCATATCTTTTTATGTCAAACTAACTTATTCTTTTATTTCAAAATTACTTGACATTTAGTTTCTTTCCTTAAAATTTCTCTTGACATTTGCATGCAATTTTAGGTTAAGCAAGATTTGTTTGTTTGCTTGCTTTTTTTTTTTTTTTTTTTTTTTGTCTGTGTTTGGGCTCAAACTCAGAGTCTCATGCATGCTAGGCAATCACCCTGTCACTGAGCTATGTCTGCAGCCCAGGATGACTTTGTATACTAAATATTATTCAATTTTTGCATAATTTGAGATTTTTTGGTTTGATTATTTGGTTTGAAATATTTCTGGAAATCTACTTTCTGCACATGTCCAAAACAGACCCTAAAATGAGAGTGATCTGTCACCACTGACTTACCTGAGTAACAGAAAGAAAGAATTAGGAAAGGCACATGAGAAAAGAAGCTGTTCCCGACACAATGTGAATATTAGACTTACCAAACAAAGATCTTAAATCAGGTATTATTTTTTAAAAAACAATGTCTAGGGGCTGGGGATTTAGCTTAGCGGCATAAGCGCCTGCCTTGCAAGCAGGCAGTCCTGAGTGAGTTCGATCCCCGGTACCATAAAAAGGAAAAAGACAAAAAGACAAAAAAAAAAAAAAAACACAACAACAACAACAACCACAAAAAACAATGTCTACACAATCATGCTGTCTTATTAAGGAGATACTTGGTAAAGGAAAGTCATTATAAAGAAGCAACAAACACAAGTTCTAGAGTTTCAAAATACAATAACTGAAATGCAGAAGTTTCGTAGGGAGGTTCAACAACAGATCTGAACACAAAAAACAAAAGTCAGCGAAGTTTAATGTAGACTAATTGAGATCATCAAGTCAAATGTTATTCAACTGAAATGATTAAAAAATTATATCATATGTTAGAAAGGTAATATATTTCTGATGCCTGGTACATCATGCATGAAACTTGAAAGCCTTGTGCAAAGAAGAAGCTGGGAAAAAGACCATTTCATATGATTTATTTTACTTGGGATATTCAGAATTGGCACATCCGTAGAGACAACCAGGAGATTAGTTTTTGTCAGAATCTGAGGACACAAGGATTGGGGAATGACTGATAATGGCTGTGGGAATCATGTCTGGGGCAAGGAAAATACTGCATAATTTGGTAATGGTAATGTGAAAAGTATACAATTCTGTGAATACAATAAAACTTGTTAAACAGTATTTTTTAAAGGGTGTTTTTATAGTTTATGTTACCTTAATCAGACATGTGCTATAAAAGACTATACTCTTGGGTATAATTTGGGACAAATATTTTCCTGTTCATCTTTTTACATTTTCCGTGTACTGTGGTATAATCGTAACTTTCTTATTTAATTGAATAGTGCTGTTTATTTTATTAATTTTTGGTTGTCAATCCCAAAATTTTCTTTAAAATGTTAAAGATACTATACACATAGATTTTTTTTTTAAAAAAAATTGTGAACTTTATTCTGAAATTAACCCTAAAAATATTTTTAAATATATGGAAATATTTTTCCTCCACACAATGAATTTCAGACAGAATCAAGATAATAAAACATTGAAAGTATATAGTTAGTGTTAGATATGTAAATAGTATAAAATATTATAGTGAATAATGAAAATTATCCAGGAAAAGTCAATTAAAATAATACTCTGATAGAATATTGGCTTAGATAAGAGAGTAGAAATGCTCAAAATCAAATAATTTCCAACTTCTTCATTTTTATGTCATTATTTTAATAAATCGTCACGTGTTAATGAAAAATACTATTTTCTGTTTAGACCGGTTAGATATGCTACAATTTCAGCCACCTTTTTCCAATTTCATTTTCTTAATGTATGAATTTCTGATGAAATTTAATTGGTATATGCATATCTATAGTTTTTGCATTATATTCTAATTCTATGTTAATTATAGATCAGTTTAATTAAATTTTGATATAATTCTTCCCATATTATATCCCTTGTAGACATACTAGAAAATACTTGAACTGAAGGACTAGTTGCATGACACATTTCCTTTGTTCTCATACACATATTACTAAATAAAATATTGCCTTTTTAGAACTTCTATACATATACACTTCCTGAAAATGTATTACTTGCTCATGTTAGTCAATACTCAAATCTAAATATTCTGATTAAAATAAATTTAAATTAACATGCCCTTTAGAGTCCTCTGTGAATCGTAACTAAAACATGCCATGCTCATACATGAAAGATGTGCAACTGAGATTTGAACTGAGTTTTATTATCTTTTTATATAAAGTTTTAAAAGCATAAGACTTGAAAAGATGCAAAAATCAATTAAGATATACCTTCCTCAATCCATAGAAGACGTATTTTTTACTAATGTCTATTACAAATATCAACTTTCTATAATTTAATTTACTTATGTATGCATTTATAATTTTTATCTTTATATACTCAATTTGTATTTATATAGCACCTGCTATTAGCAAAAGCAGGGCCCCTACGTTAAAGGAACTCAACATCTAATCCATTGGTATAGAAAATATCAAATAGCCCTAAAATTAATATCCACGTGTGATCCAACACTTGACTTAGCTTTTTAAATACCATTTAAACTGCTTTCTTGCAGGGGAACTTCCCAAAGTTTCAACAGATTAAATTGTAGAATTATAACTTAGTTCTTAATACCTAAATGCCAGTGTGTTACAGATTTCAGGTAAATTCTTTGCTTTTTTCATATATATATATATATATATATATATATATATATATATATATATAATGTGGTTTCTAAAATAGGCACTCAGGAGGCTGAAGCAGGAGGATCGCTGCAAGTTAGAGAACTATCTGGGCTGAGCTCAAGACCAGCCTGAACTGCATAGTGAGATCCTATCTCAAAAAAAAAAAAAAAAAAAAAACCCAAAACCTATAAATTCTAAGACATTGTTAAAGCTCACTGTCTTCAGGAGCACACCTGCAATTTAAAAATAATCTATTAGTTTATAGCAAGAGGAAAAGTACTCTGAAGAAATATGTATGAGGTTTATAAGATTTAGGACAATACTGCACAATTTTTAAGCAAAGGAGAGAAAGGCAGGGCCAATTTTGTATTGGATGTTTTCAAAAAGTAAGGCCACATGGTAATTGTGTAACTCAGTGTTGTGTCTAGGACACACAGAAGTGAGAGCCAAGTTAGAGCTTCTTTTGGTAAAAAGTAAGTAGTCTTTCACATTCATTAGAAGAAAGGGATGTTAAATTGTTATTCCATTATTATTTTTTGTATTACAGTGTAACCTTTATGCCTTGATCCAAACAAGGCCCTAGAATGGTCTTTTCTGGATTTTGCTTGTTTATTGTCTAGTTTAACATGATGAATTTTTATGTATTAAGATCAAAGAAGACATTAATTTTTCTGATTGATGTGGAAGATGCAAAATCATTTCCCACTAGATCAAAAGAATTTCAGGAGATACTGACAGTTTTCCAAGTCCTAAATACTTTATCATAACTCATCATTATTGTGCATACTAGTCAACATTTATTATTGTTACTCTTTTTACGTTTAGTCTTTCTGATGGCTTTGCAGTGATGTGTATGTATCTCTGTTTATTCTTTAAATGCTCATGAAGTAGATTCTATTATGTTGTTAATGGTCACTTGGATACACCGTTTTATAAATTTCCTGCTGAGCCCTCTAGCTTACATTTCCAGTGAGCTTTTTGTCCCTTTATTATTTCTTTATATTTTTATGTATTCTCAGCACATATACTTTTAACATAATAATGTGTTATATTTTTCAGTCATTGTAGAATGTCTTTTCACATTTTGCTCCTTTTGGTTAAGAAATCTTTTCATATCATTCAACTTAAAGATCTCTATATTTTATTCCTCCTAGTTTTGTTCTGTGTTAAAAGATACATTATCAATTCAAAAACTAAGTATATATGTTTTTTTCTAGAATCTTTATGGTATCACCTTTTTATTTATATAGCTACAAACCTACTAGAACTAACTTCATATAAGTTGACTCTTTTTCTAGATTAATAGTCAAATGCTTTAGCACTGCATATCAGAAAGACATTCCTTACTACACTGTACTAGTATTAATAAAAAATTCACACATTTCTAGTGTTGTATTGTAATTTTGATTACCTTGTTCTTTAATCAAAAGACATGACATATTGCTCTGTTTTGTCTTGAATACTTTTCCTTATACTTTGGAATACATTTGTTGTTTTTTTACTAACCCTAAGAAACACAGATAATTGATTATCAACCTATCTTTTTCCTAATATATGCACTGAAAATATATTGTCAAAAAGCATAATTTTACTTCCATTCTATGGTTTCTAACTTCATTATTATATATTCTAAATATTTTCAACGTTAGAAATGATTTTTCTTTTAACAGTTGATTGTTTTGAAAGAGTTTTTTATTTCTCAAATATTTGGTTGCTACTCTTTTCTTTTTATAACTGATTTAAATTTACTTACCCAAAGTCATAGTGTATCTTCAGTATGAGTTATATTCTTTGAGATTTGCTGGATCTTGTTTTATAGTTATTTTGGGCAAATGTTTACTTTGTAGTTGAAAAAGAATATATCATGCTTTGTGATTGACAAAATATTATATATGTTTATATGGGTTTGTTATTTATGTTTCTAAAATTTCATGAATTTCATATCTACTTGATTGCTTATTTGAAGAATCAAGGAGAATACACACTAGGTACTAATAATTTTCTGTTCAACAGAGCTAAAAGTGTGATTTATTATTCAAATTTTTCAGGTGAAGAAACAGTATCTTAGAGTGATGAATGGCTTTTTAAAACCACATAGTAAGTGATTTTCTCTCAAAACATTCTCTACTATCTCAAAACATCTCTATTATCTCAAAACATGTTTTCTTCATTGACAATACACTTCCTGATGTACTTCTCATTTACTTTAAATTAGCCTTGTCTCATTACTATGGTGGTAGAGATTCTCATATGTGATTGTATTTAGACATCTATGCTTATACTTGGGTTTTAGTATGCTTTGGGTTCTTAATGATTTTATATATATATATTGCAAACCTTTTCATAGATTAATTACATTTAAAATAACTTCTGTATCAATAAAACTTGTCTAAAGAGAATAGATAATTTATACTTAATTTGTAAAATATATATACTTACCTATTTACAGAAAGCACTTACAGCTAAATGTAATAACATTAATCTAAACAGGATCAAAAATAAAATAGCTATGTTGATTATTGGGAAAAGTTCAGAAATAATGAAAGATTTGAGATAATTTCTGCAAATTTCTCTACTGTTTTCCATGTCTTTCAACATCAAAGTTTAATGCTTCTGTTTCTGTTTAAACTAGGAAGAGACAGATAATGTGTTTTTGGGAATAAAAATGCTTGGATTTTCACTCTGATTGGAAATTTAGCTCATGTGCATACTCTTCCAAGGCTACCTTGATGGCAAGACAGAAGGTGTATCCCAGCACATCTCTGCTGTAACTGTTGAAAACAATCATGGTCTGTTGTAATGAAGAAAATGTCATTTGAATGACTGTTTAAATCGCCAGTAAATTTGAAAACTCTAAAGAAAGTTCCATAGATAATTCACCAAAAAAAAAAAAAAAATTCCAAAAGAAAAAAAATTTTTTTTTTTAATTTTTTTTATTTTATTTATTTATTTATTTTTTTTTTTTGTCTTTTTCGTTTTTATCGGTACCAGGGATCGAACTCACGACTGCCTGCTTTCAAGGCAGGCCTTTATGCCGCTGAGCTAAACCCCCAGCCCCAAAAATTTTTTTTTTAAATTACAAGATCTTAGAATGTAAAGTAAGGTGAGTATAAATTTAGTTTGTGTTTTTGGTTTTATCTTTGATTCTAAATATCTTATACAAACTTAATAAACTTAATCTTTTTCAAGAGTTCTTTTTCCCTAGGTTTGTTTATTGGTTTTAGTTTGCTCATGAAGATGCTAACATTGGATTTACAGTTGCTGTATATTGTTCTTAATTTTCTTTGCACATGTAAGCCTGTTTGGTCCTAGGGTCAAAACAAGTTTAGTCTTGTGAGAATAAGAACTGTGCTTCTTGATTACTCAAGCCCAGCGTGTTATTGGTCACAACCAGGAAACATGATAAGAGCTTGATTCTCTGAGCTATGGACTCAGAAAAATGAATAAAATAGGTTTGCAGAGTGGGAGAAATACAGAGAGGAACTTATTGTATAAAATAACTTACAGCAGAATATACAAAAATGATGTAGAAGGAAACTAAAGACATTTCTAAAGTTTTCTATTACGAAAGTCATCCTAGATGGCAGGGGGTGAAAACCGACTGCAGGAAATTAGCTTGGTTTTCCACAGAGTTTGCTTGATATAAATTACATATATATAATTTTAATATATATTAAATATTTATATATTAAAGAGAATAATCAAGCAATTCTGCAGTATATTTCATTGTACATTTTTGTGGTTTATATAGAGATTTGTATTTTATTATTGCAAAATTGCTAAATATCCTTTAATGATAATGTTCTGATTTTTCAAAACAATATTTCAAGAGTTCCTGAAATCAACAATTAGATGATGTAAGATTAAAAATGCATAAGCCTCACCTACACTTACCTTAAATCTGTTGAGAATGATTCAATTTGTGTTATGTATGTGTTTATATGTTTGCCCACATTCCTGTGTGCTGGATGGACTACTTTGTGGTCCTTCATTTTATTTGTATTTTTAAAAACATACCTAAAATAAAAAGTTTGACAAGTAGCTGAATCCAAATGTAAACAGAGACAATGTTCAACTATGAGATCAGTGTGTTCATATTACCTGCTCTGGCTTAGAAATCTATAAATGCAACTTGTTAATATGACAGCAGAGAAACCTATGGACCCCAGATCATGTCTGCCAAAATCTTTGTTATTGTAGAAATTATTATTATTATTTTTATTTTAAAGAGAAAAGAACATAAGAATGAAGAATCAAACAATTTAAAAACAACAAAAGCAAAATGACGACAACAACAACAACAACAAAAAAAGCAATATAGGATTTCAAAATAAGATGATAAGAATTTAATAATGGTTATTATGTTGCATATTGTTATCCTCTAAGTAACTTCTCAGGCTACGAGACATAGCAAGATTGATCAAACAATATAATTTCCCTTTGAACAGTTTCTTTCCCTTTTACTATATCTATTGTAACTTTTGGGTCTTATTCACTCTTCCAATTTTTACATTTGTGAGACAATATGATCTTTGTATATTGTAACAATTGGTATACATTTTTATTCTTCTAGATCTCTCAATAATTACTTTAAGTTGCTAAGTGTTTTGGGGTATTTACAGTGAAATAGTCTGGTTTTATTAAAGAAAACATATATTATTACATAAATTTTAAGATTATTTTCTGAGAAAATTATTTTGCAAAATTTATCCTGAAAAGAACTAATGTTCAAAGATATGACATTTTTAATTAAATTATTTCTTTTTTGTAGAGTAAGCATTTGTCAGTTTAAGAATTGTAATAAAATGTTCTTGCTTTGGTTAAATATTTCATGCTACTAAATGTAGACTCCTATATAAGCTTTTTTTTTTCTCCTGAAGAAACATCCACGCACTATAGCATTTTCAATAGAATTATGGCCCATAGTTTGTTTTCACACCAAATATGTGACTCTTTTCAAGTTAATGGATAAATTTGCTCATCTCTTTCTTTATTATAAGGCAAAGATAAATAAGTCTTTTTCACTCAGTCTGCTGAGATAACTCGTGCCCATGCCGAAAGGTGATCTGTTCTAATCAACTTCACGAAGTCTGATGGAATTACGCTGAACATATCTCATACCTGACACAACTACAGAATGATACAGTTCAGGACAAACATTGGTGACCTGAATAATACATGACAGACAGATGACCGGGTGAGAAAAGTAATTTTTCACCTACACCACTTGAGTTTCTTTATTAAAGGCTGAGACATGTTTGATGGAAAGAAGACTGCTTTGCCAGCTAAAAGCTGGTGTGTTTTATTAATAGCTCAGCCAGTATTCCCTGCAGTTTTAGTATTTGAAACATGTTATTTTGGCAGTTAAATATAATAGACATCTACTCTGTATGAAAACTCAACATTTCTCTAAGAATATGAATTTGTGGGTAATCATATTATTATTTAATACAATTACATGATCAGGAATAAATGGCCACTGATAGAAATATCAAATATTAAATTTTAAGATAGATTATATGAGTTTTAATGGTTCATATTTGCTTATGTTTCCATTTCATAGGACAATTTATATAAAGATAGCATATAAGAATAAGTGTCATACAATTGATAATAGCCATATGTCATATATTTTTAATGATTAGTTTTGGCAAAAGATAATATAATTAATTTAGAAAGCACACTTTGACAAATACTCTGTATCATTAATAATTTACACAATTTGAAAGAAAGTTATACCAGTGAAGTAATTGAATCTTATATTATTAAAATACTCAATTTTATTCATTTAAATTAGAAGTTAAATCAAGCCACTTGATTCCAAAAACCAGTCTTGATATAATGAAGAAATATTTTATCCATAAAAGGCATGTTTATTTCACGCAGATATAATAAACATGAATTTTTCTAAGTGGCTAGGTTTCTTAGTTGAACTAATACTATTTCCTACATTCATTAATATAAACAGAATCTAAGAAATACCTCATATTCAAAGTCTTCTTTTAGCACCTGAGATATAACAGTAATTAAGGATTAAGTTTTGTTCTAATGAGAGATATTTTAATGGGAGAAGACAGATAATAAATAAAAAATAAATTTTATTGTATTGCAGTTGAAGATAAGAACTATAAAGAAAAATGAGATCTGGAGGGAGGATAAAGGCAAAAGTCACTGGAATGTTAAATACAGATATCCATGAAGGAATAGTGATAAGATCATATCTGTACAGAGGTGGAGTGATCACACATTCTCTGTAGGAAGAACATTCTAGACGTGGATCGTAGCACCCAATAATTCTGTAATACATATAGTTGGAGTGTGGGTTGGAGATGTGATCCAAGGTGTACAGAATCTTGTGGAAAAAGAGAAAGCCAGTCAATAATAATTTTTCAAGATCATGATAAAGATTTCAGCTTTAATTTTGTCTCATGAGTGAAGCCACTGGATAATCTTGAACAATTGAAAGACACAATCAAACTTTTTCTAACACTCACAACAGTGGGCAAAAGATGAGGGTGGTGAGGTAAGGAGGAAGTTATTTCAGTGGTTCAGGTTAGTCATGATGGTACCTAGAATGGAGTTTTAGAAACAGAACTGGTATAAACTGATCAGATTCTGGATGTATTTTACAGTCACAACAGGTAGGATGTGTAGATGTTTTAACACTGGAGAATGTGAGACATGGAATCAAAGGTAAGTTTTAGGTTGTGTTTTTAATTACTTGGGTAAATAGCATTGTTGTCTCCTCATTGAAAAGACATAGAGGAGTAAGTTTACTCAAGGTGGAAAATCAAGAGTGGGTGATTTTTTATTAGTTTCCTAATACCAACTGCATTGCATTAAAATGCTAAAATTTCTCCTCTCATGGCTCTAGAAGGAGAAAGTCTGAAATAAAGGTTTCAGATGGGTCATGTTTTTTCTGAAGTGTCTATGGGATCTTTCCATGCCTCTTCTAATTGCTTGTGTGCCCACTTATCCCATTTTTTGTAGTAACATAAACCCAGTCTCTGACTTTTCATTCCCTCACTATGTGTTGGTTACTTTTCTCTCATTGCTAAGATAAAATACCTGACATACAAAATTAAGAAAGTAAAGGTTTATTTAGCTCACAGTTTGTGGAGGTTTCAGTCCACAGTGTGCTGGGCTCCAAGGCAGGGTGGCACACGACAAGGCAACAGTTCATGGCAGCAGGAAACAACAATAGCAAGAAGTGTAAAAAGGAAAGTATGCAGTGAAGACTCTTCTGTCCCTTATGTTGTATGTAGATCACATCCACCTAGGACGGGTGTAGCACTCACACCCATAATCACAGCACTGGACCATGAATTAGTGACAGATTCCAGAAGCCCACCCCTATGACTGCATGAGGCTTTTGGGGGCATGCAGACTCAATGTAGAGCACTGTATCTATGTCTTCATATAACTATTTTATGAAACCAGTCATGGTGGATAAGGTGTTCAATCTAATGAGCTCATCTTAACTTCATTATACCTTAGAAGGCTCTGTTTCCAAATCTGGTGACATTTTAATGCATTAAAACTCAGAATATTGGGCCAGGAATGGTTACACAGGCCTATAATCCCAGCATTTAAAACAGATAACTCTCAGAACAGATATTTTTGAGGACAGGGCACAGTGGCACAATATAACCTGTAGCAATTGTGAAGGCTAATTTTGAAAATAAAAAAATAATCAAGTCTAGATTTTTGAATGAGAAGGCATATTTGCTTACATATTTGACTGTGAAAATGTAAATTTGGATGTCATTATTGTATAAATAGAATCTAAAACATTTAGTTTGGCTAAGTATAACTTTGTAAAGGAGTAATCAAATACAGATCCTTGTAAATTTCTATTATCAAATAGAGAGAGAAGGAGAATCAAGTAGAAATAAATAAAAGCAAAGACTTTCAATGGATTTAAGGATCATCAAAGAAAGACAGTCAAACAATATAGGTCGACAGCCTACAGCTATTATCACTCAGTCCTTCCTCTATATTTCTTCCAAAAAGTCATCATTGCTTTGATGTATGTATTTGAATAGCAAAATAGTGATATTTTAATTATTATTTTTCACTTACTATCTACAAAATACATAAAAGAAAAGCTTCCTTTTATATTTTTTAGTAACGTGGGTGCAATTGTTATAAAAATAATAGGAAATGCCTAATTTGCTTCATACATTTCAGTTTCCAAAATAAAAGATTAGTTATTCAATGGTAAGGATCAATAATTGTGTTCTTTTAAACATTATTTTAACTTTCTCATAAGCTGATATATTTATATCTATTAAATTATTCTCATCTCATTTTTACTGAAAATCAAATCACCCCATCTTTGATACATACAAACGTTCCCATTGGTTTCTCAGGGCTTAGCTCTTTTGACATGACACAATCTGATAAATTCCTCTCTTTCTGCTATAACATCTTGCAAAATTCCACAGAAGCCTATTATTTCTCTTAGGAGGAAATAGTAAATATAGTTCACAATTTTGGTAGCAATAGTTCTTAGAGATACATAATGATGTTCTCTGGGATTTTGTTTGTCTGTGTTTTGATACAGGATCTCAGTACGTAGCACATGCTGACCTGAAAAGAGCAATCCTCCTGCCTATTTCTTGTGAGTTCTGGGATTACAGGAATGCACCACCACACCGAACTCTTTAAGTTTTTTAAGACTGCAGAGCTAAGAAATATACCTTTTTAAGATAAATTCATCCATGAGCTCATACTCTTACACTAACTAAAATTGAAGGCTATTGGTTTTCAGATACATATCTTCTATCTGCCACAGCAAAAACATAGATTCCAATTAACATTAACACCATGAATTTTTGAAAAAATGTACATTGGATACATGCTAAATAACAATAGCAGTAGTCTTGCAGTTCATTTTCTCACTTATGAAATAAAATACCAAACACCCAAAGTTAAAGGAGGAAAATTTTAGTTTGGCTCATAGTTTGTAAAGACTTTAGTCCATAGTCAGCTAGCTCCACAGTAGGGTAACATGGCAGAGAGGCATCACAGGGAAAAACAGTTCACGTAGTGCAGATAGAAGGCAACAGCAGCCAGAGGCAGAAGCAGTAGCTAAGCGTGTCTTTCTATTTTATCTTATATAAGCCATTTGGATCATGCACACCCATTTATGCAAAAGGCATTTAGTTCATCCCTAAGAATTGCCGAAATGCTAATAATTTCAGCATTGCTGAAAAGTCCAAGTGCAAAGTCTTCCCTGACATATAAGGCTAACTCTTTGTTGTGAGCCCCTATACAAATGAAAAGAAAGTTAAATTATTTCAACATTCAGTGGCATAAGATAAATATTTCCATTGCCAAAAACATAAACAGGAAGATAGAAAGGAATGAGATCAAAGCAAGTCCAAACAGCAGCAGAACAGTAAATCCTACAGCTCCATGTCCAGCGCAGGCAGTGATAATAGTGTGCACTCTAAGGGGATTGTGTGGCTCCGCCTCGGTGACATTGCTGGTGGTTGCAGCTCCCATGATTTCTGTCTTGGTCTGGCTCTGCTCCATCCCTGAAGCTTTCTTCAAATGATCCAGATCCCTGGCTTTTCCAAACTTCTGAGGTTTCAACCTCACCTTCACTGTAACGCGATTTCATACACTGCCCTCTCAGGGGTGCACTCCCTGACCTCTTAGGCTGTCTTCAGTTTTCCTTATCATAATTTTGTGTGGCTATTGATTGAATTTTCCTTTTATTGTTGGTCATATTTTGTTTCTATGTATTTTAGAAATTTTATTGAATGCCAAGCATTTTTAATTTTTTAACTCTTGAGTGTTGGATAATTTTTGTAGTTCTATAAATATTCTCTAGCTTTTAACTGGGATATAGTTAAATTATTTAGAAAGAGCTAGGTTTTCTATTTGAGCTTTGCTTTTAATTCATGATATGCAAGACAAGATCCATCTTTAGTCCAAGACTAATGAGAACCAATGCTCTCCTGAATACTCCACATGATGCACTATGAATTATGAGGTTTTTCCCACTCTGGATTTTGGTATTAGTAACTGGGATTGTATCCTCTGTTTTTTGTTTTTTGTTTTTTTTTTTTTTTTTTTCTTCCTCTGTCCTCCAGCTAGCCACAGGCAGTTACTTCACTGACATGCACCAGTAGTACTTAGTTGAATATTTGAATGTGATCCTCTCATAAAAACTTGGAATTCTCTAGCAAACTGTCTCTTTTAATAGTCACACCTGTGTATGCTGGCTTTTGTGATTGTGCTCCCAAATTATCTCTTCAACTCAGGAGATGGCTGAAGGTGATCTTGGTTGGCCTCTTTATGTATCATATCTTGGATTTTCTCTCTGGGCAGGAAATGGGGGAAATGTTTGGACTGACTTTAGTTGCTAATCTCTTAGTCATTATTGTTCCACATTGTCTAATGTTCAGTGCATGTAAACCATTGTTTTATAGTTATTTCACTTTTAATGGCATCAGGCAATAGGATTTCTGGTCTTAAATGCACATATTGTCCAGGAGCAACAATCTTTTCTCTACAGATTTGAAATGTCATCTTTAACCTACTTGAATATACATTGTCTATTAATTGTACTGCTAGTATTATTAATTTTGTGAATAGAATTTCATGATACATCTGTTACATTTTACATCATTTATAATTATTTTTCTTTTTCATAGTTATCTTTATTTTAAAGAGAAGCAAAGCACAGAAAAACAAACAAAAAATACTCAAATAACCATAAAACAAAAGCCAAATGATTAAAAATAGTGATACAGGATTTCAAAATGAGATGATAGGGATTTAAAAATAGTTGTTATATTGTATATTACTATCTTCAGGAAAGTTGCTCATGTTACCAGATACAGGCTTGCAAAATTGATCAAACAATATGATTTCCCTTTGAGCAGTTTCTTTCCATTTCACTGTATCTATTGTAAATTTTGAATCTAATTTTCTGATTCTCATAGTTTTATTTCACATAAAACTTTATCACAATCAACAGAAAACATAAAATTCTGTTTGCTTTTTAATAAGTATTTCTTTAAAAACATATACATTGCTTCTGAGATACTTATCTGTATGATATTTTTCATTTTTATAACATGTGTTCCATATAAAAATATGACATATCTCTACTATTCTCTCATATTATCATGTTGTCCTATATTGACACTTCAATAGAATTGTATGATTTTCTTCATATGGCTCCTCAACTTTCCCTGTGAGATTTTTAGTATTTCATGGTATATGTTGTTACAATCAATTACTTGTTTGCTGTATTTATCCTTATTTTGAGTGTATATAAACAAAGGCCTTATTTTATATCTGTAACCAAATATTTTCTTAATTGTTGTCTTTGAATTAATTAATTAATTAATTAATTTTGGTGCTGAGAACCAAACTCACTACCTTGCACTTCCCAGGTAGGCACTGGGAGCTATACCTCCAGCCCCTCTCCTGCAATTTATAAACTACAATATTTTCACATTATTCTTTAGTGTATAAAGATTTTATTTAATTTTCAGTTACACTTCTTTGAATACCCGCAAAACAGTATTAAAATATGCCATAAATAATGCTACAACTTTTTATGGTATCTACTTTTCTTAGAAATTTGATTGCATTACTATGCATAGTGCTGCATTTTGGTTTTTGATATAGTTATATTTATTGTCACACTTAGAAAATATCTATTCAATTTTATAATAAACTTGAAAAATTCTTAAAAATAAAGTAAAAATGAAAAATAATTCTTCAAATAAACTTGAAAAAGCATCAGATTAAAACTTGCTTTTTTCTATAAATATTTTTGCACACTTGCACTAAAGTCATGTGTAAAATGAGCTTTTAAGTTTACTTACTTTGGGTGAAAAAAGTCGTTAACCATACTTTAAAGCTCCATCTATACCTTATTCTGTGATTTTGATACCCATTTATATTTCCTAGGCCTCTATATGCAGTTTGAAACTGATGATGATGGTCAAACCTGGCTATTCATACACATGTCAGGAGAATTTCTTTGTAATGCAGTATCCCAAGGCTGTTTTCCATAAAATAGTCATTCTAAAACTTTGGGAAAGAAAATGGAACATCTTTTTTAAAAATGTTATCCAGGAAACACTACAACTGACAGTGTTTTTAATCCCTGTTCTGGATTATAGACGGTCTCTGCTTTATTAAATACTCAGTTCTATAGCATGATGCTATTCTATAAATCACCTGTAACATGAATATATTATTCTACAACTGCAATCATTTTGTGAACACAAACTACTCAAAAATGAAATAAAATTATATATATATATATATATATATATATATATATATATATAAAATTCTACTACACCGATCAAGACAAAACTGATTGAAAATTTAGTTAATGATGATTTTTAGCAGAATCTCTATAGAAAACATTGTGAAACTGAATAGTTTTGTAAATCTTAACTAGATGTATTCTAGGGAGCTATTATTCATTGTGGTTAAGCTCATATATATTTTATTAAAGAGAGGACTGAGAGTAATGACACTATTATTCCAATGCATTGTGATGCTAAAAGTATTTGCATTGCCTAACTCTTTGTCCAGAGTACAACACATTAATTATCGATTTATTTTGCTACGAAGAACAAAGGAACACTTTTTGTTTTTACTTTACTGTGCTCTATAACTTAGTCACATAAACCATTGTAAACCAGTGTAATTAAGAGTCATTGGTAGAACATTTTCTATGGTCTTTGTAAGAAATGAAAGTGTTGAAATACCATATCTATAAAAACATTATTTAAAATAATAAATATAAGGCTTAAAATACATGGGAAAATTTAAATAGATTATTCACAGTCACCCAACAAGGAAGAGAGGCCCAGACAAAGAAGACTGAGTTTTAAAAAGTGGACTGAAATGGAAAATCAATAAATCTTCTTAATTTCCAGTGGTTGAAGACGCAAGAATTTGTCAAAAGCTTTATTTTTTTTATAAGAACTTCTATGGCCTTATACTCCTTTTCCATATTTCAACACATTTTATTATAAAATATATTTATAATAATACCCAAATTCAGCTATTCCACTATTAATAGCATCTAGATTGTCATGCTAAAATGCAGGTTCCATTTTGCTTGCAAAATATTGTCATAGGAATTTTTTTTGCTTTAAGAAATTACTTTTCTTAATTTTTCCAACAGTACATATTCTAATAAAAGGATATACTTGTTTGTGGAAGCTGTTAAGGAAATATATTTAGTGAATTACTCAAATATTCTTGACTTAATTGTAGACTTTCTTTTCGGAGATTTTTTTGACTAGGAAGAATATGTTGTCCATTATGTTTTCTGTCACAGTAGAGAGAACATATTGGTTGTGCAGATGCAAATAGATGTAGAAAATAAAAGACCTAAATGTGATATAGTCAGTACTAATTTGTAAGCTCCTGTGTAAATCTGTATATCTTTTAACAGATTATCTTTCCCAAATAAAATTATTATGCCAACTTCAATAACCCTATAATAATTTTCAAAGTATATTCTCAATGAGTACAATAGTTCTTAGATATTTATACCATTGTAAAATGAGAAATATACACCACTCTCATTTCCCTCCAAGGAATAAACAAAATTTTTGCAAATTATAGAAACTTTAAATTTAACTTTTGAACTAACAACAACAACAAAAAAAAACTCATGTATTTTCATGAATTTTGAGACACTGAATGAAAAAAATACATGTTAAAAACACAAAATTTTGGTCAGGAAATACCCTGATTTGTTAAAGAAGTAACATAATTTTATGTTTTTAGAAAAATGTTGCATTAGATAGAAACTAGAAATAGAGCAAGCCTTAAAAGTAGTCTTCAGAATAATTTTTGTAATGATTCAGTGATTTATGACTCAGTTATTCCATTTATGTTTTTTAATTACTTACTCAGATCAAAGCTGGATTAAGATTTGACATTTTGTTGAAGGCACAATCATATGAAGTAAACTGATATTAATCATTACTTTATATAATATCTTAGAGAAAATGCTACATGATTTCTAGTTATCACATATTCTCATATGATATCAGCTATGACTTCTTATATTAATTCTGATATTAAAATAATAAAATATTTATAATTTCAAGACTAATATTTTCAGCAAGTTAAGTAACTACTTATATGTACTGTGTGAAATATCTACTACAGAGAATATTCTACAATGTCAGGTCTTGATTTCTTACTCTTGACATTTTCTTGCAGTTCACAATCTTGATTCTAAATTGTGTGACTGACTATAGACATTGAGTATACATTAGCTGTTTAGCATGAAACTGATGACATAGCATAGTAAAGCCCATTAGAAAGAAAAATGTTTGCTAATGCAGGATGTAGAGTTAAATGATACTGTAAATTGTTTCTAGTTTTAGCAAACTTGTGTGTTTTTATTTTGTCTGTGGCATTTAGTTTCAACCAAAATAAGGAAAAGTGATATACAAAAGTAAATAATTGATAATAACAACATTATCTACAAGTCTTAAAATTGTTGAAGGCAAAATAGCTCAAATGATTCTTAATGCCTTTCAGGCACATCTGAATCAAATAAGGTAATTATTCTTTAAAATGCTTACACAAAGTCTGATTTGCATGCTAGTAATTGCTATGCCTTGTGGCATCTAGCAATTGACACAGCAATGATTTTAATTATTGTAATTTCATCAGTATAAATACTTCAAAGTTATGCAAATACTATCTCATAATCCACATAGACAGCTCAGAGTATTTGATTTACTAGACTTGTAAGTCTCTTTGTCTAAGCAGTTTACTCTCAGATGTGACTCTGCATTGCAATAGAAGCCTTTCACTCACATCAAAGCTCTAAATCATAACAAGATGAGCTAATTTTACAAAGACTGACACTTCAAACATTAAGCTACAAATACAATTATAAGATGAAATATAAAGAGGACTTTGCTTGGATATCATGAGGCACAGATACCTCAGCTAATCATGTCTAATGTTTTCTCTCATATGAGAAAATAGAGATACAACTGGAACAAAAGCTTTTGAATAAATAAGAACAGAAAAGACCCTCCCTGTTACATGATTAATTTAAATGCTACAACAGTAAAATCTTATTATTATGCAATAAATTTCGTAACAATTGTAGTCACTCATACCCTCAGCCATTATAGAATACTAAGCTCCAAATAAGTTACCTTCAGAATATGCTGGCCCACCATTAGCAAATCATACATTATGACTCTTGAATTCTCAAAAGTAGAAACTAAAAATTGAAGATAATAATCAAGTGGGAAACTTTTCTCAGAAATGCTATGATTGTGAGAAGTTATCATAATGTATTCTTGGCTGTAGCTGAAAATAATTTATAGGGAAAGAAACAAATAAGATCATGTTTAGGAGTATTTAAAAACCTGTCTGTATTCAAAATTTTAACAGTACAGATTCAATTTTGAATTCTTCGCAGTTGAGAAAAACTTTTATTCCCATCTTGCAAAAGTATATGCAACTTAATTGACACTAGTAATTACTGTCAATCCATTCATCTAATAGAAATATATTAGGTAACATGTAGGAGAGAAACAAAGAAAGACAGTGTAAGATCAGCAGAGAGTAGTGAGTAAAAGAATGCATAATAGGTATTGTTATGGTTTGCATATTAAATGACCCCCAAAGGTCATGTGTTAAAGACTTGGTTGACAGCTGGTGGGGCTATAAGTGACATTAGAACTTTTAGTAGAGGCGGCCTAATAATACTAAGTTGGGGCATTAGGTGTGTGTCCCTGCAGGACATTTGGACTCCAACCTCCACCTGTAAGCTCCACCCCCACCTTTGCTCCCTGGCCACCCAAGTGAGCAGCTGACTTCCACACACACTTCCTGTTCCGCCTTCCACAGGCTTGACATGATGGACTCAAGTTGCAATGGAAAAGCTTTTGAAAATGGTGAGCCAAAATAAATCATTTCTTCTTCTAAGTTTACTTTTAGTGGGATTTTGGCACAGTGATGGAAAGCTGATTAATACAACTATTTCGCAGACATTGACAGTTTCAGTTTTGAAAATTTTAATCTTTTTAATACTTTGAACAGATAGGTACGAATTGTCAGATTCTCTGGAATCAGTCAGTCACATTTCCTTGTAGCTAACATGGAAAGATAAGATGCTATTTGTTTCCTTTTCCTGAAAAACTCAGCTTTATAAGTTCATATATTACACAAATTCTAAAATGGCCCTCAGTGGATCATGCCTTTTAGTGTTTGCTGCCTTGATTCAAGCAACATAGGATAGGTACAATCTAGGTTAGATTACATTCTGTAACAAAGGAGAGAGTCAGCCATGATTTTGTGGGTACCAAAGACTGTCTCAGCAAAAGTGATAGAAAGGGTGGATAATTCTTAAGTTGGCTTGTAGAAGCCAGGAGCCACGTTGTGACAGGGCTTTCAGAAGGTGATATAACAAAATATATTGGCTAAAAGAACTGCGAGCAGCTCTGTTGACAGCAAGAAAACAGGAACCCAGTTGGACAACAGAAATCAATTTCTATCACCTAAGATATGATCTTGAAAGATAACCTAAAGCTCCAGAACGAAAGGCAATTGACTTCATACATTGAAACAGCTATGGAAATCCCAAGCAAAGTACCCAAATTGGTCATATTCAGATTTCCTTCCCATGGAAATGAAAAAAAGTTCATATCATTTTATATCACCAAGTGATAGTTTATTCCCCGCACTAAAAAACTAGTACAGTTGATTCAACTGAAATATGCCTGAATAGATTTTCAGCAAGTGTGTATGTACATGCATGTATTCATGTGACATATTATAATGGTAAATGGCCCTCCTAGTCAGGTATACATTAAGTTTTTAATTGCTTAGGTTCCTGTTGCAGTTCTGGTTGCTTCTGCTTCCCAAAAAGGCCTGGTAACTGTGATGCACAGCCAGGCAGTATGATGCATATCGTGAGAACCAATTCTCAGTTGACAAACCATTCTGCCTCGGTACTTCCTGCTCGCTTATTCCATGTAAGCCCTAGACCACCAGAGATCAAGGCCTAATATTTTGGGAATGAAAATGTAAATAAATCTGCTTCCAAATCCTGGGCGTTATTTCAGGGTTTCTGTTTGCTATTGCAGTATTGCTGTTTTATCTCAGGGTGACATATATTTACCTCAATCTGTATCTGGCTCTAGTGGTGACTTATGGATAGATTATTGCATGTATGTTTAAGTCACTGATATGATCATAGATTTTCTGATACAAAAATTTTTGACAATTGGGTTTAGAGAAGCCCAAAGTTGTTATGTTGGAGGTTCATTACAACTCACTTTTCATTCTTTTCTTCTTTTCTTTTCTTTCCTTTCCTTTCCTTTCTTTCTTTATTTTGCAAAATGTGTTTTCTAATTTTAAAACAAAGCAACACTAAAGAATTTTTCAGAAATTATTTAGTGCTATACGGAGGTCGAAATAACACACTAAAATGTATGTTTAAGTAGGAAAATGTGCCAGTTTTTGGACATATCATTAAAATTTTCTGACACTATCCTCTTCATCTATATATTGAATCTATTTCTATTTGACTTCTAAATTCACAACAGGACAAGAAATAATACCAGCAAAGTGCACAATATCAGTAATATGAGAGTAATTAAAGAATAAGAATGATACAGGTGAAGTTCCTGGGAAAATTATAACTATTGACAAGAGAAAATGTAGATGATTCTGTTATTTGAACATATTAAGGCAGTTGAAAATTCTAAACATATCCACATACAATAAATTCTATAGTCTTCTGTTTGTGTATTTCCAATTTAATATGTTTAATTCTACTCTACTCAAGTTGACATTAGGAGGTGGGGGCCTTTGGGAGCTCATTAGAACATAAGGACAGATTTCTCATGATTAGTGTGTGTTCCCATAAAAAAGATCTTAGAAATCTAACTTTTCAAAACTTAAGCTTTACAGTGCAAAGGTAGGCCTTCCTTCATCAAACCCTAGATGTGCCTCTCTGTGGGACTTCCTGACCTCCAATTCTGTGTGAATTAAGTTTCAGTTATTGATAAGTTACTCAACTATGGTGTTCTATTACTGCAGCCTGAAGTGATTAGGAAAAGAACCATTGGATTTTACTAGAAAAATAATGAATTACAAATAAAAGTAGTGGATCTGATTGCCTCATATGGCATAAAACTTGCAGAATCCCTAATCTATTATTGAGAAAAACAGTATCTGCCTTACCTACTTTATAATATTGCTATGAATTTCGAAGATGATTATATATGTGAAATGTTATTGCAATTCTATATAACTTCAAGGTCTCAAAATTATACTAAAGAAATATATATATGTATACTTAAAAAACAAATATGTATAGTGATACCTTAGTTCATTAACTTTTACCAAATGCTTCTGTTTGTACAGTAACTTGCAAACAAAAGTGGTTATGAGCAGCGATACCAATGTGTCTCATAAGATGCAGCAGCGATTTTATTAAAGCAGTAGCTTGGATTGGTTACCTATTTATACATTCAAAAATAAATTTTTCTTTCAAAAATGTCTAAGAAAAAATTCTCAAAATTTTGACACTTAACATAAAGAAATGTCAGGTCTATATTTTACAGCCTCCTAAGTACCTGAAAACGTTTCAAACTCATTGTGAACAAGGAAGGAACGGGAAAAAAAGACATAAAAAGCAATGGGAACAGCAGAAAAACCATAGCAACATAAGCAGCTAAATACATTCCATGCAACCAACAATGAAGCACAAAAGATAATATCAGTATGTCACCTTGCATAGTGAACAAATAACAGGAATCACGTAAGAATGGAATCATATTAAGGAAATAGAAGAACTAATGCTAAGAACTAAAATGAAAAATTAATTTTGCATTACCTCTTATCAAGGTTATGATTTATCCAAAAATATCCTCAGAAATACTTTCATTTACTGGACACATATCAAACTTCTGCTACTTAGCAGTAGATATTGAATATTTCAAATTGACTTGCTACAGAATATTGCAACTACTCACATGAATCATTTCCAAGTTTGGAATATTTTCTTTTGTCATATGTTTTATGTTATTTACACATGGACTATCGATCTCATTAAATCTGTTTCTCTGGATCTTGTGAAAAAGAGTCATTTTGTATTTGGGAAGAGGAAGATTCCATCACAACTGGGAAACTGGTGAAGATGGAGACTTAAACGTTGGTATGAAAGGAACTAACAGGAGGGGACTCAGAAAATAAAAGAAAACCAATTAAATAGTAGAATCAGTGAGCAAATAATTTCCAAAAGGAAGAAAATACTTTTAGAAGTGTGACAGGCCTCGGAGCTGAGTTGATACGGGAAAACTAATAAGCAAAATGATTATTTTTTGGATGGTGTGTAATGACCAAAGAGTATCTAGGAAGATATCAGGTAAAGTAATGAAGAAAATACTATAATAGATAGTCTGGATCTTTGGATTTCATATGGAAAATGAAAGAAGTGATATGTAGTAAAAAAAAAAAAAGTGTGATTTCAATCTAAAACAATGTAATATCAGTGCTGGCAAAGTATTTGGAAAAGACCAATGCCCAAACAATTTATAAGAAATTGAGTATAATATAAAACAGCAAGACTGCGTAATCAGAAGGGTTTTGATTTCTCTATCTAGAAAGAATACAGTTGTTTCCTGTATAACCAGCAAAGACTATGCCATTGTGTCTGCAAACAGCTCTTTAAAATGTTAGATAAGTGAATTCCTCTTGTTGTATTCCTCTGGGCATCAAATTAAAAATAACTACATTGATACTCTTTCAGTTCCAAAGATTACTAAGTCTGCATTTTCCTTAAGTTTTCCCATTTCACACACACACAAAAAAAGAAAGTGGAGAAAACCAACACCCCATTCAAGCAGACATCATGTATATTCTATTTTGGTGTCCCTTGTTCACGAAATAAGAAAATGGGTTTAGATTGTCATGCAATTGACACAATGTATGTTGTAACAAAATGGAAATTGAATTTAGATGTATTTTACTCTTCCCTTTCCGAGGAATCTGAGAAGAAGGGAAAAGTATAAATGAAAAAGCAAGTGAAGAAGAAATACCTATGCTCATCATCATGTATCACTTCTCAGTGTTAGGACATGATCAATGATAGAGTTAAAACAGAAGAGAAATTCAGAGACAAGGAAATGAAATAAATTTACTCTGTTCAACTTTACGTAATTATTAGGGGGCTGCACCAACTTATTTGACTCTGAAAACAGAAATCAATTTTCCTGAAGGCTGGATCACATAGTCAAAGGAGCAATCAGAATTCTTGCTGTGGCCCTGCCACATCTCAATTCAGAGTCTATAGACAAGTCTCAACTCTCAGGTGTCCCTTTGTCAATGAAGAATTTTAAGAGCACTGAGTTTGACATATCTGATAAAACTATCGTTTCATTTTGTGCTGATATAACATAGTACTAAAAACTGAGGAATGCATAAACACTAGGGATGTATTTGAGGTCTGAGGCTTAGAATTCTCTTATACATGAGCTGAATCCGATGAAGGCTTTCTTGCTGTGTCATAATATGAAAGAAGGCAGCACATGACAGATGGAAGGAAACCAAACTAAACGTTATTAAGGACACCATTCCTATGGCGATAAACTCAGTCTCACATAAAAGACATCAATCCAGTTGTGAGAAGTCTTAAAGGTTCTACTTCTCCATGCCACTGCATTGGGATTAAGTTCCCAATATATGATCTTTGGGAGAAAATATTCAGTTTGTAACAGTAGGAAGAAAAATGAATCATGTGCTCTGAGTAAAATACAACTTTGGAAATGTCATCCTTCTTTTCCTAATCATTTTTAATGAAAATGTAAACTTAAAGCTATATTTTCAGGAAGAATGGACTGCCACTCATTTTCATGAGTAACAAGAGAGAAACCAAATTTAATATAAGTAATAAATTCAAATGTTTCAGATGTGACTATGTACAAATAATGGACAAGAACAAGATATAAAAGAACAAATGAGAGAACGTCCTGAGAAAAGTATCATCTTAATTACTACAAAATAAATATATAATACAACTATTTTACTAACACTACTTTAAAGACTTCAGAGGTCTTAATAGCTGCACAATAAATTTCTTTATTGTACAATATCCTCATACATAGTGTATCCATACACTGACCACTGAAATCACTTATTTTTAGTTCATTAATATAACTATGTGCACTCAAACCACACACACTCAAACTTTTCTTTGGAAATACTTTTGAAAGATATGATTTCACAGGGGAAAATATATATCTTCTGTCCTTGTGTAAAGTGGAAGATATAAGATATTTTGTGATTTAATTTGCACTGGATAAAAATAAATGGACAATCTTTCTACTAAAGCTCATAATTTCTCAAGTGCATTAGTAATCTATAATATTTTTAATAGATACATTACTGTTACAATGGTGACTAATCCAAAAGATAATATTTCTAAGTAGCAACTGCGAAAGAGATCTCTGTGTTTAGATCTTGCACAGGATTCCAAACCATATATGGTTAGTGATAAGGTCTGTTAGGTACTAGATTGACATCTCACACAATATTTCACAACTTAATTTTTCCATATTTTAAAAAGTAAATTCTGGTATAAGGAGGCAGATACATCACTCAGAATATGACCCTGATTTGTGTGTGTTTATAACTTTTGTCCCTTAAAATTCTTCAAAATGTGGAAAAAAAATTTTCCAGCAGTAGCAATCAAGCTGATTTAAAAATTATTATCCACTGATCACAGCAGAAATGACCACACATTTAGTAAATTCTTTTTGGAATAACTAGTCATGCCTACAAAAACCGAAGTGGAACACAAGCTTTTAAAATAAAATTTGCAGGGGCTGGGGATTTAGCTCAGCGGCATAAGCACCGGCCTTGCAAGCAGGCGGTTGTGAGTTTGATCCCCGATACCGATAAAAAGAGAAAAAAAGAAAAAAAAAAAAAGGTTAAAATAAAATTTGCAAATTTTGCACCATTAGTTGATTTGTTTCATGAAAATGTTGGAATTCAATTTAAAGCCACTGGAATATATTCATTTGTGAACTATTTAGAAAACGTACCTTATAGTCTAAGGGAAAAACATTAGTGAAGATATATCATCTTCTCTGAGAATTAACATAGGTCTAGTAAAAATCATGTAAAGGAATTTTGTGACAACTGAATGCATATGTATACTTATAGTTAGTCTATCTAGTAAAGACTAAACTACTAATCATAATGTCTCAATAATTGTATTAAAAATAAAATTTAAGAGCTAGCAATCTGTGATGATTAATATATCTTCACATATATTGGAAGCACTCTGACATTTATATTTCTATTAATAAGTAATAAAGCTGATGGATAGAATATGTAAATAGCATGTTCAAATATGCTCAGTCAGTAGTGCTAGAGCTAATAATCTAATGGAGGCTGTGTGACTGGAGTGTTTTAATGACTAAACTGTGCTACAACAGAGAATGTAAATTTCACTGCAGTGATTTGGTTCTACCTAAGGGTTCAGAAGAACACAGAGGAGATAAATTTCTATCACAAGCCACATCAGATGCCATTTCAGTATGTTCAATATTCTTATTTGTACATTTTATTTTATATTATAAGAACTTTAGAGATTTTAGGTAAATTTGTTGTTTTTTGTTTTGTTTTGTTTTTTCTAGGCAAAGGAAAAGGTTTTTTTATTCTACAGTAACTCACTTTCAATATTTCATACACTTTTTTCCATCTTTCAAAAGTTAAGGACTTATTAATAAATGGTTTCTTGTTTCATAGAATCTTGTTTTCTTGTCATAAATCACTTTTAGCCCCACAATTTTCTCCGTAAATTTGCTGATAGACATATAGACTCATGACAATGATACTGGATAAACATTTTTAATTATATGGGTTTCTGAGTTTTGGATCTTTATTCTAATCTGTTGTCTTTATAAACATTTTTATTATGAAACATTTGCAGTACACGATTACACTCAGCATGGGAAGTTGATACAAGGACACAACACATTTTAATTCTCTTTACCTCCCCTTGTTCTCACCTCCCTTCTACCTCCCTCCATCTCTTGACTCTGGAAACTTCTAATGGAGTCTCAAAATTTAACGTTGAATAATATCTGTTCCATAATGATCTATTCCTTTTACCTGTTAAATGTAGATTGCTTGACATTGTTTCCTTTGATCATTTGTCAAGAAAATTATTTATTTACAACATATGAAAAGACAAAGCACTGTCTAACTCAATCCAAATGAAATGAATACAGGTCAAGGGTTGTCATGTTAACATTATGAGTAAAACTAAGTTTCCTAGGATCCAATGATCTACATATGAAATGAGAGTTATTCTTATTCAACAATTATAGACTTTTCACAAAAAAAGATATTGTGCATAATAGAGTAATCACATTTTATAGAAATATACATGCACCACCTCCACACATGAAGGTAAACATTACGTACTGCATACATATAAATAAATAAAAGAGAACACTGAGCTAGGATAAGAAACAAGCAAAATAGAAATTCTCTGTGTCAGAGTTAAAAAGATAAATATTATGTCAAGGGCATATTTTCAGACAAACACACCACTTGCTTACTCAAACTTCTTTTATTTTATAATATTTAATAATTATAATTTAGAAACAAAATAAGACACCCTGTCCAGAGTATAACCTTCTATCACAACACTATATTGTTGGAAAAGATCTGTGCTCAAAGTATGATGAACGTAGGTCCATAGATTGCCAGATGATTCTTAGAGCCTATTTAACTAATTTATTAAAAAGAACAAAGTTGAAAGGACCAGAAATTCTTCAATTAAACTGAAACACTGAGACAAAAATAATAAATCGAACTGCATATTATTATTAATACAAGATTTTTAAAACTTTATTTTAAATTACTAGAACTTTGAAGATTTTAGGCGACTTATTTTTTTTTTTTATTCCACCAAAGGAAAATTTTCTTCTATAACAATAACTTCTCTTTTTGCATTTTACTTCCTTGAGAAATCAAACATGAACAAATCTTTGCTGCAGTGCAGATTTCCAAATACTTATGTTCTAAAAACAATTTTGTCATCATTATCATTTTGTGAATAGAATAAAGCTTAATTATCTTAAAACTTAACATTATCATTTTACAATTAGCTGAAATTACAATTAACTGAATTACAATTAACTGAAATTCAAGTATGCCGCAGAAATTTTGTCTCTTTCTGATACTACCATTTTGAGTGTATGTGTATTATGTATGAATCCTATAGACACTAGAATTTAATAACGGAGAAGATGTTTAATATTGTCCCAAAATATACATACATAAATCAAATAGAAAGCACATTTGAATTCTTTAAAATAGAATGTATATACTTCCCAGAGACTGGCCTGTATTTTGTAACTTCTGTTCATTGAGGTCTCCAATCATTCAACTTTGGGAGGCAGAGAATGGCTCCCAGGATGAGTAATGAGATCAAATACCTTTCCCATCTAAGAGCATAGCCTTTCTGTCTGGTCTGTGTCACGAGCTACTAGGAATCATCATTACTAGTTGATGGGTGTTTAATTGTCAATGAAAAATGTGTCCTGGCATTGGTCCAATTGCTAACAGCACAGTGTTCAATGTTACAGAAATCACTATAGTGTGCTAGCTTCCTTATCTACTGAACGTATTGCTCTGTGGATTTATACAAAAACCAAAAGCTCATTCAACCCTGGGGAACTCTATTAGCAGAAAGAGAAACTGTATTTTCTGAAAATTAGAGACCTTTAAAACTTTACTATTAAAATATAAATTAAAGGAGGAGGAGGAGGAGTCCATTTAAATAGCTAGCAATGTTTGAGTGGGTACCCATGTTTAAAACGTGTGTTGAAAACTAGATGATGGAAGGATGTTGTTTGAGTTTCAGAGACAATGGAGAATGACAGAGAATTAAATACACATTTTTTTATGGGAGATAAACACTGCAAGAGAGATTTGGGCACAGAGAAGAAAGTTCTCTTTTTCTAAAGACATTAAGATAACCTGGAAGGATGAACTTTCTCTTGAATATTGTAGAGATTGAAAAACAAAAAAAATTTCCTGAGGACATCCAAAAGACTACAAACATGTGGAACCTTTCATAATCCTGCAAGTAGTTATCCACAGGTAAGAATGGGACTAAATGTGAGCAAATATATGTGTCGTATTTCAATCAGAAGACAAAAACCACTGCAGCGATTTGACCAGTAAAAATTTAATTAAAATAACGATAAATACTTTAAAATATTTAGCTACTTAGTAGATTGTAATGAATTCTAAAGATTGTAGGAATAGTAAGCGCAGGGAGTAGCTACTAATTTTCGGACTGAGAAAAGATTTAAGGAAAAAAACCCTTGCAACAGTAATCTACTGAGGCAGCACAGTGCAGGGAAACCAATGTAAGTCACCTCCTGGAATGTTAGCCAAAACTGATGGAGAAGACACATTACTGGGCCATGCCTCTGGTTCCTTCCCGTAGAAGACCAGAAAAATAGCACTCAGCCCTTAAAAAGAAAATTTTACCTGATAACAGACCAAATAAGAAATTGAGTGACCAAGGAAAACTGTTTACAGGATCCAATTCTGGTTTCACAAACAAGTACAAAAAAATTTAGTTTTTAAGAACATGAGTTACTGCTTTTTCTGCTACAGATGTTTCTTAGGCTACGTTTTTAGAAAGAGGTAGACAGCAGAGAATTCTTTAATGCTCTTAAACAGATAAATAAGAATAATGTGCTTGCACTTGTGTTTCAGAAGTCAAGTCTAGCTAGGGATGGACGGTATAGTATTGAGTAATAACATCGTTGAATATTTCAGTTTGGGTAGATTACTGACATTATTCTGACTTAGTAGGTAAGTCATTGTGTAAACAGGTTTTGAACTATTCCTTTAAAGTAACAATACTAGCTATACTTCCAAGACAATATCAAGCAATACAGGTGTTAAAGTCTGTTTGGCTCCATTGATAACAGCAAGACCTTATCTGATAATGTTCAGTATTTTGTGCAAAGTGCTTGTTCAATTAATGTTATTGATTGACTGTCTTGAAGGGATGTCTAACTGACAAGCATATTACTGCAAACTAAAATAATACTTCCTTTCATTTTGCAAGATAGGATTTAGCCATGAGCAGTGTAAAGCGCAAAATAAGTTTAAAGATATTTGATAAACTGTTTCTTTGTTTCTAGAGTGTAACACACATGTCCATTTAAATGAGTACAGCAAAGTTCCTACAGATTTTTATTTTAGAATCTCTACAGAAAATTAGATTTTTTCATTGTATTATGTTATGCTGAATATCACTTAAAAATCTAACTGTATAAGACATAAAGTGTACAATGCCCAATTTAAATTATGATCAAATGTAGATTATAAAGAATTACTGACTCTTATGTAAATTACCTAAAGTAGTACTTGGACACACAGTGAATAGCACTGTTTACATCCTTTGGCCAGTGAAGAACAATTCTGATGGATTTTGAAAATTTAGAAATTTCAAATTTCTGTGAAAATGAGATAAACTTTGAGTTAACACACTGATCTTTGTTAACTTGCCAGTTGCTGGTCATTTTGCTTTTCAGTTTTTTTTTTTTAATTTTTGTGTATATACAAATAAATACATGTGTGTTTTCTAATTGTGGAGCTAGTATGTTAATATGGACCAGACACTGCTGATCAATTAAGTGATGCAATCTAATTTGATCATCTGATATCTCCTTTGAAAATGTTTTAGCACATAGATGAAGAAATGCTCAAAACTGATATCTCTCACTGTTGAGGATTTGGAAGCAAAGTCACTTAAGTTTTCCTCCTTCAACACAGTTCTTTCCAGAAGAGCTCAGGCAAATATGCCAAAAGCACAGAGAGAATTCAGATCTCTGCTTATTTCATAAAGTTCAGGGTCCAAGTGTACTGTATTTGAATTATTGGATAAGATCTGATAAATAATTTTCCTTGAATTGTTCATCTAATCAGTCAATATGCACAGCTTGGGGCTGGAGATTTAGCTCAGCAGCATAAGCCCCTGTCTTGAAAGCGCGTGGCTGTGAGTTCCATCCCTGGTACTGATTTTTAAAAAAAAGGTAAATATGCACAGAATGCCCATACACACATGTATATTATGTGCATAGCATCTATATATTAAACTATCAATAAATATACACTAAATGCACACTTTTTCATTTCTACTATTCCTTCTATGAACTCATAGTAGAAACCACATTCTTCTTCTTATCTGTGGAAACACCACCTGAAAATAAACTCTTCTCATAAGTATTTGTTGGGTTAAATATAGGAAATGAACCTCACATATGAAACACTCTTCATACTTCTAAATGAATGAATACAATTTTTCTTAAATTTAACTCTTAGTGTGCTTTGCTACTACATTTGATGTCAGTTCATATAAACAGCAAAATCTGGTATATAATGCCTTGATTATAAGAATAATTTGACAGGCACGGGATTTAGCTCAGTGACATATCCATCTGCCTGGCTAGTGCATGGTTGTGAGTTTGATTCCTATTATCAGGAAAAAAAAAAAATAATCCACTGACAAAATATTCCACGAAACTTTATTTGGCATTAAGTAGTAAGTATTAGGGATAATTGAAGTTAGTTGATCAACCACATAAGGTGAATTTTTTCATTAATGGAATTGTGCAAACAAATCAGTTATTTCTATTCCTTGCTACTAGCATATTCTCATTTTTAGCATATTTAAAAGATAGCATTTGTTCATAGTAAGTACAGAAAATTATCAACCAAAATTTAGACACTTAAAAACTTTATGAATGCTGAAATTCATATTTCTTCTGGTTTTTTTATGAGTATTTGTAACAACTGAGACAATGTTCTACATCTAATTCTGTTATCTGCATTTGTGATTTTGTTGGACTTTTAAAAATTATTTCTCAAGTCTTACTTTATATTTGATAATACCTGTTGGCTTCTCATGAAGTAGTATTTGGATTTAAGCATCTCAAATAAAATCATGCATGCTCAATTATTTAGCACAATAGTTTCTAGATTACAATGGTACTGAAAAATCCATTTTATGAATGAAGAAATTTGAATTTCAGGCGACTTTTCAGTGAACCAAAATGACTTGCTTTTAATACATGCTAACTAATTGTGATAAAGAGGTAACATCATTTTCTATGAATCAGTTTGTTGTAGGCAGGAAATAGTTCCATGTGCTTTAAAGTTTTTTGATGTGTGAACTTCATTGTGAAGTAAAGGCATTTCTGCTGATTTTCTCACCTTGCTTAGATAGTATATTTGTACCACAGTAATATATTATCTGTACAAAATAATGAAAATTACCTATCATGTGAAACACTGTGTAATACTAATCTCTGCAATGTTGAAATGTCACTGATCAACTACTTGTGACTTTAAGGCTGAAAAAGTCATTATTCTAGAAAATACTTATGCTTCCTAAATGGAATAAATCATTTAAAAGAATTCTGATAAAAATAATTTGCTAAGCATTTGTAGACTTAATTAGTACTGTAAATTCAATTTTTTTAATATTTTCATGAGTTTGCATTATAGTTACACATTTGTGACATAATATATTCTGAGAAATTTGTCAGCCAACTTTTGTTATTAGGTTAACATCAATCACTTAATGTGGCCTTGATATAATTAAGAGATCAGATACTTTTGATAGCAAAATTGTTTTATAGACAGGATGCTCTGAAATAACAGTAAAAGAATAGTAAATACATAAACCAGTAACATTTTTATCATGTAATCATATATATACTGTATTTGATACATTCAGCAACACAGAAAGTTTGTTCAAATTAGCATCATCACAAACATGCCAAGAATATGCTATGTGAACAAGATGCTCATGATGTTGCTAGACAGTGAGAAATTTTCAGTTGTGTTGAAATCGTAGAACTCACCATAGCAGATGAAGCCCTCAGAGATCAAAATTTATGAGACCATGACTGCATTAGAAACTATAGGCTTACATTTGTCTTGCAATTGGGTTTTTATGATGCTATATTTTCAAAACTGTATATAATTTTGTACTGTAGATTTTAAGTGCTTATACATATAATTTTTGGCTCCATTTGTAATGTTGCTCTGATAATCCAAACAACAAATTTATTTGAACCTTATTTTAAAGTTTTTCCTGCACATGAAGTTTTGATATTTGGCTTTTAGTTTATTCCCACAGGATATGAAAAATTTAGAGAAAGAAGTTTTCTGAAAAAATGTAATGTAAATTATCTTATTAAAAATTAAAAAGCTTTTCTTAAATTACTTTATGTAGTTTTGAATGCAAATGTATACAAAGTAGTATTATAAAATTATAATGATTAAGTAATTCAATCTCTAATATATACTATCATGTGCATGCAAATTAGTGTATTTGTCCTTAAATACATGAGTCTAATATTATTTAGCAGCAAAACATCAAATTTTCTCCATATCTATTTTAATTTTAGTAAATTGTACACAGAAATTTTTCCCTCTTTGTATTTCTTTTGCAATTTTATTCTTGTAATATTATTCATTCAATATTTAATTCATATGTTTCTTCGGACTCTTAAATTACAAATACAATAGATTTCCCATACACATAATGGAAACTCATATTTGTGAATAATCAGTCAAAATGATGTAGAATGCACTTGTTTACATCATTCGTTGATAATGTTTTTGGCTGATTCTCAAGTGAAATTATCCCTGATGATTATCAGCAGTGTATTTATGATAACTTGCAACTTTTTAAATTATATTTTTACAAAATTCAAAACTATACTTATACCATGAAAATAAAGTTAAAATGGAACTAGAAGGAAAGGCTTTTACTCAGAGGGAAGAGAAAAGACAGTTTTTATTTGCTTCTTACAGCATGATTGTGATGATGAGCAATCCCACTATTTCTCTGGGTTGTAGTTTTCTTGTTTGTAAAGTAGAATTGGGTTTGGAGATACCTGAAGTTTTTTCTAACTCACTTTTAGGAGCACAGATGGTCTGTCTGTATTTCGTGGTAACTGTTGGACGCAACACAACACCTGGCCATAACAGATGCTCAATAAGTACCTGCTATCAGATATTTATATCTAAAGCATGTGATAGAAAACCTTAGTATGAGGAGGTTTGACTATTGAATAATCTTATAAAAGAAACAGCCAAAAATAAAAAAGTTCGTGGCATCTGTTTAAGATTATGCATTAACAATTTTATATTGTTGATAACTTAGTCATCAAAGCATTTTGATATTTTTGTATCTATATTTTTAAATTTCTGGAAGAAAATTGCATTTTTAGTAAATTAAACTAAAACCAACATTTTTATAATTAACCAGAGACAGAACAAAATTTTAAAATATGTATTATCATCCTTTTGCCCCTCTCCACTCCCCAAAATCTCTCATTTCAGCCTCTTCTTCTGATTAAATGTTAGGCTAAGTTTTACACTGGTTTTCAAATATAGATCAGACTCCATGCATTTCTTTTGGACACTTTTAAGTTGACGATCTACAATCACTTTGCATTTGCCCAGAATCAACTCAGATGTTCAGTATTTTTTAGTGACATCTAGACTGATAGATATATATCTGTGGAATTATTCATATGCTCAAACATGTAAAGCAGTCTGAGGAGGAAAAACTAAAAACTGTTCTGAAAACATGAACCACTTGAGCCACTTCAGTAATTTTCAATCGCTTTACGATGTGCAAGCAAAGAGCCATGATCACTTTGGCACTGAAGCACTTGAGCTCTGATTTTACACCCTCACTGCCATTTGCAGGACACTGTCATTTTCCCCATCGAAATGGTGTAAAACTTGTGGAGTGAAATGTTTCAATGATTTTAAATTATCGAGTACAGAGCACATGCAAATCCTGATCACTTTCAAATTTAAGAGCTAATAAAATTTGAAGTGGTTCAATATTTTCTTTAAAATTATGCATTGTAATTCCAACAGCTTTATAAATGATTGCAATTTGGATTAAATAGACGACACAGTTTTTGCAATGATGTAGAGACTCAAGATATTTGTTGTGAAACTATCTATACTAAAAGTCTATTACAAAGGAAGTTTTGGAAAATGATATTTCTTCACCTTATTCCTTGAACATAATGTTTACAAAGAACATTTTTTAAAATTTAAGACATTCCCCACAAACAGTGTAGCCAAATAAATAAATTGAACACATGAGTATATTCAAGCAGATAGCAGAAAACAGTGTGATACTTATTGGGGCAAAATGAATATTCCAAAATATAAATTGATGTATATATAATGTCCCCAGTGGAGAAAATACAAAATATATAAGGATGCATACCTGTAGTTTTCATATTGAGAAAATTTTAGATCATTTGGGATAGTATTCAGGAGGACTTCATTATCAACTAACCTACAACTGTAGACCAGAGTATCTGAAATATTTAACTGTTGTTTGAGATCACATTCAAACTATCCTTGTGTTTCCATAATATCTAAAAACAATGCCTATTTCCACTCAAGAAATACTTGGAATAAAATTGATGATCTGGAATTTTAATTATCAATGATTTTGTTTTCAACTTTCCAAAACTTTCAACAATATAAGTAAATCTGGCAGCAGATAAAGTACTGGAAATATGCAGAAATTAAATACTGTTTAAATTGATTCCTAAGTATCAAATAAATTAGTATTTTGATTGCACAATTAATGTGACCCACTGTAGTTGTTCTCTGTAACTTTCATTTTTTTCTTGTTTAGTGAAAATAATCAAAATAGAAAAAAGAATAGAAATAATACAAAATTTCAAAAAAATAACACTAAGAAACCACTAGTTGATAAATTACATATTGTCATCTTAGAAATAGTTGTTAGAGTAACAAACTCAAAGCATAAAAAGTGGGCAGATAGTCAAGTAATGACAATACAAATCATTCTGTTCAATGATTCAACCAAAACTTAGTAGTATGGTTATCTATCTTACACACTTAAACACACATACAGTTATGTTCTTAGAGCAATTTCCTTCCTTTTCATTTTTAAAATATCTATTTTAGATTTTGGATCTTATTACTCTTTCAGTTTTTATAATTTTTTACACTAGAGAGACTATGATATTTACAAATATGAGTCTGATTATTTTCACTTATGATAGTCTCAAATTGCCATTTACCTATAAAAGCCTTAAGATCATCCTTTTTATAGCTGAATAAATATCCCATTGAATAAAAATACTACACCTTTTTCATACATTTTGTGGTTGATGGGCATTTTGGTTGTTTCCAAGATTTAACTATTTCAAATTCTGCTGCTATAAACATGGGTGCACATGCATCTCTGTGACATGACCTTTTCAATTTTTCTGGGAAAATATCTAGGAGAGGAATAGCTGGATTGAATGGAACTTCCAATCCCAGTTTTTTTAGGGATCTCCAAACTGATTTCCACAGTGGCTGCACCAGTCTACACTCCCACAAACAGTGGAGCAGTGTTCTTTTTTCCCCATAGCCTTGCCAACATTTATTATCATTTGATATCTTCATGGCAGCCGTGTTTTCTGGAGTGAGATGAAATCTCAATGCTGTATTAATTTGTATTTCTTGAATAACAGGTGATGGGGGACCTTTCTTCATACATTTATTTAACAGTTGTATATCTTCATCTGAGAAATGTGTGTTCACTTTAGAAGCCCATTTTTGAAGAAGGTCTTTGAATTTGAGTGGCTTGATGTTTTTTAATTATTTATATGCTCTGGATATAAATTGTCTGAGAGGTTTCTGGCTAAAATTCTTTTGCATTCTGTGTGTTTTCATTTCACTTTGTTGGTGATTTCTCTTGAAGTGCAAAAAGTTTTTAATAATATGAGATCTCAGTAGTTGATTCTTTGAACTATTTTCTGAGTGGTTTGTGTTTTGATCATGAATTCTTGGCCTACCCTTATGGCTCCAAGATTTCTACCTACCTTGTCTTCTAGTATATTCAGTGTTTCTGTTTTAATATTTAGATATTTGATCCATTTTGACTTTAGTTTATTGCATGGTGATAGACATGGGCCTAGTTTCATTCTTTGGCATGTGGGAAACCAATTTTTCCAATATAATTTATTAAAGAGGTTACCCTGCTTCCAGTGAATACATTTAGCCACTTTGAAAATATCAGATGGCCTAGTGTCTTTGTAGTTGTGTTTGTATCTTCTAATCTGTTCCACTGATCATTTGGTCTATTTCTTTATCAGTACCATGCTGATTTGATCACTGTGGCTTTGTAGTATAGTTTCAAGTCAGGAATTGAGATGCCCCCTGCTTTGCCTTTATTGCCTAGAATTGCCTTTGCTATTCTAGGTTTCTTCTGTTTCCAAATGAATTTTAGGTGTGTTTTCTTTAGATCTATGAGGTATGTTAGTGATATTTTGATTGTGATTGTGTTAAATCTGTATAACATTTTTGGGACTATGGCCATTTTCACAGTGTTGGTTTTTCCTAACCAAAAGCAAGGAATATCCTTCCATTTTCTACTACTCTCTTCAATCTCCTTTTTTGTGTAGGGTAATTTTCAACATATAGGTCTTTTACAACCTTGGCTAGGTTGATTGCTAAGTATTTCATTTTTTTAGATACTATTGTGAAAGTTGATATTCCCATAATTTCTTTCTCACTGAGCTTGTTCTTTATGTACAGAAATGCTAGTGATTCTTAAAATTTTATTTAAAGAAAAAAACAGTAAAAGGTTACAAGTAATACAGAATTTCAAAAAAAAATAATAAGATATCACTAGTTAATAGATTACATATTGTCATTTTACAAATAGTAGCTTAAGTTACAAAATTAAAGTATACAAAGTGGACATTCAAACAGTGAGACTGCAAACAGTTAAGTTCAATGATCCAACAAAAACTTAGTAATATGGTCATCTATCTTACACACCTAAACACACTTGCAGTTGTATCCTTTAGAGCATTTTCTTTTCCTCTCTTTATTATGATAACATTTACACATTTTGTGCTTTATTACTCCCACAGTTCTTATTACTTTTTTTTGGAACAGAATAAAACCAAATGTGACAAAACAAAGCAGTCAGTCAAAACAAAGGATGGACATAGTACATTATGTAAAAACAGAATACAAAATAATCAACAATGGTTACCATAATGCCTCTTGCTACCTTAAAAAGAATTGCCTATATTATCAGATATAATAAAATTGAACAAAACAGTACAGAACAAAACCAATAAAACCTAAACATTGGAGACATTACTGGACTTCAAAAGAAGATAATAGTCAAACCAGAATGGGCATCATAGAGACTCTTATTGCCTTCAAAGTATTTGCCTATACCCTCAAACTTGATTCTATCAAACAGAATAGAGTAGAGTAAAATCAGTCAAAATAAGATGGTGAGAGCAATACAGGGCTTCAAATACAGTTAACAGGAAATCAAACAAGTTACTATAATATATCTTAATAATTTTTTTAAATTTTTCCCTTAATTAAAAAATATTAATAAAAAAGTTTTTTTAAAAAGGGGGAGATTGAGATAAAAGAGGATATAACAAAATAACAATACAGGTCAGAACAGAACAATTTAAGCAACCTAGTGCTTCACCACAAGATAACCCAACTTAATAGTAGTTACCATAGTGTCTCTTTCCTTGAAATATTTGAATATAACTTCATATACGATAGCATCAAACATATCGAGACAGTGTGAAACCATTCAAGAGGATGAAAGTTTTACAGGGTATTTAGAACTAGCTAACAGAAAATAAACAATGGTGTCTATATTATCTCTTTGCCTATAAAAAATTTGTTTATACTATCACATATAATAAAATCCAATAAAATACAACATGATAAAGCCAATGGAGACAGAAGAACAACAGTTTGATGGGACTTCAAAACATGATGATATTAAATCAGCACTAGCTATTATGATGTCTTGTTTTCTTCAAAATAGCTGTTCATATCATCACAGACAATAATATCAAACAGCCCAGAATAAAAACATTCCAATTAATGAGTGAAAACTTTATACGGCTTCAAAGCCATATAATAGGGGATCATGATTACCACATACTTTTATGTATTAGTATCATTTCTTACACTAGAGAAACTATTCGATATTCATACATATGAGATTGGTGGGTTTTTATTTTTGTTTTTTGTTTTTTTTTTGTTTGTTTTTTTTTTTTTTTTTTGGCTTACGAGTATCATCACAAGCTGTGGCCGTTCATTTATAAATATCTCAATGGGATCCCTTTTTAGAGCTGAGTAGTGCTCCATTGTATAAAAACACCACAACTTTTAAAATCCATTCCTCTGTTGATGGACACTGAGGTTGTTTTCAATATCTGGCTATTACAAACTGTGCTTCTATAATCATGGGTGCAAATATATCACTGTGGTGTGATGTTTTCAGTTCTTCTGGGAATATGCCTATATTAGAATAGCTAGAACAAATGGGACTTCCAATCCCAGCTTTTTGAGAAATCTCCAGACTGACCTCCACAATGGTTGCACCAGTCTACACTCCCACTAACAGTGCAGGAGAGTTTCTTTTCCCCACAGCCTCTCCAGCATTTATTGTTGGTGGCTTTCTTGATCCTGGCCATTCTTTCAGGAGTGAGATGAAATCTCAGTTTTAATTTGCATTTTTCTAATAACTAAAGATGATGAACATTTTTTCATGTATTTATTTGCCCTTGTACTTTTTCATCTGAGAAATGTGTATTCATCTCAGATGCCTATTTCGGGATTGAATCTTTGAATTTTGGAGGTCTGATTTTTAAAAATATTTGTACGTCTTAGAAGTCCTTTATCTGAAGGACAGTTCACTAAGAGTTTTTCCCAGTTTTGGGTTTTCTTTTCACTATGCTGGAGATCTCTTTTGACATACAGAAACTTTTTAATAAGAGGTGATCCCAGTTATTGATTCTGGGAAGTATTTCCTATGTGGTTTGAGTCCTGTTCATTAATTCTTTACCTACCCCTATGACTTCAAGTTTTTTTACCCAATGTGTCTTCCAATAGATTTAGTGTTTCTGTTTTAATATTCAGATCTTTTATCCACTTAGATTTTAATTTAGTACAAGGTGTTAGACATGGGTCTAATTTTAGTTTTCTGCATATGAATAGCCAGTTTTTCCAACATCATTTATTAAAGAGACTGTCGTTCGTCCAGTGAACCTGTTTGGTGCCTTTATTAAAGATAAGGTGGTTGAGTGTATTTGTAGTTGTGGTTGTATTTTCTAATCTAGTCCATTGATCTTCGGCTCTGTTTTGATTTCAGTACCATGTTGATTTTACTACTGTTGCTTTGTAGTATAACTTCAAGTCAGGGATTGAGATGCTTCCTGCCTTGCCTTTGCTGCTTAGAACTGTCTTTGCTATTCTAGGTCTCTTCTTGCTCCAGATGAATTTTAGGAGTGATTTCTCAAGATCTATGAGGCATGTTAGTGGTATTTTTTATTGGGATTGTATTCAATCTGTATAACAGTTTCAGGAGAATGGCCATTTTCACAATATTTATTCTTCCTATCCATGAGCAAGGGACATCTTTCCATTTTCTAAGATTGTCTTTAATTTTTTTCAATGTATTATAATTTTCCCTATATAGGTCTTTCACTTCTTCATGAGAGTAATTTCTAAATATTTCTTTCTTTTTTTTTTTTTTTTTTTTTGGTTGCTAGTGTGAAGGGTGTGGCTTGTCTTATTTCTCTGTCAGTGATTTTGTTGTTAGTGTGTTGGAATGCTATTGATTTTTGAGTATTGATTTTGTATCCAACTATATTACTGAATTTATTTATTATATCTAAGAGTCTTTCATTGGAGTTTTGGGGGTCTTCTATGTAGAGTATCATGTCATCTGAAAACAATGACAATTAACTTCTTCTTTTCCTATCTTTATCCCTTTTATTTCTCTCTCTTGTCTAATTGCTCTGGCTAGTATTTCCAGTACTATATTAAATAGAAGCATTGATAAGGAACATCCTTGTCTTGTGCCTGATTTTAAAGTAAAGGCCTTCAATTTTTGGCCATTTGTATAATACTGGCTATTGGTTTGTCATAGATGGCCTTTATCATATTGAGGTAAAGACAACCTATTCCAATTTTCTGTAAAGTTCTTATCATAAATGAATGTTGGACCTTATCAAAAGCTTTTTCTGCATCTACAGAAATGATCATGTGATTCTTACTTATGGCTTTATTGATATGGTGGATTACATTTATTGGTTTATGTATGTTGAACCATCCCTGAATTCCTGGGATGAATCCCACTTGGTCATGGTGTATAATCTTCTTGATGATTTGCTGCATCCTATTTGCCAATATTTTATTGAGGATTTTTGTTTCTGTGTTCATTAGGGAGATTGGCCTGTAGTTCTGTTTTTTAATTGGGGCTTTCTCAGGTTTTGGTACTAGAATAATATTTGCTTCCAGAAATGACTTAAGAAAGATTGCTTCCCTTTCAACTTTAGTGAAGAGTTTGAGGAGCGTTGCCATTAAGTCTTCTTTGTATTTCTTGTAGTATTCTGCAGTGAATCCATCTGGGCCTGGGATCTTCTTTGTATGTAAGGACTTAATTACATTTTCAATTTCATTAATAGAAATTGGGTTACTCAGCAGTTTTACATCTTCTTAACCTGGCTTTGGTACTTCATATGTTTCTATGAATCTGTCTATTTCTTCTGTGTCATCAAAACTTTGAGAGTGGAGGTTTTCAAAGTAGTTGTTGATGATCTTCTCTATTTCTATAGTATCTAGTATTTCACCTTTTTCATTTCTTACTGCATGAATTTGAGCTTTTTCTTCCCTTTTAAAAATAAGGTTGGCTAGGGACTTATCAATTTTATTTATTCTTTCAAAGAACCAACTCTTTGATTCACTGATTCTTTGGATTGTTTTCTTAGCCTATATTTCATTGATTTCTACTCTGATTTTTATAAGTTCCTCTCTTCTTTTGGCTTTGGGCTTGCTTCACTGTTCCTGATGTTGGTTTCCGATCTCATGTTTGGGAAATTTTCAGCTCTTCTTTTTCTAGATGTTTGATGTGTAACATCAGGTTATTTACTTGTATCCATTCTGTTTTCCTAATGTGGGAACTCAGCGCAATAAATTTTCCTCTGAGGACAGCTTTCATTGCATCGCACAGATTGTGGTAACTTGTATTTGCATTTTCATTGGCTTGTGGGTATTGTTTAATTTCTTCTTTAATTTCCCCTGTGACCCACTGATTATTCAAGAGTGTATTATTCAGTTTCCACGTATTTGTGGAAATGTTTCAGTATCTTTTATCATTAATTTCTAATTTCATAGCGCTATAATCCAATAACATGCAAGGGATCATTTTAACTCTTTTGCATTTATTTAAATATGTTATGTGAGCTAATAGATGGTCTGTTTTATAGAATGACCCATGTACTGCTGAGAAGAATGTGTATTCTGATGTTGTTAGATGGAAAACTGTATATGTCTATCAAGTCCATTTGTTCACAGGTATGAATCAGTTCTGTTATTTCTTTGCTGATTTTCTGTCTAGTTGATCTGTCCCTTGGTGTCAATGGTGTGTTAAGGTCTTCTCTTATAATTGTGTTACTGATAATTTGATTTTTCATTTCTGTTAGTACTTGTTTTATAACTGGGTGCTCTGGAATTTGGTGCAAATATATATTTAAGATAGTTATCTCTTCCTCTTGAAATTTTCTCCTAATCAGTATGTAGTGATCTTTTTTATCTCCTCTGATCATTATTGGTTTAAACTTCACATTGTCTGCAGACAGAATGACTACTCCCAGTTTTGGGGGGGTTTCTGTTGCATGAAGTATTGTTTTCCATTCTTTGACTTTCAGTCTGAGAATATCCTTTTGGGTTAGATGAGTTTCTTGTAGACAGTATATGGTTGGATTTTGTTTCTTGATCCATTCTACCAGTATGTTTCTTTTAATTGGTGAATTGAGACCATATACATTAATAGTAATAACTGTTATATGTTGGTCTATTGTTGACATATTATCTTTCTGCTGCTGCATCTTCATCTTTCTGTTTTGTTTAATTGTCTGCTTTGTTTAGTGGTTTTTTTTCCTAAGTGTATCTAAAATGTTTTTCAATATTCTTTGCAGGGTTGGCTTGGTGATCATGAAGTTCTTCAGCTCTTCTTTGTCCTGAAATTATCTTATTTCTCCATCAGTTTTGAAGGACAGCTTTGCAGGGTGCAGCACTCTAGGTTGGAAATCATTTTCCTTTAGAATCTGGAATACTTCACCCCATGCTCTTCTTGACTTTGTTTGTGCTGAGAAGTGTGCTTTGATTCTGATAGATTTCCCTTAATAAGTGATCTATCTTTTCTCTCTGACAGCTTTTAATATTCTTCTTATGTTGGATTTCTGGGATGGTAATTATTATATGACTGGGTATAGTTTTATTTTGGTTATGACTTTTCTTCATATGCTATACTGTTCCTGATGTTGGTTCCCGATCTCATGTTTGGGAAATTTTCAGCTCTTCTCTAAATATCCTCTTGATATCCTTTATGTTGTCCCCTTCTTTTTCATTAATCCCTATCAATCTTATGTTGGTTTTGTGTGTGTGTGTGTGTCTCATCATCTTGCAGTTGTTGAATTGTCATTTCCTGATTCCTTGTTATTTTTAAAAGATCTTTCCTTTCCTGTTCATTAGCTGCAATCTTGTCTTCAAGATCTGAAACTCTATCTTCACTTTCATTGAGGTGGTTTTTACAGCTTTCAATGAATTTTTGATTTCCTGTATATCTCTTTCCATCTGCTTTTTGTATTATTTGTTTCTTATATTGCTCATCTATGGATTCTATCTTTTTGTTTAGTTCCTCCTTTTTGTTAACTGCATCTTCTTTCGATATGTTCAGCCTCTCCTTCATTTCTTTTATCGTTTCTTCCTTTACCTGGGAGATTATTTCAAGTTGGAATTCCTTTAAAGCTTCCCGGAATTGCTTCTTTATTTCAGTTGCTATTATGTCCAATATTTCAGTTGTATGGCATATATTTTCCTCTATGTACATTGCTCCTAAGTTTTCTTTGGATGGGCTGGAGATTTGAGATTGTAATTTGGTTTTGCATTTTTGTCATTTTCCTATATTTCTGTGTTTCATGTGTTATTCCAAGGCTTCCGTAGGGTCTGTTGGAAATCCTCTTCTATGTCATCAACTCCTGGAACTCTGGCCACCCAGTTCCCCTGATGGAGAAAGGGTCACTCGGGGTGGGGCAGGCCAGCTCAACCATGGCTGGGAGTGGGGAGGTGGTTGCAGGCCTGCTCAGGACATGCTGTGCTGGTTCAGTGCACCTGGAAGCCATGTAGTTCCCTGTTCCAGGCCGAACGAGGGTCCCAAACTAGCTGGACTCAGGAGAAAGTGTGGCGGGGGGGGGGGGGACTTACACCTCAGGCTGCTCAGCCTCTGGAACCAATGGCACCCACTTGCTTGCTTAGAATTCCAGAGTCCGCCAAGCACAGCTGGGAGTGGGGAAGCCGTTGTAGGCCCACTAAGTACCCGCTGCACTGGTCCAGTCAATGCTATTTATTTTTGAGTGTTGTCTTCTTATCCAGCCTACATATCCATTCAGCCTACTGCTGAATTTGCTTATTAAATCTAGATGTGTGTTGGTGGATTTTTTGAGTCTTCTATGTAGAGTATTATATCATCTGCTAATACTAATTTAACTTCTTCCTTTCATATCTTTATTCTACTTATTTGTGTCTCTTGTAGGATTTTTTTTTTTTGGCTAGTATTTTCAGAACTATATTAAATAGGAATGGTGACAATTGACATCCTTGTCTTGTTCCTGATTTTTTAGTGACAATGTTTAGCTTTTTTTCATTTAGTGTAATATTAACTGTCATATCAGGAAATACAAATATATATTGGCTGTTCGTTTGTCATAGGTGGCCTTTATCAGTTTTAGGTAGATCATCTATTCTGAGTTTCTCTGTAGGCTTTTTTAAATCATGAACAAGTGTTGAACTTTATCAAAATATTTTTCTGCTTCTATTGAGATGATCATGTGGTTTTTGGTTTTGGTTCTGTTGATATGGTCTATTACATTTATTGATTTTTGTTATATTAAACCTTCTCTGCATTCCTGGAATAAATCCCACTTGGTCCTGATGTATAATCTTCTTGATGATGTGCTTCCATTTGACAGTAATTTTTTGAGAATCTTTACATCTATGTTCATTAATGAGATTGGCCTATAGTTGGCTGGGTTTGTTTCTAGTTTTGATATCAGACTAATACTTGCCTCCAGGAATGAGTTAGGGAGGATTGCTTCCCTTTCAGTTTCATTGAAGAGTTTACAGAATATTGGTGTCAAATCTTCTGTATATTTTAAATTCAGCTATGACTCAGGCCTTTCTTGTTGGTAAGTTTTTAATCACATTTAAATTTCAATAGCCGATATTGGGTTATTTGAAGTTGTTATATCTTCTTGATTGAGTTTTAGTAGTTCATACATTTCTAGAAATTTGTCTATTTCCTCTGTATTTTCTACCCTATGTGAGAAGAGATTTTCTCTATTTTCTACTATGTGTGAGAAGAGATTTTCAAAGCAGATATTCATGATCATTTGAATTTCCATGAGATCCGTACTAATTTCTCTCTTTTGAGTTCTTACTGCATGAATTTGAATTTTTTCTTTCTTTTTATTCATAAGATTGTTTAGAGGTTTACCAATTTTCTTTATTCTCTCAAAAAAACAGATCTTTGATGATTTTTATTGTTCTTTTAAGTCTCAATTTCATTAATTTATGCTCTTATCTTTATAGTCTCATCTCTTCTTTGAGCCTTTGGATTTGACTTGCTTTTCTTTTTCTAGAAGCTTGAGATGTAGCATTAGGTTGTTTATTTGTGGTCATTCTGTTTTCTTGATATGACAATTTGTTGCTATGTATTTCCCTCTTAAGACTGCTGTTATTGCATCTCACAGGTTTTTGCATGTGTTATCCACATTTCACTGAATTGTAGGTATTGCTTATTTTCTTCATTAATTTTACCTATATCCCATTCATTGTTCAGAAGGTTGTTTTTAATTTCCATGTACTTTTGGAGGTTTTGCAATTTCTTTTGCCATTAATTTCCAACTTTAGTGCACTATGGTCAGACAACATACATGGGATAATTTCTGTCCCTTTATATTCACTTAATATTTTATGAGATAATATATGGTCTATTTTGGAGAATGTCCCATGCACAGCTGAGAAGAATGTGTATTTCAATGTGGCTGGGTGGAAAACTCTGTAAACATTTACTAAGTCCATTTGCTCACATATTTGATTCTGTTGTTATTCCTTTGCTGACTTTTTGTTTAGTTGATCTATCTCTTTGTGACAATGGAGTATTAAGGTGCTTTATTACAATTGTATTCTTGTATCTTTGGTTTTTCATGTCCATTAGTATTTGTCTTATATAGTTGGGTGCTCCTGTGCTTAGTTCATATATAATAATATATGAATTGTTAGTTCTTCCTCTTGAATTTTTCCACTAATGAGTATGTAGTGGTCTTCTTTATCTCTTTTAAGTATTTTAGGTTTGAAGTTCACATTGTCTGCAAGCAGAATAGCTATCCTTGCTGTTGGCTCATCATTTTCTGCATTCCTGTTGCATGAAATACTGTTTTCCATGCTTTGACTTTTAATCTATGAGTCTCCTTTTGAATCAGATGTGTTTCTTGTATACTGCATATTGTGGGATCTTGTTTCTTGATTCATTCTGTCAATCTATTTCTTTTAATACGTGAATTGAGGCCATTTACATTGATGGATATAACTTACATGCAGTGGCTCAACTTTGTCATGCTATGTTTCTGCTGTTGGTTTTCTGCTTTTCTCCCTTAATTGCTTGCCATGGATGGTGGTTTTTTTCTGTTGTTCTAGAAATTGTAGTCATCTTTATCTCTATCTAGTATATCTTTCAGTACTCTTTCTATCAATTGGTGGACATGAATTTCTTCAGTTGTTGCTTGTCATGGAAGTATCTTATTTCTCTATTACATTTGAAAGAAAGTTTTGCTGGGTACCTCAGTTGAGGTTGAAAGCTATTTTCCTTCAGGGCTTAAAATGCTTCACTCCAAGCTTGTCTTAACTTGAGGATTTGTGCTGAACCATCTCCTATGATTATAATGAAGTTTGCTTGATAAGTGAGTTCTATCTTTTCTCTAACAGCTTTTAGTATTCTCTGTTTATATTGTATGTCTGAGATCTTAATTATTATATGTCTGGGTGTAGATTTATGTTGATTGTTATTGTTTGGTATTATATATGCTTTACTTATCTGTATATCTGATATTCCCTCATGTTTGGGGAATTTCTAGTATAACTTCTGTGAATAGTTTATCAACGTCATTTGCATTGACTCCTGTATTATAATTGATGCTTATTATTCTTACATTGTTTCTCTTGACATCGTCTTGAAGCTACTGAATTGTCATTTCATATGGCTTTGTTATGTTTGAAGGTTCTATCCTTTCATGACCACTAGCTGCAATCCTGTCCTCGAGGTCTGAAATTCTACCCTCAGCTTCATTTAAATGATTTTGTCAGCTTTCAATAGAATTTTTTTTCTTGGATATCTATTTGAATTTGTTTCATGAATTCTGCTTTTTTTCTATAACATTCATTCAAGGTTTCAATCAATTTCCCATGCTTCTGTACATTTTTAAAATCTATTTCTTCTCTGGCTGGGCCTGGCAACTCCTTACATTGGCTGTTATTTCAGTCTTTATGTTAGAAACTATTTCTAATTTGATTTCCTTTGTAGCTTCATGGATTTTTTCTTTATTTCACTTGCTGTCTTTTCAGAAATTTCAGGTGCATGATTGTTAATGTCCTCTATTTCAGTGTCTCCTGAATTTGCTTCTGATTGACTAGATGGTTTCGATTGCATTTTGCTTTTTTCATTTTCACATTTTGGGCTAATCTTTGGCCTTTCAGTCCCACTAGTTTCAACTGTTAGTAGTGTGTATCTTAGGGTCCTAATATGTGGTTCATGTTTGTATGATTGTTGGGTACCACAATGAAGAGAGGGCCAGTCACCTGAATTCCTCCTGCAGGGCCTGTTTGCTGTGTCCTATATTCTTCCTAGACTGACTAGCCTACTAATATTGATGTAAGTCAACCCTTAGCCCCTCCCCCATTACATGTCTTCAGGTTGTTCCAAGTCACCAGATCTCCCTGTCTATAGTGTTTGTTTTAGCTTGGACCCCACTGTGTCATTGGGTGTCTCATAAGCCATTTTAATTTTCTCCAGGTTGGGGCAGGCCTTATTGGCACACTTTCAACCCAATATTCTCTATATGAAGATGGACTAACCCACACTCTTGCCAAGCTCATCAAGATCCTACACCTGGAAGGAACTCTGCTACTGCTCCTGTTTACCCACTGAAGATCTCTATTTTAGGGGTAAACATCACCACACTGAGGCACACTGAGGTCTTCTGTTTGGATGAGGGGTTATGGAGTCTCCCATCAACCCAGCACAGTTAATCCACTGCAGTCCAAGGTTCTGAAAGGAGAAATGGCAGCCATAGAGAAATAGCAATACTGAAAAAACAGCATCATATTAATGACATCAAATTTTGCTATCTGGTTGAGCAGTAGCCAGACCTCTTGCAACATGATTGCAGGGAACTCTAAGTTCCTGAATTGCTAATTAATCCTGGAAAGCCAATTTCTTAGGTAGTCTTCCTTGAACATGAGTCCCAGTAACTTTCTTCGCAAGTGAAAGTTTTGCAAGTTTATAGCCAAAGAAGAGTGGACTCTTGCCATCTTTTGTATTGTTCAGGTGTGAAATAATTGGCTTCTTTTAATGCTAATCTTTTTAGCAACCATGATATCCTCTGCCTTATCTTTTCAGATGCTTCCTTCAACCATTTGTTCCTGGTGTTAGCCATCAGAGAAAAGGCTGCCAGAAGTATTCCCATTGTGTGCTGAAATTTGGACAGCTTTGAAATTACCTCTTTCAGATTAGCCTGCCACCCTTTATCACCAGGTCGCATTAAGTTTCAGGACATGGTAAAATATGAACAAATTTTCACCCAGAGTATGACACATATGATGTTTAGTTCAATGGTCAGTGAAGCCTTTTTTCAACTAAAATTTCTCAAACTACCTTGCTCTTTACATAAGTAATCTGTTTTTCTGAACTCCAATCAGAATATCTCATCAAACTGAACTTATGCATTCCAGTGCTTCTCTAGTTGACATTGCCACCCCTTTTCAAATTCTTCCCTTGAGCTAGCTCCAGACACCTCTGAAACACATGATCAATCCTAGTTTCAGCAACACGCAAACTCTAGAAACTAATATCTGCCATTATTGCTTTCTCATTGCTGGGACACAATGCTTGACATTTAAAATTTGTAGGAAGCAAAGTTTATTTTGACTCATAATTTCAATCCAAGTTTGACTGGCTGCAACACAAAAACAAGATGGCAGGGGGTCATAGAAGAAGAAAGGATGCTTAATGCATGGTAATGAGGAACTAGAAAAAGAGAGAAGAACTGGTTGCCTGGGGATCTGCCTGCGATTTTCTACTGGGACCAGCGAGTCAAGTAGGCACAAAATCTCACCGCAGTCTAGGGGAACTCTCTTTGTCGCCTGGGGACAAGCACACAGTTTCCTGCCTGGCCCAGCCAGTTGGGCTTAGGCGCAGAATCCCATCCCAGTCTTGGAGAACACTCTTCCTTGCCTGAGGGGCCAGGCTGCAGTTTCCTGTGGGCCCAGTCTGTCGGGCCTAGACACAGTCTGGGGGAACTCTCTCTCTCTTTGAACAACACTTGAAGCTCAAAAATATAGGAAAATGACAAAACAAAAGACCAAAATTCAACATAAAACATCCAGCCCATCCCAAGAAAGTCTAGGAACCACATGCATAGAAGAAAACACATTCCACATACCTGAAATACCTGAAATAATAGTAACTGAAATACAGAAGCAACTCTGGGAAACTTAAAGGAATTCAAACTAAAAATAATCTCTCAGGTAAGTGAAGAAATGATAAAAGAAATGAAGGAGATGCTGAACATATCTAAAGAAGACACAGTTAAAAAATTGGAGGACCTAAACAAAAAGATAGAATCCCAGGATGAACAATATAAGAAACAAACAATACACAAAGCAGATGCAAAGAGATATACAGGAAATCAAAAACTCCATTGAAAGTTGTAAAAACTGCCTCAATGAATATGAAGATAGGATCTCAGACTTCAAGGACAAGATTGCAGCTAGCAAACAGGAAAGGAAAGATCTTTTAAAAATAAAAAGAGATCAGGAAATAACAACTCAACACCTGCAAGATGCTGCAAAGCAGAACAACACAAGGTTGATAGGGATAAATGAAAAAGAAGGGGACAACATAAAGGATGTAAAGAGCATATTTAGAGAAGTAATAGCTGAAAATTTCCCAAACACGAGATTAGAAACTGATACACATTCTTCTCAGCAGTACATGGGTCATTCTCTAAAATAGAACATATACTAATCCACAAAACATATTTAAATAAATGCAAAAGGGTCAAAATTATCCCTTGCATGCTATCGGACCATAGCGCTCTGAAATTAGAAATTAATGATAAAAGTTACTGCAAATATCCCACAAACACATGGAAACTGAATAACAGACCCTTGAGTAATCAGTGGGTCACAATGGAAATTAAAGAAGAAGTTAAACAATACCTACAAACAAATGAAAACCCAAATTCAACTTACCGGAATCTGTGGGATGCAAGGAAAGCTGTCCTCAGAGGAAAATTTATTGCACTGAGTGCAATAGAGACAAAAAAAAAAAATCCAAAAAAATCAATGAATGAAAGAGCTGGTTCTTTGAAAGAATAAACAAAATCGACAAGCCCCTAGCCAACCTTATTAAAAAAAAGAGAAAGAAAAAGCTCATATTCATGCAATAAGGAGTGAAAGAGGTGAAATTTCTACAGACCCTATAGAAATACAGAAGATCATCAACACATATTTCAAAAACCTCTACTCTCAAAGGTTTGATAACACAGAGGAAATAGACAGATTCCTAGAAGCATACAAAGTACCAAAGCTAGGTCATGAAGATGTAAAACTATTGAATAACCCAATTTCTATTAATGAAATTGAAAACATAATTAAATCTTTACCTACAAAGAAGAGCCCAGGCCCAGACCAATTCACAGCAGAATTCTATAAGAAGTACAAAGATAACCTAATGCCAACACTCCTCAAAATCTTCAATGAAATTGAAAGGGAAGCAATCCTCCCTAAATCATCCCTAGAAGCAAATATTACTCTAGTACCAAAACCATAGAAGGACCCAACTGAAAAAGAGAACTACAGACCAATCTCCCTAATGAACACAGATGCAGAAATCCTCAATAAAATATTAGCAAATAGGATGCAACAAATCATCAAGAAGATCATACACCTTGACCAAGTGGGAATCATCCCAGGCATGCAGTGATGGTTCAATATACATAAATCAATAAATGTAATCCACCATATCAAAAAAGCCAAAAGTAAGAATCACATGATCATTTCTATAGATGCAGAAAAAGCCTTTGATAAGGTCCAACATTGATTCATGATAAGAACCTTACAGAAAATTGGAATAGATGGCCTTAACCTCAATATAATTAAGGCCATCTATGACAAACCAATAGCCAATATCATACTAAATGGCCAAAAATTGAAAGCCTTTACTTTAAAATCAGGCATAAGACAAGGATGTCCCGTATCACCACTCCTATTTAATATAGTATTGGAAACACTGGCCAGAGCAATTAGACAACAGAGAGAAATAAAATGCATAAAGATAGGAAAACAAGTTAAATTATCATTGTTTGCAGATGACATGATACTCTATATAGAAGATCCCCAAAATTCCATTGAAAGACTCCTAGATATAATAAATAAATTCAGTAATGTAGCTGGATACAGAATCAATACTCAAAAATCTATAGCATTCCTATACACTAACAACAAAGTCGCTGAGAGAGAAGTAAGAGAGGCAACAGCCTTCACACTAGCAACCAAAAAAAAAAAATATTTAGGAATTACTCTCACAAAAGAAGTGAAAGACTTATACAGGGAAAATTATAATATACTGAAAAATGAAATTGAAGATGATCTCAGAAAATGGAAAAACATCCCTTGCTCATAGATAAGCAGAATAAATATTGTGAAAATGGCCATTCTCCCAAAACTTTTATACAGATTCAATGCAATCCCAATAAAAATACCATCAACATACCTCATAGATCTAGAGAACTCACTTCTAAAATTCATCTGGACTGAGAAAAGACCTAGAATAGCAAGGACAGTGCTAAGCAGCAAAGGCAAGGCAGGTGGTATCACAATTCCTCACTTGAAGTTATACCACGAGGCAACTGTAGTAAAATCAACATGGTACTGGAACCAAAAGAGAGCTGAAGATCAATGGAATACATAAGAAGATACAACCACAACTACAAACACACTCAACCATCTTATCTTTGATAAAGGGGCCAAACGTGTTCACTGGAAGAATGACAGTCTCTTTAATAAATGGTGTTGGAAAAACTGGCTCTCCATATGCCAAAAACTAAAGCTAGACCCATACCTATCACCATGTAATAAAATAAATCTAAATGGATTGAAGATCTTAATATTAAAACAGAAACACTAAATCTATTGGAAGACAAATTGGGTAAAACCTTGAAGACATAGGAGTAGGTAAAGAGTTCATGAACAGGACTCAAACCGCACGGGAAATACTTCCCAGAGTCAATAACTGGGATCACCTCTTATTAGAAAGTTTCTGCACGTCAAAAGAAATCTCCAACATAGTGAAAAGAAAACCCACAAACTGGGAAAAAATCTTAGTGAACTGCCCCTCAGACAAGGACTTCTGTCTAAAACATATAAAGAATGAAAAAAAAAATCAGACCCCCAAAATTCAAAGACCCAAACCAAAAATGGGCATCTGAGATGAATAAACAATTTTCAGATGAAGAAATTCAAATGGCAAATAGATACATGAAAAAATGTTCACCATCACTGGTCATTAGAGGAATGCAAATTAAAACCACACTGAGATTTAATCTCACCCCTTAAAGAATGGCCAAGATCAAGAAAACTACCAGCAACAAATGCTGGAGAAGCTGTGGGGAAAAAGGAACTCTCCTGCACTGTTGGTAGGAGTGTAGACTAGTACAACCATGTGGAGGTCAGTCTGGAGATTTCTCAAAAAGCTGGGACTGGAAGCCCCATTTGATCCAGCTATTCCACTTCTAGGCATATTCCCAGAAGAACTGAAAGCATCATACCACAGTGATATATGCGCATCCATGTTTATAGCAGCACAATTTGTAATAGCCAGATTTTGGAAACAACGTAAGTGTCCATCAACTGAGGAATGGTTTAAAATTTGTAGTATTTTTATACAATGGAGTACTACTCAGTTATAAAGAATGATCACATTGAGATATTTATAAATAAATGGATGCAGCTTGAGACCATACTCATAAGTGAAATAAATCAAACTCACATGTATAAATACCAAATAATTTCCCTAGTGTAAGAAATGATAAGAATATATAAAATTACATGGTAATCATGATTCCCAATCATATTGGTTTTAATCCATATAATGTTATCACTCATTAGTTGCAACGGTTTTAACCTGGGTTGCTCGATTTTAGTATCGGTGATAGTACGAATAGCTATTCTGAAGAAAACAACACATCATAAAAGCTAGTGCTGATTTAATATAATCTTGTTTTGAAGTTCCATCAAGCTTTTGTACATCTGTTTCCACTGGTTTTTACATGTTGTATCTTACTATATTTTACTATATGCAATAGTATAAACAAAACTTTTTATAGGCAAAGAGATAATATAGAAACCATTGTTAGTTTTCTGTTAACTGGTTGTAATAACCTGTAATTTCTTCATTCTCTTGAATAGCTTCAGACTGACTTGATATACTTGATGCTATAGTATATGAAATTATACTCAAATAATTCAAGGAAGGAGGCACTATGGTGACTACTATTATGTTAGATTATCTGGGGTGAAACACAATGATGCTTAAATAGTTTGGTTCTGTCCTGTGTGGTTCTAATATAATGCCCTCTTTTACCTCAATCCCATCCTTTTTTAAAATCAATCTATTTTTTCTTACATTTTTTTTTCAGTTAAGGGAAAACTAAATTTAAAAATAGCAGGCTATATTATAGTAACATTTTTGTTTTCCTATTAACCTGATATGATCCCCAGTACTGCTCTCCCCATATTGTTCTGTCAGATTTTACTATATTCTATTTTGTTTGATAGTATCAAGTTTGAGGGTATAGGCAACCACTTTGAAGGCAGTAAGATTCACTAAGATGCCCATTATGGTTTGACTATTATCTTCTTTTGAAATCCTATAAAGTCTCCATTGTAGGTTTTATTGGTCTTATTCTGTACTGTTTTGATCAATTCTATTATACCTGATGATATAGGCAACTTTTTTAAAAATAGCAAGAGGCACAATGGTAACCATTTTAGATCACCTGACATTCTATTTTTACATCATGTACTATACCCGTCCTTTTGTTCTAACCGACTCTGTTTTGTTTAGCCACATTAGGTTTTATTCTCTCCAAAAACTAGTAAGAATTGTTGGAGTAAAAAAACCCAAAAAAGTGTAATTGTTATTAAAAAGAGAGGAAAGGAAGGTGGCCTAAGGGATATAACTGCATGTACGTTTAATTGTGTAGGGTGGAAATTCATATTACTGAACTTTTGTTGGACCATTGATTGGCACTGTGTACAATCTCATTGTATGAATGTTCATTTTACATGCTTTAATTTTATAATTTGGACAACTATTTCAAAGATGACAATATGTAACCTATTAACTAGTGATATCTTACTGTATTTTTTTCCTTGAAATTCTGTATTATTTGTACCCTTTTACTGCTTTTTTTATTTTATATTCTTTTTTTCTCTTTAAATAATAAAAAAATTTTAAAAATGCAAAGATTTTAGGTATACTATGAAGCTATAGTAATAACATACCATGGAACTGACATTAACAATAAAATGTAAATGCAAGATAAGGTACAGATGGAATCCCGTGTGTCTTTAGCTTGGTGATCTTTGACAAAGGGGCTAAAAATACATGCTGGACAAAACATAGGCCTTTTAGCACATGGTGCTGAGAAAACTAGTTATCCAAATGCAGAAGAATGAACTTAGTCCCATCTCTCCTATCCTATGCTAAATACAATTAAAATGAATAAAAATTTCAATTTAAATGCAAACACTGAAACTGCTGCAAGAAAAAAATAGAATACCTGAAGATATAAGCATAGGCAAATATTTACTGAAGAGAACAATGGTACAGATATCAAGAACCAACAAATGACATTTTCCTAAATTAAAAGACTACTGTATAACAAAAGAAACAATCCACAGAATGAAAAAAAAAACCTACAAAATGGAAACTTCTTTCTGTCATCTCCTCTTCTGATAGAGAACTAACATTTGAATGAAGAACTCAAAATTTAACTCCTTTCAAAACCAAAATTTGTTCAAAAGATGGGCAAATAAACTAAAAAATCACTTCTCAAAGAAAGTGTACAAAAGATTATAAATACATGAAAGCATGTACATCATATATAGTAATGAGAGAAATACTGATTAAAACAACTTTCAGAATGGCTTATCAAATAAATGAACATCCCCAATCCTGGCTAGGTGTAGGGGAACATTGTTGGTGAAAATGTAAAGTAGTGCAGTGACTATGGAAATCAGAATGATTTGACCCACCTATTACTTCTTTGTTATATTTCTGAAAAAATTTTTTAAATTATACTACAGTAATAAATGCAATACATATTTATAGCAATAAAATTCACAAAAGCCAGTCTCCAGGAAAAACCTAAATGTAATCAATGGATAAATGGATAAAAACCATGGCATATATGTGAAACAAAATATTACGTAGCCATAATGGTTAAATTTGAGACCTTCATGCAAAATGAGTGTATCTTGATACTTTGTTAATTGAAACAAGTCAGACACAGAAAATTAAATATCACATGGTTTTTCTCATATGAGAAATTCAGCTATAAATAAAATAATAAAATAGAATCAGTCTTTTTGGAGTAGATGAAGTAGCAGGAAAGATGGAGAAAGTAGGTGTAAAGAGAGCTAAAATGATTAAGATATATGAAAAAATGTCAATGTCATGTATGGCGAGCATCTATCAATAATAGCAATAGAAAAAAAAAAGTCTGACATATCCTTACTCAGCTCTACATGTTGACAAGATAGTCACTTAAGTATTTGTATTACAAAGTTAATTAACCCTAAATTTACCTAATTTGATTCATCACGCTTTAAGATGGAGGACTTCAAAAGAAGAGAAACTAAATAATTTTCAGAGTTTGAGGGGTATATAATTTCATTCCCTTCCAAGTCCAACAAAAGCAGAGCTTTGCAGATTAATCCATGGGTTCAACTCTCCCAAGCAAAATCAATTATCTCATAGGAACAAAATTGTTCCTCAATAGTAAGGCTTCTTTCAGACCTTCAAAACCAGAACTGAGCTGATTGATGATACCCTGGCCCACATCAACTAATGCATAAAATTTGGCCTCATGCCAAATGAACCAGTGAACAAGTCTGTGATACCCCCATATCAGAGTAAGCTTCCTATAGTTGTTCAGTCTGGAGACTTTTTCTTATTTTTCCTAAGGTATCATTCAGACTAATGCATATGAGTTCTGAAATCCTTGACAATTTATTTGGTGGGTTGAGTTGCGTTCTCCATCTCTCTTCAGAGGATCTTCTTGACCTCATCTTGTGACAGATGTGATCTAATTATATGAGTGCCTCAAAGCAGAAAAGTTTCCAGCTAGAGTCAAAGAGTTACTGCATGAGTCAGAAAGATTTGAAGTAGAAGAGAAACTCTATCCTATTGCAAGAGGATGAAATTTGTGAGAAAGAATGCAGGCGTCCCTGATGGCAAACACTGGGTTCAGGCTGACACCCAGCAATGAAGCAGGGCTTTCTGTTCCAAATTACAAAGAACTGAATTCACCCAATAACATGAATGAGTTGGAAAGTGTATGATTTTAGTTGCAAATATTAAAAGATACACCTTGGTTTTGAAGGTCCCCTAACCTTCTAGCCTGCAATACTTGGAAATAAACATTTTGTCTATTTGTTTAAATTTGTGTTAACTTATTATAACAGCAGATGTTGAAGAGCCTGCACATCTGCCATTTGCCTGACCACTTGTGTAGGTCTTCATTCATATGTCTTGCCCAAGCTATCTTGGATTATTTCATACCACATTTCCCTGAAAACAAGACTAGGCCTTATTTTAAATTTTGCTCTAAAAGATGCAATGGAACTTATTTTCCAGGGTTGTCTTATGTTTTCATATATAAAAACCTGTATTTGTGCCACACATGGGAGCAAATGCTTGTAATCCTAGCACTCAAGGAGGCCAAGGCAAGAGAATCATTGCAAGTTTGGGACCAGCCTGGGCTACAAAGTGAACTCAAGGCCAGCCTTAACAACATAGCGAGTCCTTGTCTCAAAAAGCCAAAAGAAAAAAAAATCTATATTTATTTAAATACAGTCTTGTCATCTTCTTCCAGAACACTGTGATCTTAAAATCCCAATTCTGGCCCGAGTGTCTTGAAGCTCCATTTCTATAGAACCATTGGTCCCAAACTCTCATGTTCAGCAGGAGAGCTTTCTTTAAATGGGCACATCTTGTCCATGTAGTCTGCTCACAGTGTATTGGCAACACAGCTGTTAGTGACTTTATCCCATGAATTCTTCACCCAAGATATGACCACTTGCAAACTGGGCTTCACAATTTCCATTAAATCTTGTTAACTGAAGACAGGAGACAGGAATGGCAACAAAAATGATGGCAGTAAAGAACCATTATGGTTCACCCAAAAGTGACAAAAAATTGCATACACCAAAATTCAGAAATGTTTATTTCACAAGAGTTAATTAAGTATGCTTATTACAACACACAATGATGGAATCCTTAGGACACAACCACAATCATGTCCAGTTGTTTGTATATATGCATTATTCATGGCTTAAAGCAGACCAATAGGACAGATCTTCCATGAGTGAAGAGTGAGAAAGAGGGCAGTCATAAATCACCAGAAATCCTTGCTGGGAGATGACAGACTTCACTCTAGATTCACTACAGATTGAAACTAGTGAAAATACAGTAAAATCACTATAACAGTTTTCTAATATGACGGCAAAATCTTTTCATGGCTATGATGTGTACTACATGTTTTACTTACAGGCTTTTAACATGAGAAAAATGGCTCACAAGCGCAGATTATATTATGATGACCAAGGCTGCATACTATATGACAAAATTAAAATATGAAAAATTTATAAATGTACCAGCACTGAACAAGGTACTTGAAATTTAATCCAGGTTGCATATGCATAAGATGATGTGACCACAGGCTTATACAAAATAAATTATGTCCTAGAATACCACAATGCCAAACACTCTGACTGTAAACTGCCTTATTCTCCCAGTGAATATTTTGAGAGAACTTTTATATAATAAGAACTGGCATTGCACTAAAAGATTGCAAGAAATAGAATACAGTTAGAAATATATACGTAATGCAATTCTGCATTAAATAAGCAGAGTAAATATTACTACTTAAAATTTAACAAACCAAATACATTCTAATTAAAGGTTAAAACCCCATCAAAGAAAAATGATCATCATTTTGTATATCATTGGCATAAACCTGATAAGGTTTTATTGGGGAAAAACAGATCTATTAGAAGTTGCCCATTTAAAATTTCTTCAAACACATTCCTAACATTGAAAATTGCTGCTTATACCATAAATATGCTTCCTGCTATTTAAGCAGGAGACAAAATAATTATGTAAATAAAGTTTTTCTCAAAATAAGGCCCAAAGGCCCAAAAGAATTCTAATGTGGGCTCAGTAGTAAACATTTTAAATGAAACATCCTGTGTGATTATTCTACATTCTGAATGCCCAGCGGCAAAGAGCACACCTAAAATCAAGATCACAAACATATTTCTGACATGTCAGAATTCTCTATAAGTTTATGTTGTGTATACTGCTTTTTTAAAAAACAAGTTCCAGGTATTAACAGAAACACATATACCTCGCAAATGAACATGTGAGTAGGTATAAACTTTTTCCTTTGATGTTTTCATTACTTTCAAATTTAGTTATCTGAAGGAAACACTACATATGACTCTAAGCTTTGGAAAAGTTACATTTCTGATTAATGGGCATCCAAATAAAGATGAAAAGATAATGTATTAAATGTGTACAAACTTTAAGTCATACAAAATTTAAAACTGGATAGCCTACATAGAATTAAACTTTACTAAGATTGTGCCATTGTAACTTATTTAGATGATGATGGTTACTTTTCAAGCCCTTTGTATAGAAATGCCACTAAAACAGGTTCTATCACACATGAAATACATAATACAATTCATTTCAGGGGCAGAGTTCTTAAAGCTTGTTTTATTAAAATTAATAGTTAGCAGTTTATTATTTAAAGAATTGCCAGATGCAACATTCCTGTTTTAGTACCATTTCTATGTACTTTAAGATGTTCTGATATACAAGGCAATTTAGGATATTTTGGTACACAAGATTGTCCGGAGCCGCTTCCGTCCCGCGGAATGGAGCACACGAACACTCAGCCTCTGCAAGCACCTTTATTGACTGGGCAGCAACCTCAATACATGTCCGTCCTCAATGGCTTCTTCCGTGTTGTGCGTCGGGCACTTCCTATACTTGGGCTTATATAGCTAATGTTATCCAATCATAGGATTACACGTGGGGACAGGCGATTGGGCGGCAACAAGGAAGCAATCAATCATTACCATATATGGCGGGGACAGTAAGCCGAGCAAGAACCAAGAAGCAGGATGTGTGTGCCATCTTGGGCACACGATGGGCGGGGGAGCAGCAGAGGCGGCAGGCGGGTGCCATCTTATGAATATGCTCTCATGAATAACATGGCAGGCTCCCAACATCTCCCCCTTTCTTATTTACAAGCAAATGACAGCGAGGTCTTCCAAGTGACTACAGTGGTCTGTACCCCACTGTGCATGGCTCTGAGGTCATCCCCCGGCACAGGTTGGCCACCCCCGCGTCGGAAGGGACCTCCAAGCCTCATCCTTTTGCGCAGGGCTAGGGTAATTCGGATGAAACCTAGATGCATACAGACATATAGCCTGACATCTCTCTTCAAAAACCCCAAGAGTAGAATGTCATGCAGTACCATCTGGTCTCGCACCTTGGTGCCTCTTGCTGTCTTAATGGAATGGGGCCTGTCTTAGGTTGAGCAAGGTGGGATACCTTGATCTTACCCGTCTTCGGCTCGCCCATTCAGCATCCTTATAACTGATGCTCTGCAACATGAAGGAGATATGCAGCCGCCCGACCACCAGATGGGCCAGCCTCCGCCAGCTGCATAGCTGCCATGGCTGTAAATCTGACTTGTTTTTGAGTCTGCGTCAAGCGATCAAGCAAGCATTTAACAACCACTAATCCAACCAGGATAGCAACAGCAATAAAAATCCAGGTAGTCAAATTGGGCCAGGAGAACCAAGAGGTGACATGATTCCATAAACCTTTTAGAACATCACTCAGGGTAGACAAATCAAATCTAACCGGGTTCAACTGAATTTTTTCTATTTCGTCTAATTCCTGACTAACAATCATTGACAGGTTGTGAAATTTTGGCAAATAAGTGTCCTGCAGCCATTTAGTCATAGTCTTTGTAGTTTCAGTCAGGTTGGTGCGAACAGGGGTGACACAGACCCGGAAAGGCAGCCACCTCTGATCACAGAGTTGAGTGGCAACCTGCCACAACGCATCAATCTCCTGCCCGATGAGCTGGATCTCTTCTTGTAGCCGAAGTATAGCCTGGCTGTTAAGCTCAATCTGTTGCCTTTGAGCCTTGATGGTCTCTCGTGTGGCGTTGCTCAGCCGATTGACTGCATCCATGGTCAGCGCGAGCTGCTCGGAGGTCCATGCCTGCAAAACAGCCTGTCCCACTGCAGGGACAAACAGAGAAGAGACCACCCCCGCTGCCTGCCACAACCAATCTTTTATCCCTCTTTTTGTTCTGGTTGGTAAGGAAGAGAGCGAGATCTGCTGTGAGACTGATCCAACCCAGTCCTGGGCTTGCACGGGAATATACTTGGGCGGTAACCTAGAATGGCGAAATTAGGGTAACCATTCCAGCAGTTGGACAGTGTGCATTGACAGCCCGCAAATCATGGAGAAGCCTCCACTTTCCAGATTTCTTTTTGATAACAAATATGGGGGTATTCCAAGGGGAAGTGGACGGCTGGATGTGCCCCAGCCGTAACTGCTCTTGTATCAATTGAAATGCTGCCTCTCTTTTCTCTGTAGGCAGGGGCCACTGCGTCACCCAGACAGGGGTATCTGACTTCCATGTCAATTTTATGGGAGTGGGTGTGAGAGGCATTGCAGCGGCCCCTAAGAAAAACCCAACCCTTTCCTGTCTTGTTTAATGGTAGTGGACACAGGAGAAGTATTTCCTTGCAATTTGATTCCCAGGCCTTTACCGGGGGTATAGCCCATCCGCTTCATCATGTTTTGAGACACCTCAGAACATCCCGTGTGTAGGGTGATGTCCATTTGGACTAGAATATCTCTGCCCCAAAGGGTTACTGGGAGATTAAGGACATAGGGTTGAAAAGACCCACCATGTCCCTCCTCGTCCTGCCAGGGAAGGGACTGCGCACTTATACTGGGTGAATGCACAAATCCCAATCCCTGAAGGGTCTGTTCTGCCACATTGAGGGGCCAGGAGGCCGGCCAATCTTTATGAGCAATGATAGAGCGGTCAGCGCCGGTGTCTAGCAACCCCTTAATTTTCTTACCATTGATTGAGAGGAGCAACATGGGTCGTTCCTGCAAGGTCATATGAAGGCCAATAAAATTTTTGCCTGTGGACCCAAATCCCTGGGCACCCCGAGACTGTTGCTTAGCTGGATATTGACCATGCAAGCTGGGCAGAATAAGTAACTGGGCTATCCTATCCCCTTTGTTTATAATCAGTGTTCCTTGTAATGACTGAGCCATAATCTTAACCTTGCCCATATAATCAGAATCGATGACACCTGGCACAACTGTAAGGCCACGAAGGGCCACTGAAGAGCGCCCTAAAAGCAGGCCAACAGTATTCGGTGGCAATGGCCCCTTAAATGAAGTTTCTATCAATTGGACTCCCATTTCAGGTGTTAGTATGAGTCCGGAGGCAGCACAGAGGTCCACTCCTGCTGACCCTGGGGTAGCCCTGACTGGCTGTTCACTTCCGGAAAGGGGCTGCTGGGGGAAAGGGGGCCCGCCTTGTAGGAGGGCCCCCTCTGGCCGTTTTTTGACTGGGACTCTTTGCGGCCAGTTAGAGAATTGCCCTCCTTATCAAAAACGGAGTGGCGTCCGGAGGACGGAAGTGTGGCAGGGAAGGGAGGGGGCGGCCCCCAGCCTCCAGGTGCGCTCATTTCCTGGGGTGGCTCCCAGGGAGGGGCAGACGGGGTTGGTCTCATCCCGCCTGGGGTATGTACTTCTTGTATATCATTCTCTACTTTCTCGAGCTCTTCCTCTAAGCTCTCCATCAACCCTTTACATAAGGTTCTAGAGGGCTTATTAGTCTCCTGTCCTGTATCATGGCGCGAGCATGTCTTGCCGCCGTCTTCCCCTTTTGGGCCTGTCCGGGGGCCCTCCCCTTCCGAATCTGAGGAGCGATCCGGTGAACCAGCCTCAGAGGCCCCTCTGGAACTCTCTGAGCGCGCCCGCTCGAAAGCATGGCGCGCCTCCTTAAGCCCTTGAGCTGTGCCTACCACGCTTTCGGCTTTAAGACATGCCCAAACCATCTCCCATATGGGGCGGACCATAGGGTCGACACCCATCCCTTGTTCCTCAGCAAACTGAATATCACATCCTAACTTCTCCCAGGAGGGTAAAGTGAGGGATCCGGTGGGCAGAAACCATGGGGCCAAACCATCGATACATTCGAAAAACTGCAGCACCGTTTGCTTATCTATCCTAATCCCTCACGCCTTAAGCAACAACCACAGCGATAAGGCGAGGGGGCCGCAGTTAACATTGCCCATCTTAACAAAATTAAAGAGCCCCGAGGCGCAATAGCCAACAGAGGCCTGCCCTTCTTTTTCGGGCAATGTCGATCCCCGCAAGGGGTCGACCAGTAGATCCCTTAAAGTGCGTCCACCAAGGGCTGGGTTAAGCCGCCGCTCACCCACAGGTACGTACCGTTTTTCAACACAGTCACAGGAGCCGCAGAAGGCATGGGAATGGTTTCGAGTCCCCGTAAGGGCCACCAGCTGTCCGGAGCTGCTTCCGTCCCGCGGAATGGCGCACACGAACACTCAGCCTCTGCAAGCACCTTTATTGACTGGGCAGCAACCTCAATACATGTCCGTCCTCAATGGCTTCTTCCGTGTTGTGCGTCGGGCACTTCCTATACTTGGGCTTATATAGCTAATGTTATCCAATCATGGGATTACACGTGGGGACAGGCGATTGGGCGGCAACAAGGAAGCAATCAATCATTACCATATATGGCGGGGACAGTAAGCCGAGCAAGAACCAGGAAGCAGGATGTGTGTGCCATCTTGGGCACACGATGGGCGGGGGAGCAGCGGAGGCGGCAGGCGGGTGCCATCTTATGAATATGCTCTCATGAATAACATGGCAGGCTCCCAACACAAGATGATGCACGAATTAACAGTTTAGAATCTTTATTAAGCTCAGAAAACATAAAGTCATCTTGTAATTCCAACAGAGGTGATTTAGTGTATGGGTCTCTTTTCTCACCTACACATTTTGTAGTGAGAAGATGTTTATTATGAAATAAGCAGGTGTCTAGAACTTCATTGATCTCAAAAGAAAAAGAAGTCGCAAGACATGCTGTCATCTTATCTCTTCCCATAACCTGGGCCTGTCAGGTGGAGGAGTGGGTCATGAAGGTACATGGGAAGAAGGGACCATAGAAGTGTTGGCCATCCAAGAAAATTGGCATGAAGAGCTTGATGGGTGAGGGTGACCTGACTGTCTGCACTGACCACACTGGTTGGAGTTAGGTATCACTCCCTGCTGAGTAATTCCTAGTATTGGCTAGGCCCAGGTGGTTTTATAGTAAGCTTCTCAATGTCTCTCGGAGGCTGGACACTGTGACTTTGGTCTCTACCCCTGGACACGTTTGGCTGTCTAACTTTTCTGCTGCCAGCCCTGGAGAGATCTGCTCAGACCTGCTGGGCATTTCTGGGCCTGGTAAAACTTGCCCATGGATCTTTTGAGTTTCAGTTTATTGGTATCTAAGCTTAGGGGGATTTCTGATACTTACCTTTATTTTGGTAGGTCACTGGTGATTGGTCTTGCAGAGACTTCCTCTGGGCTGCCTGTTACAGTTGGGTGTCTTTTGTATTGTGGCCTGTGGCGTCTGGATGATGTCAAGCATCTTCTCAATCTTTCACATATACTTTTTCTGCCTGGGTTCCTGGGGTTGTGACCTCAGGATGTGGAGAAGAAGCTCAGCATACTCACCGCTGTGTCTCCAGGCAAATGAGTTGGGGAAGTGGTTGGTACTGGATTGTAATGTCTTCTACAAGGGTTCCAAGTTCTGTTTGGGCATGTTGCCAGGAAGTGAGGTCATGTATTGTGATCCAATGTCTGATAAGAATGCCTTATGGCTCAACTTTTTCTTCATACTAAGTAAACCAATGACTATATAATTTCTATCTAAGTATATATGAATTTATTTATCTATCATTTGTGTATTAGTGTCTTACTTTTACATTGTTGGTGTTTATACCTTGCATCTGCACAGTGAACTACAGGTATATCCTCAGACTTTTTTTTCAGATACACACTAAGGGTCTCCCTAAGTCACAAAGTTGGACTCTATCTTATGATCTCCTTACTTCAGTTGCCCAGAGTGCTGGGGTTATAGTCACATGCCTCTCCCTCATTCAGCAGCTATATAGAAACAGCAAAACTGGGAAAACTTCTGGCACTCAGCCATTGGTGACATCTTCAATTTTAAAGCAATGTGTGTACATTGATACTTCTCACAGTGCTGGGAGGTCTTTTCCAGGTAAAGGAGGCATTTTCTCTGAAATGTAGTGCTAAGAATTTGAACCTACAGAGCCATGAAATTTTAAGATGCTTTTCTTTCATATCATCATTTCTATTTCATTGGGTAGTACTGAGACTGTCTAGAAATTCCACAATAATTTTCCTTAAGAGATAAGAATGTTTTGAAGTATAACATCTGGAGGTGGGGGTTGTGGCTCCATAGCAGGTTGTAGCTTGGAGGTGCACACACATGATTAATTTTTCAGTTTTACTTAATGAATGTAATACCTAAGTGTAGTATTCATAGTAGTCATATAGTCTCCTTGAAATAAGAAGTAACTAGAATGACCTAACGGGAACCACTCCCAGCTCATCACCATGGTGATGACTAGGGTTATACAGAAGATTGTATCTCAGTATTCTCTTTCTCCATGGCTACTCTGTAATGGTACATAAAGCAGGGTCAGGCTTGGGGTAGTTAGTTATTTTCTGATTAGGTCTTATTTTCTGGAAAACATTGAGTGGTGCAGGACAGCACGTGGTGAAATGGCAGTCTTTTGTAATTACCCCAATGATGATAATGAGCATGTACTTACAGCATTTCAAACATTCCTCATGCCTACTTGGAATTACTTCCTGTCTTTCTATTCCAAAAAGCCCATGTACTGTCCATCTCAAGTGGGAAGTCTGCATTTTTTAGACGTAAGGAAGCTATAGCCATGCAGTATGTAGTGTTTTTGTTTTTTAAAAATATTTTTCACTCGGTATAACTGTGCTGATGGTAAAGAATAGACCCAGAGTGACCCTTCACTCACCCAACATGAGTGGACCATACAGGAGGAACAGCGCCTCCCAACATGAGAGCTGCTCTGCATGGAGCAGTAGGGAACTGCCCCAAAGGTCACAAAAGGGCAGTGAGATCAGCTTTAATGTTAATGACACATCTGGGTTGAAAAGCACAGAGCTCATAGGTTGTGAGATTTTAACAACAGTGTGTTAGTAAATGTTTAATACCTAATATATGTGCATGTATGTATATGTGTTATATGTACATACATGTGCATTATAAATTTTGCTGAAGTAAATGGCATGTAGCACACAACTTACAAAGAATAATAACATAGTGCTCTTTCCAATGAATTCTCACAGATGCTTTTTTGTAATCTTGAATCCATAGTTGACCTATGCTTGCAATTGACAAACTCATAGTTCCAACACAAACACTGGCTTATAGTTTCCCCTCAGTTAAATAGTAAGAGAAAAGTGAAAATATCTGAAAACATATGTCAGCACATTACTTGTTCATCACTGATGTGAACAACTTTTTTGCTGAATGTAATAATGGTGATTTTGGATTGGAGGAGAACATTTTCATTTTGTGTGCAACTCACAATGTGACAACTGCAAACAGGATGCATTTTTAAGTTAAGCACATGTTTCTTCTTCATTGTTTTAAGACTGTATTCAATCAGTGAAACTATAAGTCCTGCTGTGCAGCATTTGATTTCTGCGGCATAAAACTTGTACCAGGAATATGGCTCAGAACTTGCCTCACATATGTGAGCCCCTGGGTTCCATCCCCAGCACCACAAGCAAACAAACAGCCTCTTACCATGGTCTTTTTAAACTACCAATGATAAATGACCAAATGTGAAATGAGAAGAGATGATTAGTAGCACATTTTATGGAATTCATACCATAGAGGAATAAAATAGATAAGAATAACCTTGAGAACATGGATAATAATAAAAATACAAGCCAGGCATAATGGTGCATGTCTGAAATCCCAATACTTTGGGAGGCTGCAGAGGAAGAATTTTAAATTCAAGCCTAACTTTCATAACGTAGTAAGATATTGTCTTAAAATTAAAAAAAAATCATAAGAAAGAGGCTAGGGATGAATCTCAGTAAAAGGTAGGCAGGAGGTTGGAGAACAGTTTCTGCCATGTCTCTGGTCACCAGCCATTTGAGTTACCCCAGTCATTTAGTCTTCATAAGCATCCCCACCATGTCATATTCTAATTTTGACCACATAATCTCTGAATGTGATAAAATGACTCTGGTTTTATGACACTTAGTTTGGAGTATTTTGTCACCAGCAATGGAGTGGTCCTTATAGAAAGAAGGGATACACTAGGGCAGGGCCTGGGCAGTCTAGAGCAGGGGACTACATCTAGCAAAGAGTGACTCTTCTAAAACTTTGACGCTACTTATAATGTTCACATCACTTTCATTTATTCCACAGCTAGCAAATGCGAGTAAGTGACAAGCACTATACAGTGTTGAATAAAGTTCTTTGTCTTTGAATTTTTACCATTTAGTGGAGAAAACAGACAATGTACAACACAAATCAACCTTGTTAGAAAGGGCCTAAGGAGAAGAAAAGAAACCAAGAGGACAAGCAGTATCACAGGTGAGGCTGGACCTTTAGAAACAATGGCCAGGAAAGACCTCTTGGAGAAGGTGATTTGAACCAAGTCCTGTTTTAAAAAGGCCCAGATTGAGCTCTACCAGGCCCCACTGGGCTGTCCCTCCCTCAGCACCCACAACTTACCAGCTCCTCATATCAAATCACCTAGAGAGGCCTCAGGGTAATCTTAGGATTGAGGAGCTTTGGCCTCTCCCAAACATCGTGCTGCAGCCTGCTCAGTGGGAACTACTTCACAAAAAGAGGTACCAGAAGGGCAAAACCAAAAAGAGGATCAGATCTTTAGACCTATGCTCTTCTTGTATTATATGGAAATGATACAACATGGAAAAAAACCATTTGCACAAAGATATGATAATTATAGCAGTGTTACTCCTAATAGCTAAATAAAAACTGAAATTTTAATTGTTAAACTATTAGAAATAGTTATAGTAATGCTTATTTTTTAACAATTATTATGTGCCAAGCACTGGGCTAAGCACTTTAATGGATTCTTTTACTTAACCCTCACAAAGACCACATGAGTTAGCATTATATTGTTCCCATTTCTTAAAGTAAACTAAAACAAAGCAACCCTTGTTCAAGGCTATACCTAAGGAGGTAGGAAATGATCACTATTTTATCACCTTTATTTAGTTTCAATTATCTGATTTTGGCTAAATTCTTTTTAATTTCTCTAAACCTCATATCATCAAAAATAAAATGAGAACAAGAACAATATTATAGGATTGACAAATATTAAGTCCAAATTGTGTGAAAGTAGTGAAGTGAACTGTAAAGCAGCACCCAAACAAAAAGTATTTACAGCCACCCGAATGATAACTCTGAATAGTGTGTGTGGTGGCCCCATTCTAGCCTATTCTGAATGCCAATTGGAACAACTGAAATTTTAGATTTTATGCGGTAGGTAATTAACACTTATTAATCAGGGCGTTATGAGGAGATCTGTCTTTTAATGTTGTTTTGCAGTCCAACATACAAGATTGTCTCAGGGTTACAAAATTGGAACTTTCCCTAATTCTAGATCCTCAAGTTTTATAAGCCATCTCATGGAAACCCTAGTGTGATTGAGGGCAGAGAGACCTCAGGGAGGGGTGGCGTGGGCAGCACTGAAGCAGCAGTGTCCCTAACCTACTAACTGCAGGACAGGTGAGGTCCTCACCCTGAACAGTTTGTGGCCAGCAGTGTGAAGAGAAAAGTAGAGACCTCAGAACACACCAAGGCAGGGCATTGGGAAGGCAGTTGGAGATGACTTTTCCATTGCTCTGTTGTGGGGAGGCCATGAGGAGGGTTATGACTGTTGTCTGAGAACCTAGAGTCATCAAATCTCAGGCAGTTATGCAACTGGTTCCACCAGATAGGAACTAGCATGGTGCCAGCTTTTCATCCTAATGGACTCAGCTGAATTAAAAAAAAAAAAAAGGCAGAAGGTCCAAACAACACAGCCATCACCTGAACCTGGCAGGAAGTCAACCTTTTCATGTTCCAGAGTAAAATCAGAGAACTGGCCTTCAAGTATCTCTTACCCACCCTTCAGTCCAGAAAAATCCAAGGAAAGAAAAAGTGACCACCATAAAAATTTCTACATTCTAGTTATGTTGGTCACTTTCCTTCACCATAATAAGCATGGCAAAATGAGAAGGTTTCTTCTGAATCTGAGTTCTGGAGATTCTAAACTCTGACTTGTTGGCTCTACTGCTCTGGACCTGTGATGAGAGAGTACATCATGGTACATGGCGAAGTCAAACATCTCCCCTGGTGTCCAGGAAGTAAAAGGAAGAAAAGGCACTGAGGAACCACAATTCCCTTCAGGGTGCCTACAGTGGCCTGGAGATCTCCTACTAGGCCCTACCCCTTAAAGGTTTCACCAGCTCCCAGTAGCACCCTTGTGGGGATCAGACTTTGTAAAGTGGTTCTTCTAACACACTGGCCTGTGAAGAACTGTCATGATCCAAATTATAGCACTGGCCTTATAGGTTTCCCATAGCTTTTCAGTTTGCTGTTGGTTTTTTTGCTTTGTTTTGTTTTTTAAATTTTATTTAAAAGGAAAAACAAAAAAAAAACAAAAACAAAACAGCACAAGGGTACGAGTAATACAGAACTACAAAAAAATAAATAAATAAAAACAATAAGAAATCACCAGTTAATAGATTACACATTATCATCTTAGAAATAGTTGTTCAAGTCACAAGATCAAAAATACAAAGTGGACATTCAAACAGTGAGAGTGCAAACAGTTGTGTTCAATGATCCAATCAAAAACATTAATATGGTCATCTATTTAACACACCTAAACACACTTGCAGTTGTATCATTTAGACCACTTTTTTTTCCTCTCTTTATTACAATAAAATTTACACATTTTGGGTTTTATTACTCACATATTTCTTATTATTTTTTTGGAAGAGAATAATTAAATGTGACAAAACAAAGTTGTCAGTCAAAACCAAGGGTAGACATAGCACATGATGTAAAAACAGAGTACAAGGTTATCAGCAATGGTTATCAACGTTGTCTCTTGCTTCCTTAAGAAGAATTGTCTATCTCATTAGTATTACAAAGTTGAACAAAATAGTAGAGAACAAGATCAATAAAACCTAAACACTGTAAACATTACTGGACTTCAAAAGAGGATAATAGTCAAACCAGAATGGGCATCATAGTGAATCTTATTGCCTTCAAAGTAGTTGCCTATACCCTCAAACTTGATACTATCATACAGAACAGAAGAGAGTCTAATCAGTCAAAACAAGATAGTGGGACTATTGCAGGACTTCCAATCAAGTTAATAGGAAATCAAAAAAGTTACTATAATATATCCTACTTTTTTACAATTTTTCTCCTTAATTAAAAAAGTAATAAAAAATAATTAAATAATTTTTTAATGAATAACAGACAGATTGAGATAAAAGAGGACATAAAAACATAACAATGCAGGTCAAAGCATGACAGTTTCAGCAACCAAGTGCTTCACCACCAAATAACCCGACTTAATAGTAGTTACCATAGTGTCTTTTTCCTTGAAATATTTGAATATAACTTTGTGTACTATAGCAGCAAACATATCAAGACAGTGTAAAACTATTCAAGTGGATGAAAGCATTGTAGGGCATTTAGAACCAACTAACAGAAAATGAACAATGGTCTCTATATTATCTCTTTGCCTATAACAATTTTGGTTTACACTATCACATGTAATAAAATCCAGCAAGATACAACATGATACAACCAACGGAGACAGAAGAGCCATAGTTAGGTGTGGCTTCAAAACAAGATGGTATTAAATCAGCACTAGCTCCATTATGATGTCTTGTTTTCTTCAAAATAGCTGCTCATTTCATCACAGGCAAAATATCAAGCAGCCCAGAATAAAGCCATTCCAATTCATAAGCAAAAATTTTATAAGGCTTCAAGGCCACATAATGGGGAATCATGATTACCACATACTTTTATATATTTGAATCATTTCCTTCACTAGGGAAACTATTCGGTATTAACACATGGGAGTTTGATTTATTTCACTTATGAGTATGGTTTCAAGCTGCACCCATTTTTTGATAAATATCTCAATGTGATCCTTCTTTATAGCTGAGTAGTACTCCATTGTAGAAAAATGTCACAACTTTTTTATCCATTCCTCAGTTGATGGACATTTGGGTTGTTTCCAATTTCTGGCAATTACAAATTGTGCTGCTATAAACATAGGTGCACATATATCACTGTGGTATGATGCTTTCAGTTCTTCTGGGAATATGCCTAGAAGTGGAATAGCCAGAACAAATGGGACTTCCAATCCCAGCTTTTTGGGAAATCTCCAGACTGACCTCAACAAAGGTTGTACCAGTCTACACTCCCACCACCAGTGCAGGAGAGTTCCTTTTTCCCCACAGCCTCTCCAGCATTTGTTGTTGGTTTTCTTGATCCTGGCCATTTTTTCAGGAGTGAGATGGAATCTCAGTGTGGGTTTAATTTGCATTTCTCTAGTGACTAATGATGATGAACATTTTTTCAGTATTTTTTTGCTATTTGTATTTCTTCATCTGAGAAGTGTGTATTCATTCACCTCAGATGCCCATTTTTGGATTGGATCTTTGAAATTTGGGGGTCTGAGTTTTTTGAATTCTTTATAATATTTTAAACAAAAGTCCCTTGTCTGAGGCGGAGTTCACTAAGATCTTTTCCCATTGTGGGTTTTCTTTTCACTATGTTGGAGATTTTTTTTTTGACATGCAGAAACTTTTTAATAAGAGGTGATCCCAGTTATTGATTCTGGGAAGTATTTCCCGTGTGGTTTGAGTCCTGTTCATGAATTCTCTACCTTCTTCTATGTCTTCAAGGTTTCTACCCAATTTGTCTTCCAATAGATTTAGTGTTTCTGTTTTAATATTCAGATCTTTGATCCATTTAGATTTTAATGTAGTACATGGTGATAGGCATGGCTCTAATTTTAGTTTTTGGCAAATGGAGAGCCAGTTTTTCCAACACCATTTATTAAAGAGACTGTCATTCTTCCAGTGAAGCTGCTTGGCTCCTTTATCAAAGATAAGGTGGTTGAGTATGTTTGTAGTTGTGGTTGTGTCTTCTAATCTATTCCATTGATCTTTGGCTCTGTTTTGATTCCAGTACCATGTTGATTTTACTATTGTTGCTTTGTAGTATAACTTCAAGTCAGGGATTGTGATGCCTCCTGCCTTGCCTTTGCTGCTTAGAATTGCCTTTGCTATTCTAGTTCTCTTCTGGTTCCAGATGAATTTTAGGTGTGATTTCTCTAGATCTATAAGGTATGTTGATGGTATTTTTATTGGGATTGCATTGAATCTGTATAACAGTTTTGGGAGAATGGCCATTTTCACAATGTTTGTTCTTCCTATCCATGAGCAAGGGATGTCCTTCCATTTTCTGAGATCATCTTCAATTTCTTTTTTCGGTGTATTATAATTTTCACTGTGTAAGTCTTTCACTTCTTTTGTAAGAGTAATTCCTAAATATTTCATTTTTTTGCTTGCTAGTGTGAAGAGTGTGGTTTCTCTTATTTCTCTCTCTGTGATTTTGTTGTTAGTATATAGGAATGCTATTGATTTCTGAATATTGATTTTGTATCCAGCTACATTACTGACTTTATTTATTATATCTAAGAGTCTTTCAATGGAGTTCAGGGGGTCTTCTTGTATAGTATCATGTCATCTGCAAACAATGATAGTTTAACTTCTTTTCCTATCTTTACCTCTTTTATTTCTCTCTCTTGTCTAATTGCTCTGGCTAGTACTTCCAGCACTATATTAAATAGGAGTGGTGATAACGGACATCCTTGTCTTGTGCCTGATTTTAAAGTAAAGGCTTTCACTTTTTGGCCATTTAGTATGATACTGATTGTTGGTTTGTTGTAGGCGGCCCTTATTATATTGAGGTAAAGACCATCTATTCCAATTTTCTGTAAAGTTCTTATGATGAATGAATGCTGGACCTTATTGAAGGCTTTTTCTGCATCTATAGAAATGATCATGTGATTCTTACTTTTGGCTTTATTGATATGGTGGATTACATTTATTGATTTATATATGTTGAACCATCCCTGCATGCCTGGGAGGAATCCCAATTGGTCATGGTGTATAATCTTCTTGATGATTTGGTGCATGCTATTTGCCAATATTTTATTGATTGCCAGAGTTTTTATTTGCCAAAATTGTATTTATTGCCAATATTTTTGCATCTCTGTTCATTAGGGAGATTGGTCTATAGTTCTTTTTATTAGTTGGGTCTTTCTCCGGTTTTGGTACTAGAGTAATATTTGCTTCAAGGAATGACTTAGGAAGGATTGCTTCCCTTTCAATTTCATTGAATAATTTGAGGAGTGTCAGCATTAGGTCTTCTTTTGTATTTCGTTTAGAATTCTGCAGTGAATTCATCTGGGCCTGGGCTCTTCTTTGTAGGTAACTACTTCATTACATTTTCAATTTCATTGATAGAGATTGGGTTATTCAGCAGTTTTACATCCTCTTGATCTAGCTTTGGTATTTCATATGTTTCTAAGAATCTGTCTATTTCTTCTGTGTTATCAAACCTTTGAGAGTAGAGGTTTTCAAAATAGGTGTTGATGATCTTCTGTATTTCTATAGAGTCTTTTTCATTTTTATTGCATGAAATTGAGCTTTTTCTTCCCTTTTTAAAATAAGGTTGGCTAGGGTTTACTGATTTTATTTATTCTTTCAAAAAACCAACTCTTTGATTCGTTGATTTTTGGATTGTTTTATTAGTCTCTATTGCATTGATTTCTGCTCTGATTTTTATAATTTCCTCTCTTCTTTTGGCTTTGGGCTTGACTTGCTCTTCTTTTTCTAGCTGTTTGAGGTGTAGTATCAGGTTATTTATTTATATTCATACTATTTTCCTGATGTGGGAACTCAGTGCAATAAATTTTCCTCTGAGGACAGCTTTCATTGCATCCCACAGATTCTGGTAAGTTTTATCTGTATTTTCTTTTTCTTGTTTAATTTCTTGTTTAATTTCCTCTGTGACCCACTGATTACTCAAGGGTGTGTTATTTGGTTTCCATGTGTTTGTGAGATTTTTGCAGTATCTTTTATCATTAATTTCTAATTTCACTGGTCTATGATCTGATAACATGCAAGGGATGATTTCAACTCTTTTGTATTTATTTAAATATGTTCTGTGAGCTAATATATGGTCTATTTTAGAGAAAGACCCATGCACTGCTGAGAAGAATGTGTATTCTGATGTTGTGGAACATTCTGCACGTGTCTATCAAGGCCATTTGTTCACAGGTGTGATTCAGTTCTGTTATTTCTTCACTCATTTTCTGTCTGGTTGATCTGTCCTTGGTGCCAATGGTGTGTTAAGGTCTCCTGTTACAATTGTGTTACTGATAATTTCATTTTTCATTTCTGTTAATAGTTGTTTTATATAAGTGGGTGCTCTGGAATTTGGTGCAAATATATTTAAGATAGTTATCTCTTCCTCTTGGAGTTTTCCCCTAACCAGTATGTAGTAACCTTCTTCGTCCTTTCTGATCATTGTTGGTTTAAAGTTCACATTGTTTGCAAACAGAAAGGCTACCCCTGCTTTTTTTGGATTCCTGTTGCAAGAAGTATTGTTTTCCATTCTTTGACTTTCAGTCTGTGAGTATCCTTCTGGGTTAGATGGGTTTCCTGTAAATAGCATATGGTTGGATTTTGTTTCTTGATCCATTCTGCCAGTCTGTTTCTTTTGATTGGTGCATAGACCATTTACATTAATGGTTATAACTTTTATATGCTGGTTTATTGTTGACCTGTTATCTTTCTGCTGCTGCATCTTTGTCTTTCTGTTCTGTTTAATTATCTGCTTTGCTTAGTGGTTTTTTCCTTTATGTATCTAAACTATCTCTCAATATTTTTTGCAGGGTTGACTTGGTGTTCATGAACTTCTTCAGCTGTTCTTGTCATGGAAGTATCCTATTTCACCATCAATTTTGAATGATAGCTTTGCAGGTTACATCAGTCTAGGTTGGAAATCATTTTGCTTTAGGATCTGGAATACTTCACTCCATGCTCTTCTTGACTTTATTATTTGTGCTGAGAAATCTCCCGTGATTCTGATAGGTTTTCCTTTATAAGTGATCTATCTTTTCTCTCTGACAACTTTTGATAATGTATTCTTGTGTCGGATTTCTGGGATGGTGATTATTACATATCTGGTTGTAGTTTTATTTTGGTTATGACTATTTGGAGTTTTATAGGCTTCACTAAACCTGATGTCGGTTTCTGATCTCATGCTTGGGAAATTTTCAGCTATTATTTCTCTAAATATCCTCTTGACGTCGTTAATGTTTTCCCTTTCTTTTTCATTAATCCCTATCAATCTTATGTTTTTTTTTCCTTGAGTCATCTTATGTCAGTTGTTGAATTGTTATTTCCTGATTCCTTTGTTATTTTAAAATAACAAAATTGCCTGTTTGCTAGCTGCAATCCTATCTTTGAGGTCTGAAATTCTATCTTCACATTCATTGAGGTGGTTTTTACAGCTTTCAGTGGAGTTTTTGATTTCCTGTATATCTCTGTGCATCTGCTTTATGTATTCTGCTTGTTTCTTAAATTGCTCATCTACGGATTCTATCTTTTTGTTTAGTTCCTCCAATTTTTTAACTGTGTTTTCTTTAGATATATTCAGAATCTCTTTCATTTCTTTTATCATTTCTTCTTTTTCCTGGGAGATTATTTCGCGTTTGAATTCCTTTAAAGCTTCCCAGAGTTGCTGATTTATTTCAGTAGCTATTAGGTCCAATATTTGAGGTGTATGGCATATATTTTCTTTTATATACATCGCTCCTAAGGTTTCTTGAGATGGGCTGGAGGTTTGAGCTTGTAATTTGGTCTTTCATTTTGTCATTTTCCTATATTTCTGTGTTTCAAGTGTTATTCGAAAGCTTCCTCAGGGTCTGTTGGAAATCGACTTCTATGTTCACAGCTCCTGGAACTTTAGCACCCAGTTCCAGGCCGCTGGCCCTCTGGAACCCGTGGCGCTTGTCTGCCTGCTTATAACTCCACAGTCCCAAATAGGCTGGGCTCCAGGGACAGTGTGCGCCCACCTGCTTGCTTGGAACTCCACAGTTCTCGCAGCCAGAATGGCGAGGCAGATGTAGGCGCCTGGTACCCTCCTAGCCACTTCGCTGCACCCGGAAGGCTCAAGGGTCCCAAACAGGCTAGGCTTGGGGGAGAGTGAGCTGGGCACTTACCGCAGGCCACAGGGCCTCTGGAACTGGTGATGCTTGCCTGCTTGCTTAGGAATCCACCAACATTTGTACAAAACTATTCTGCCCACCATGAGTTTGTTCACTGAGATCAGAGCTGTCCTCACCACATTGCCCATACTGACAGGGTCTCTCTCCAGTCTTCCTTGCTTTATGCTTCTGAAAGGACGGGAATTAAATGTAGCTTTCTACGTCTTCATTATATTTATATTTTTTCTCCTCAGTTCTCAAATAATTGTCTTTATTATACCCTTATGCTTGTCAGTAACCTTAGATTTCTTGAGTAATTTTTGTTCTCCTCTTCAATTTACTGGTTATGGCATATTCATTGTGATGCTTGAGGGTGTTCAAGGATCCTCTGCAGTCTACAGTAAGAAGTCAGAGAAACTAGAGGTACGCTCAGCTCAAAGCTCTCCTGTTCTGTTGTTTTTCATAGAGTCTCTTCTGCCTTTCTTTTCCCGTCCCTCAGCTCAGGTAGGGAGGTAATGGAATCCTCATAACAATGTTTAGAGGTGTGAGCACCTCAATATTATAATAATACTATAATAATAAGTGAGAGAACTGAAGTTGAGAGTATTTAAATAACATTTTCAGGTTCACGCCTTGGATAATTTGTTGAGCTAGATTTAAACTTGTGTCAGTTGCCTCCAGATCATACCCACCAACTTCACATCTAGGCCTCCTAATCAATAACGCAGAGAAATCAGTCCATGCCACTGCTACAGACAGTTGAGTGAGTTAGAAATATTATAGGCAGTCAGACAGGGATGGGCGCTCAAAAGAGCCAGTGTAGAAGTTCAGATACTTTGCAACCGTGGAGGAGACAAACACTTTCCACTGTGGACCAAATCTCAAGACAAGGCAAACAAATACACCCACATCCTAAAAATTGATAGTCTAAGTATCACCCTGAGGAGTCAGCAGTCAGCATACCACCTCTACAGGAAGAATCATTGCTGTTAAGCATGCCTACTTACTGTGTCACTTGCTTCTCCATTTGTTCCTGATTTCATAAATTTCATCTGAGCAATTAATCATATTGGTTAAACATAGTTCTGTCCCACCTTATGCCAACCTTGAGAGTACCCAGATTTTCTACACCTTGAACCTGTCGCACTTCATGATTTCACTGTATAAAGTCTATAGAAAAGACAAAGTCTTTGGCAACCCACTCAGGACCCATTGTGTTTCTCTCAATAAATATATTCTGCTCTTAACTTCCATTCTTCCTAAAATTCATTCTTCAATTTTAGAGAACATGAACTTATACCAGATAGCTAGTAGGTTGGATGTTTCATTTCCCTATATCACATGGAGGTCTTCCGCTGAGTTTGTTGAATTGAGGTAAAAGTTTGCTTTTGTTTCATAGACTCTTGGCTGGGAATCATTTAGATAATAAATTTTAATGCTTTAAATTTTGTTTTGTCTTTCTGCATCATTTATAGTTGCTTTTTCTCATATAGTTTTGTTAAAATAATGGTAAATCTAAGTTAAAACATGGGAAAATTATAAGGTTATGATATTTATTTAATGTAGTATTTTTATTATTTGCTATATTTAAATTAGTTGCTAAATTTACTGTTACTCCTTGCTTGACTGTATTTAGACACTAGCACTAGAGAGAATAATATTAGAACACCTCTAGCAGACTTTGTAAAGTGGTTCTTCTGAATAAAATCTAGCTCAGAAAATTTATATACTTACCATAAAACATGGGATTCCTTCAACCATTTAAAAGGTACTATGCTGGTAGCTCTTAAAACTTGGAGGCAAGGTTTTAGTGATACAGATTGGCTCTGATCCTCCTCTACACTCTAGAGGAAATATCAAGCCTGTTCTGCTTCAGTTTCCTTTCTTTTGCTTTACTTCTAATTATTTCCCCACTTTGTGCTTTCCTTATAGAGGCATGGGAAAACAGAAAGAACTCTAGACTGTTCCAACCTTTTCATCTTAAATTAAATCCATAGAAAATAAGCTTTTGCTAACACTGAAGACAGGGAAGTCATCTTAGTTGATGGACACATAGCCGATCCTTGGGTAAGATGAGACATTGGAATTTTGCCTGTCCAAGAGAAGATGAACAAAAGCCATGTCCCAGCTTAGTGTTTTGGGCACAGTCTTCCCTCCAGGTTGATCCTGAGACACACTGGAAAGAACTGATTTTTGGGTGAAACTAGAAAGAGTTATTTCTAAAAGCAGTACACGTATGGGACCTAAACACATTTAGACTAAAGAGGCTCTCCAACATTTCAAGTTGTGGACTTTAAAACTTTTATTGTGAATTTGTAGAGCACTAGGTAATGATATTGCTCAGGCTTTTAACTATGCCTTATAGAACTGACAAATGGTAGCTACTTTGACAGCTAATTAATCACTCTTATTGCAGCTGCCACTCTTGAAAGCAGAGGACAGTTTTCCCCAGCATCTGTTTGGTGAATCTCCATTGAAGCCAGTGGCCAATGGAGTCAATGGAATGTTGACTGGACAGATAGCTGGATTCCTCCTGGAGACTGATCTCTGGTTGTGTGAGTCAATACAAACTGTGAAAAACTGTCATAGCTAGGACACCCAAGGTTTCCTTTGTAGGAACTGGCTCCTCAACCACAGAAAATCTCCACTTATCTATCATAATTATTTCTCTACCAGTAGATTAGGAACTCTCTCTAAGGCTCTCAGTGGATTTTCAGATCACTTTGACTACCTCTCCCTTCAGAGATTAAACCAAGGTAGCTTGAAACAACTGTTTACATTTCACAGCAGCTAGTAGGGGAATGATTCACCTGTGTTAATTAAGAGTAAATACACTTTTCTTTTCTGTGTGCCTAGAAGACTGTGGGCCTTTGCTAATATATAAAATGTGATTCTCTTTCTTTTTTTTTTATTTAAAGAGAAAAACAAAACTAAATGAAACAAAACAGTAAAAGGCTAGAAGTAATACAGAATTTCAAGAGAAAAAAATATACAGTAAGAATTCACCAGTTAATAGTAAAATGTGATTTTCTAGATGAAACTTTATAAATATGAGCTTCAAAGATATAGATATTTAAATAAAGCATAGCCATGTCCCTCTACTAGCAAAGATTGTCTAGGTAATTAGAGAACACAAATGCCTTGGAGACTTTGCCTGAAGGCCCAGGGCAGAACTCCTCAAGTTTATTTGTTATCTTTATCTTGTTTCTGAGGGAATCTCCTTCACAAAACAGACAGAAAAGCTATAACTCACCTTTTTACAATAAACAAAAGCAATAGTTTATTATAAAGTTATGCTTCCTTCTTTAGGCATTCCTGCCACAACTAGGCTTATGGAAACAAAGTTCAAGAGCTACTTGGAAGATGAGATACTGTGTCAGTCCAAGGATGAAAAGGCCTGGCAAATTTATCTTCTACTCTCTCCAGAGGGCATCCACCTGCCCTGGAGTGAAATTAACCTGAGGGATGCCTTGAGGACAGTTATCAAATAGAAATAAGAAAGGGACACCTGAATAATCTCTTTTTTGCACAGTTAGATAACTCAGTATCAAAATCTTTTGCACTACAGGGCTAGAGACATAGCTCAGCGAAAGTTCATAACTTGATTCCTGGCACAAAAAGGCTTCATATCATTACATGTTTTTATTTTGCAGAGATGGGTGACTCAATGCTAAATCCCCTTACTCCTTTGGAATGCAATCTTAGGCACTGGAAGATTTTCAACTCTTCCATGTTGAGAAAAAAGAGCCATTTGTTATTTCTCTGCACATGTGCATGGTCTACATACCCCCAGAGCCTAATGGAATACAGAGGGAAGAATTAATTATGATGTTCTTTTAGAACTAAAATTATACTGTAAGAAAGGGGAAAATGGTTAGAATTTCTTTATGTTGAAACATCTTTACTTAAAAAATATACATCTTTATTTAAAAAATAATTCTTATTTATGCTCTAGGTATAATTATAATTCTTATAAAACTATTTCCACTCATAGGTCTCTTTCTCTCAATGACTTAAAACAAATTAAGCTCAAACTAGGAAAATTTTCAGATGATCTTGACAAGTACATTGATGTCTTTAGAAGACTTGCTCAGATTTATGAGTTAGGCTGGAAAGATGCAATATTACTCTTAAATCTAATATTGACTTCTAGTGAGAGACAGGCAGCATTATAAGCTGCTGTTGCCTTTAGAGATGAATATCATATTGTTAATTTTAAGAAACCAGAAGACAGCCAGCCAGGGGATCCACCAGTTCCCACTGAAGACAAGCAGTTCCTACCCAAGACTACAGCCTATTGCTGGATATTGGTACATGTCTCTTTGTCCTTCTCAACACTGGTCTTCCTTCCAGGCACTGTACTCAATAAAGTCACCAAAATACATGATGCTTAAACTGTAGCTGTAACTTTTTCTTAATTTATTCCCTTTTCTTGTAATCCACAAACGAGCTCCCCAGAACCCCCAACCTCAAGTCCAAAAATGGGGCAAGACATGTTTTTTATAAAAGCAGACTGATTTATTTTATCCTTGGCCCAGTGACGCAGTGCAGTCGGAATTTGCAAAAGCTGTGTGTCTCCTTCTAAACTTTCCAGACTTTTTGCAGAAAGCACAGTTTACAAAGTAAGGGGTTATGGATGTGGATCAGGAAATCTGTTAAGGAATGAGGAAGACCTTTGTTTCCCTTTGCAGAGGACAGAGAAGTTTAATAGGAATTAACAATTCTTTGTCAACTTACTTTAGCATTCAATTTTAGATAACATCTGTTGTTTGTGGAGGGCAGCAATGGTTAACATATCAATTAGGTCAGGTTCCCAAGGGATTTTCAGTTCTTTACAGAGGGGAGCATATCAATTAGGTCACTCAGAAAAAATGAACAGTATGACAGTGTTACAGGTACTTTGGTCATATAACTTAGGCATAACACAAACATAATGAAGCTCTTTTTGCTACTGTACAGCACTTTTGGTTATGCATCAAAGCCCAACTTCAATCCTAGAAAGATTTCATACTATCTAAATGCTGTTGCCAACTAATCAAAATGATCCAGTTCATATTGTTGTTCATATATAAAGAGAATTTATTTGTCAAAACAATATATTAATCAAGTTCTCCTACATTATCAAAATTTAGAGATAATTATAACTAGAGCTAGAGAGATTTATGAAAAAATGTCAGATTTCATCAGTAAAAGGACTTAATAGCCAATGGGTTACAATTGCTATAACTTAGAAGCAGTTTCTAAACTTACCTGTTAATACTAAGGCTAATGCCTTGATTACACACAACTTTTGATTTTACACAAATTTTAATTATACACAAATTTTGATTATATATTCTTTGATTAAAATTTGTTTTTCCCTAGAAGGTGCCAAATCCCAAGGCATCATACAGCTGAAACCAGTAACAAACCTGCTAGATTCCTTATACTGTGATCCACCAGATCTGGTACAGAGAAAGGTAATATGATGCATATTGAGGCCTTAACTAATACTCAGCTGGCCTTACATGACTCCACAGCTGATCTCTCTCTCTTAAATGTAAAAAAAAATAAAATTAGTAAAACAGATAATCCTCTAAAATTGAATGCAATTAAACATTCTAACAGAAACACAGGAAGCACTTATGCAATTGTAAAAACTGTGTGTATATTCTTGATCCTTCTGCCAATATCTCAATAACTGGTCAACATATTAGAAGACAAATCAATGAAGCATCAGACTGTAAAATTCTCTGGCCTTTATCCTTGTAGCAATTAATTCCAGCTCCTCTTGAAAAAAATCATTGTTAACTATACTCAAAATTATCCTAATAATTTTATTATTTGGTCCATGCATACTTAATGGTTTCTTTGCCTTTGTCTCCTCTAGACATAGAGCTGTACACCTATCCAAGATAAAAATGCCTGGTATCTGAGGGCCATTAGACAAAACTTCTGCAGAGTATTCCTGACTTCCGTTCAACAACTATGACTCCCTTCAACCTGAACATACCAGATTGATCATCGCCCATTACATGACATGGCTCTTCAGGTTACTTCTTCTGAGGGGGATTGTTATAGGCCACTGAGTCAGTTAGAAATATTATAGGCAGTAAACAGCGTTGGGCTCTCAAAAGAGCCAGTGCAGATGTTTAGATACCTCCTAAACTTGGAGGAGAAAAACATCTCCTAGTGTGGGCCAGCATGCTTGCTTGCTATATGACTCACTTCATTTGTCCTTAATTTAATCAACTTTACCTGAGCAATTAATCTTATTCATTGATCATAGTTTTGTTCCATCTTATGCTGACCTTGCAAGTTCCCAGGTTTTCCCCACCTTGGATCCATCTCACTTCATGATTTTACTCTATTAAAAAAGTTCCTAAAAAAGACAACGCACTCAGGACTCCTTCTGTCTCTCTCATACAGAAGCTTTCTTTCTTTAGATAATATATTCTGCTCTTAACCTCCATTGTTCCTAAAATCCATTCTTCAGTGTTAGAGAACATAAACTCATCTCGGTCATATAGTAAATTGGGAGTTTCATTCCCCTATAATGTCATCATCCTTTAAGACTAAGAATACCAGAATAAGAGATTTATGAGAACATTCATTTACACACAGAAGTCTCCAATCTCCTAAATTTAGGGTTGCTATGGATTCCAGCAGAGCCTCCTAAGACAGTGAGGCCCCAAGCAAGAACAATCACTTTATGGAAACAAAACTGCAGCTCAGATCACGAGTATTTCTCCAACACTATGAAACAAGGACTAAAATAATGATGAACCAGACCTTGGCCCATCACAGCACTCTGTAAATATCAACACTGTTCTTGTGAATGGATACATCTGAGCACGTTTCTGGACCTGCGTGCATTTCAGTTTTTCAAAGTGAAGCTCTTTTCTACTACTTTGACTTACTTCTATTAGTGACTGGCTCAACATTTGTCAGAACTATGTTTGTGTTTTCCTTTTCACTCTTAAGTTATTTTTAGGAGAAGAGATTGAGAATTGAATTAAAGGCATTCATACAAAATACATCTCTGCCATTTACTTTTATAATTTATTTTGAGAAAAGGCCTTGCTAAGTTGCCCAACTGCCCAGATTGGGCTCAGTCGTGTGATCTCTCCTGCCTCAGTTTTACAGTGCTGGGATTACAGTTGTGTGCTGCCTATCCAAGTTTTTTTTTTCTTTGCTTTCTTCTGTTTGCTTGTTTGTTGTGAAATGAGATTTTGAACTCAGCATGTAGCCCTGGGTATCCTCAAATTCACTAACCTTCTGTCTCACCTTCCCAGTTACTCAGATTATAGGCATGTGTCACTCTCTGCTCCTGGCTCATTTTTAATGAAAGGTTTGAGGCTGAATAGCTCAGTTTTAATTTTCACTATAATTGAAGTAAAGACTGGCACTAAGTGGCAACAGTGGCCTGTATTTGGGGTGCCAGTGAGGTGGTAAAATGGGGTCAGATTCTGGATGTCTTCAAGGGAGAGCCAGGCTAATCAATGACAGAATAAGAAACAGAACTAAACAATTCATGGTATGTTCTAATGGACATGCCAAAATTTTTTTCTTCCTAAAGGAAAATATCAGTATTTTTAGTAGGCTATTTGTGACCTAAGTCCTTCTAATCTTATCCATCACATATAATAGCATCACATTCTTCAGAGTGTGTAGTAGAAGGTGATCAGCAAAGGCTGAATAAATGAGGTAAAAATAACTAATAGCTATAGATTGTATTAGAGAAATGTTTTATAGACAATGACATACAAATGTACATAATAATGTATAATACATAAGAAAAAAAATCTTGCTATATCATATGTTTTATATAATTTGTGACAAGTCATACATATTTTAAAAAACCAAACAAAAAAATCTTTGTGTCATACAGCATAATTCAAATTCTGCCTGAAGCAGGCTACTAGGAATAATGATGGCAATATTCAATCTAATAATACAAAATCAATAGATGTCATTGAGCTACCATCTGAAGCAAATTTTGGATGACATATTTTGATTACTAATTAGATCAACACTTGTCAAATTAAAACTAAAGTTTTTCTTTTGGTTTCAGAATTATATACGTATCCTTTCCTTGTAAAATGCTGATTGAAGTTAAAATAATAAAGATATCAGCAAATAATCTCATCATCTATATTTTAATAACGAGATTTGACTTTTTAAAAAGCAAACTCTGTCTTTATAAATTCCATAAATAAGGCTTTTACAAATGGTTTTTTAACTTTTATTGATCATGACCTTGGCATTAAAATTCTAACCATAATAAAAACTGCCTCATGTCTCTTGTGTACCAGAAAAATCATTACCTGAAATTAATCAGTTTTTCAAACACATAGTTTCTAATTTTCATGTGGTTTTTAAGATGTTATACAATTTAAATATATATTACTAATTTTGAATATTTTGTTAGCAAAATTACAGCATTAATATGAAAGTTGCATATTATATATCTTATAACTGCCAAAAAGACATAACCGAACACCATTTGCTATTTTGTCATATATTACATTTCAACAGTGAATAATATTTTTATAAATAATAATAGCATTAACTTTCCTGAGTGCTTAGTATAGGCCTAGTAATTGTTGTAAATTTTCTATTTTCTCTCAACACATTATGAGCTAGCACTTACCATGTACAAACATTATTACAAGTGCCTTACAATCATTAGCTGCCTCACCCTTATATTCATATGAAACAAAACCTATTACTTCACGTCTATAGAAATGAAAGAAAAGCAAGGTGTTAAGTTAATTCAAGTATGTCAGTTACATTGAAAACAAACACTTAGCTCATTAGTAAAGCACACTCTTGGGTGTATCTGGTAGGTGTTGAAAGTGTGGTCTTGGGTACCATATGTGGTCACCCCCCAACTACTCTCAGGCACTCTTCCCTTCTACGCTACTTCTTAGCTACTAGGGACTAAGTAACACTGCTCTACTACACCCTTTCACCTTCGTGTCTCTACCTGAGAGCCCACCAAAACTAGGTTAAATTCATTAGCAAATTAAACTTTCTATCCCTTCATGTGTATGTCAGGTATGGTGTCTCAGTAACGGGAACACTGACTAATGCAAGAGGTGTCAGAATAGGGGCTGGGGATTTAGCTCAGTGGCATAAGCACCTGCCTTGCAAGCAGGCCGTTGTGAGTTCGATTCCCGGTACCGATAAAAAGGGAAAAAAAGGACAAAAAAAGTAAAATAAAATAAAAGAAGTGTCAGAACTGTGTATAATCCCACAGTACAGAAATATTATATAGTATTGCAATGCAGTAGGAAGAATTCTAAAATGGACCTCAAGATTTCTGATCCTAGGTATGGGTAAGATTGGTAAATATGATAGGATTTGTTCCCTGTAATCAGGTTATATTATTACAGCAAAGGTTGGAGGATTTCACAAGTATAACTCAGTTTCCTAACCCAACTCATTTTTCTTTTCCTTTTTATTTATGTCTTCTAATTTATTCATTTATTGTATTGGGCATGGAACCCAGGGCTTTCATACTGAGTTATAATCACAGACTGACTTCATTATATTTTTCTTTGAGACAGGATCTTGCTAAATTTTCAAGGCTGAGCTCAAATTTTCAATTGTCTTGTATCCGTCTTCCAGAGTTCTGAGATTACAGCTATGTTAGAAAGCCTTGCCCTAATCCAGTTTTCTTTAAATCCAGCAAATGGAAGACTTCCATAGTGGATCTACTCTAATTACACAAGCCCTTTAAAATAGAGACCAAGTCTTGCCTGGCAGATTCTAAGCAATAGAAAGTGTTACCTGTTACTCTTAGTCAAACATAATGGGGTCTTACAGAAAAGACTACACAGCAGGAAAGTGTAGGTGGCCACAAAGAACTAAATGTTACTGTACTATTATCTACCAAAAAATAGAAATCTTTCACTACCTGTCAACTTGAGAACTCCATGATTCATATTTGCATCTCTAGGGACACCTCGTTCTCAGCCTAATTATACTCGAAAGACAAGCCAGACTACCCCTGGTTTCTTGATCTATATTAACTCTTAGATAATAAATAAATGTAGCACCAAGTGACTAATTTGTTACATATCAATGAAAAACACTGTGGTTTAACCAGGTCTCAAATTTAAGTTAATTATCATTTTTACATGCAGGGTATTTCAGTCTGCATGTATGCTAGTGGATAATAGGTTTGGTCTGAGACAGAATTGCATTCATCAAGAACCTGCTCTTCAATACATTCTCTTCGCATTCTTCAGACCATTCTAGATGCTAGAAGAGACTAATGCTGGTCTTTAATGCATCACTGATAAGGAAGACCACATGGCAAATTGAGAATAGCTAAGCATAACAAATGGAAAAATCAACAGAACTTATGAGTCATTTAAGCCAAAATTGCAAGTGATGCACATGTGCCTGACATATCAGAGCACTCATATGAGTCGTTTTAAACTATGGAAGGCCATATATATATATAGTTATACACATATTATATAATATATAGTGTTATATATATTACATATATGATGTTATATATGTGATGTTATATATAATATATATATATATGCTCTCCATTTATCCAAGCACAATTTACACGTGTGCACAGAATGTGTACAGATATCCCTAACAATATTTCTCTCACTCTTTGACTGTTTTATGGTCTATGGGCCAAAACAGCTTAGAACATAAGAAATATAATTTCAACTCAATTCTCTTTGAAATGTTGGACAGCTTTGGATAGTGTTGAATAACATCTTGACACACTACTTTTCACACTCTACTTTGTCTTATAACTGATTGTATTGTTCTTAGGCATGAGAAGTTTGAGTGCACCACTTTAACAGGCATACTTTTTAACAATATATTGTAAGTTTAACAGTTTTGGCTTGCAGTTATTAGGATTCCACCCTTGATAGTAGCCGTCAATCTTGCCCCACCTCCCGTGGAACCTGCTGGTTTGAACTAGAGAAATTCACGCTTTGCTCTGTGACCTTTAAATCCACCTCATAATTAACAATACATTGCCTTTCATTTCTCTGCCATTGTCATTTTCAAATATCATTTAAATATTTCAGTATTATTAGGTTTTATATATTCGTGTCTTTGTTTCACAAATTGCTACATCTTCAAAAGCTGGCCATTAGCAATTGTGTTTTCCTTGGAAAAGTATTTTTAAAAGTTCATTCTTTTTGTCTCCTGCCCCATTTATACATTTCATAATTCCTACTACCCCAGACAGACATTTTAACTTTCAGTGCCTAACCCTAAATACCCAAGGTATAGTCACGTTCATGTGAGAAACCCTGTTCCGCTACTTACTCCATTTGTTCTCATGAGAGTTTGAAGCACTTTCTCTCCCCATTTTTGACCTTTGACTGAGTAAGACTATAAAGATAAGAGCTGCATTTTTCTTTAAGATCTCTGGAGAGAAAAACACTTCACAGGGTACTTTATGACGCCCTCCAGCATCTTACAGATCTTATTCCCAGGGAGCTGCTGAGTACAAAGCAAGGCTAAACTGAGACTTCCTTGGCAGCCGTGTTTTGTTTTGTTTTGTTTTGTTAAGCATGGAGAGAAAGATACTAGAAAGGGCAACCATTTTCATCTAAAACTCTTGCTGGTATCCCAATACTGTCCTACTAAACATAGAATGCAAGGAATCCTACAAACTAAAGATACTAAGAATATCTTGACCATAAATGAGGAAATTTTCTAATAAACACATTGAAATGTCATTTTTATATACCAAAAGTATGTGGTTTTTTATTAAGGAATTTGTTAATAGATGAAAATACTTTAATAGCATTGTGTATAAAAGTGTGCATTTTTTAAACTTTAGCGATATGTATTCTGAAAAATGGTTGTCCTTTTTAAAAAATAGTGTTAGTAATTTGCAACATTAACACAAATGAAATGATCGTGTGGATTCTCTATTACCTCTTGACGCATAGTCATGATAACATATTAAGTATTATACAAAGACTGATTAAATTTGATAGATACACCATTTCACTAAAATTTGTAAAGAAAACTAAACTCCATGTCTTAATAAAAAAATTACTATCCTGAAGGCTTCTCAGTTAATTGAGTAACACTCTTTAAGTATTTAACATAATTAAGGGAATACTTACTAATTGACTTTGACCAATATCATAGCTAATGCTATTTACTTTGCAGACTCCAGATAAACCAGTTTTAAATGTTTTCTGCATTCTTCACGAAAATTGAGAGAATAATCATCATTACAAATGGCAAAAGTGAGACTTGGAAAAAATAACCAAAACCACATGTTTCAAAATTAAAAAAGGCCAATGTATAAATTCTTAAGTGTATAAGCTTAAGTAGCACACTGCTGTCAAACGTATATATTCTTACGTAAACAACATTTTTCTGTATTTTTATTTTATATGAAATCTAAAAAGTTTATTCCAAAATTAAATATTTATACCTTTTACTACCTTATAAATATTTATATTTAAAAGATTATGATTTACATTTTTACAAAATATGCAAAATTAAAGCTCTGAATAAATCAATATGGATGAATCTAAAGTAGCAATCACCATCTTAAATGAAAAAGATTCTCGGGTGCATATATAAACAAAATAATTACCTAAAGCAATCATCAAAATGAAATACTGAATATCTTTTGAAAAGAGGCAGCTTTTCTTATTATTTGTTGGACTTATTGCAGAACTGAAGCAATATCCAAATAATCTAATTTTTATATTGTAAATCGAACTAGTATAATTAAATTAGTTATCTTTGATTACATCTGCCAAATTTTAGTTGAACTATCATAGTGGAAACAAATGATATCAGCTAATACATAAAGGTTTATGTACCACATTTTGTTTGTACTATAGAAAGTGAAACTGAGAAATCTGCTACTATGAGTTTTACTTTCAGATTAAAGCAATAATCTCAATATATAGGAATTTTCTGAGAATTTTAGATTTGTAGTGATGAGAAGAATGTGATTAACTAAGATGAAAAATATATTATTGTAATAGATTTGAGATTTTGTCAGTCTTCATGTCATTCCTACACCCTTCATTCCAGAAGGGTTCAATTCTCATTTAAATATCGCCTGCCATCCATCACTAATGCTTTCCTTCCTGGGTCATTGAGAACATAATAATTCATTGTGTCATTTCAAGGTGTGCTGACCTACTTTCACTGGTTAATTTCAAGAGAAGGATCAGATAGATGTTCCATGGTTTTGTAATTGATTGGTGACAGATCTTTGCTAAAGTCCTATGATATGATTTGAGAAAATTTCCAGGATGCAAAGGCTCAAGGTCTTTAACTGAAATGAAAATTCTTCAGATCAATTAGTTGCCTTAACTGAGTTATAATTTTCTGTTGACTATTGACTATTTTATGTCAATCAAGAGAGGACAGGATAATTTTGAATACTGAACATGGAAAATATGGTCATATATCATTTTATAAGTTTATCATAACTTCAGATCATGGTACCTTTTCTTTATAGTCCATAGTACATTCTATTCAAATCTATATTTCATATTCTGTTGATTTCACTGTCAACTTTCAAAGAAGGTGGCCACATTATTGGAATAATATTCATTATTTCTCATGATAATCCTTTCTCTTTTCACTTCAACTGAAATATAACTAGAGGTTGCTATGTTTGTGAATGACTTATTTCACCCCATAAGCTTAGAAACTATGATAATAAAGCCGAAGAAACCATCAAGTACTTTACTACACACTTAAGATCAGTGTAGGTACTTATTATAGGTAGTTATTGATGATAAATTATAACTTAGATTTTAAATTTTGTTAAAAGGAATAATACAAAAAGAGAGTAATACAAAAAGAAATCAGAAAATTTATTTTCTTATGACAATTACAACACTAAAGACATTTTAGGGATAAATCATCTAGATCTTCATTTTCAAACAGAAGAAGCAAAGCATATAGAAAATACATACAAAAAGCTTACAAGTGACAGCAAGAGCCAAAAGATCGCAAAAATCAGTTTGGATTATTTTCTATAATTACCCTCTCAAGGCCTTATATTCTTTCAGAACTTCTCTTATTTTATGTTAACACTTTTTAAAAGAGACTTGTAAAATAATATATTATTGATAGATCTTCTTTATATCCTGAATTTAAAAGATTTTATTCTTCTATTTTACAGACAGAACATCTCAATTTCCCTTTCCTGTCTTTACAAAACGTGTTTTGCATCTCAGATATGACTTTTATGGTTACATTTAAAATTCTTTTCAATTTCCCAATATTCTTTGACAATAGAAAAAATTAACCTTGTGGCTACTGCTCCCTATTTATAATATTTTATTAGTACTTGGCAAAAAAGTTATACTTGCACAAATTTATTGAAACTGCTTTGATAGTACATCTTTTGCAGCAGTGATAATAATACCACTCAATATTTTACAGCGTTATAGTCTTCAATTCCTCTTCTATATGTTTTTTGTTTCAAAATTATGATCTCCTTAGAATACATAGTGAGCATGCATATCAATCTGCATATCAATCTCTTAGAGAATTGGATGTTAAGTGAACTTTAACTCAACTAAAACTAATGATGCATATCTAATAAGAATTATAGTTTAGGAAACTTTGCCTTAAAAAGTTTTGTTAAAATTTATCATAGATATGCATACCAAAATGAATATATAACTATGAAAATCACCTTTTCACTGCCTAATTCAGCTTTATATATGCACTAAAGCCTTAATTCTCAGGATACAAAAACATTTAATTATTAGACTCAGAAATGTTAAAACTTGATGTAAGCTTCAGTATTCATGTTGCTATTAGCAGCAATTTCCTGCCTCCCTTGCCTTATTCTATAAATTCTTGTATTATTATCTATTTGCCTTATTTCAGCATATATCTACAAATATGAGGCTCCATATCTCTCTTGTTCACATTTTACATAAGCTTGTATTTGGACTCAGAAGATACATGCACATGTGAGTATTTTAAAACATTTACACATAATATTTTATACAAAAATTTATTAGTATTCAGAAACACATATGTATATACCTATATATAGATGTAGACTCTTAAAATTTCCATTGGGAGACAAAAATGTCAATGTTAATTAGGCTTTAATAATATTCTTAGGACTTACCAGGCTTTGTAAAGTCAAGTGTTTTATAAGTATTAGTTCAATTTTCCCCCACAAACACATCATTAGATAATTAACTAAATTTTAGAACTGAGAAAATTGAGGCTCAGAGAAATAAATCAAATGATTTAAGAAATCATGCCTACTGCAGAAATTGAAGTGATTCCCTGGGAAATTGGCTCCAAAGTAAATGTTTTAACTACTATACTACAGTTTCTTTTTCATATATCCCTATTCACCTTAATTATTTTCAGAATTAAATACACTGATCGTCTTTGTGTAGAAAAAGCTACACAAATTTATAGCTTAAAACCCTTGAATTATTTATTTATGATAATGAATTGGCAAATACTTGAATGCTTTTCCTTCCAGATACTCAAGTTATTTTATCATATAAAACCGAAGATCAAGGTACAAAGGTGAATTGAATTGTTTACACTGAACGTGTAAGGACTGCTCTACTTTCAATGTCAATGTCTTTCATACAAACCAGTATTTTTGAGATTTTAACAACAAACAGAGATTTCTAATAATACCTTGAACTTTATACTTTTAATAGAATATTTCAAATCCTCTCCTTCCTGTTTTATTGTTCCCATAACCATAACCTTAATTCATGACCTCTTGCAGGTTGACGCTTTATTCTTTTCAGTTCTGAAATCCTTGAATCTAGTGTATGTGTATACTAAGCAGTCTCCACTGGTTCTGCTGCAGGGGGAAATGAGAAGTTCTATTGACCATGCTCTCTTGCCCTTGTTTCCATTTGATACTTGACGTAAGAAACATCCTCTTCCAACAATTTAACAGACTTGATAGTATGACTAATATTTCTTCTATTACAGAGTAATTCTCGTGGGTCTAACTATCTGAGAAGTTGTCCTTTTGATATGGCAGAATCTGTTTTCTCTAGGGAATGTCTGTCTCCATACTCTTCAATTGTCAAACTTCAGGTTTTGAATGTTGCCAAATGTAAGATTTATAGTTTTATATCTTATCAATAGCAACAGTTTGAACTCTTTCCTTTAATTTCTGCCATGGATCCTGGACACTGTATATTACATAGGCACTATGTGTAGTACACAATTGCATACATTCATGCTTTATATGCAATATATACGCGTGCATGTAAAACAAATATAAGCCAATTGATATACTATTATATGTTTCTCTACATTTTTCTTAATATTCATGTTTATTAATTGTTTATCTCGGTCTAGCCTACCAATATTATACTAGGGTAGGGTTATGGAATTTAACAGTTGCAATGGCTAAACCAGAAATTTGAACTTCTTTAGTAAAATAAACATTATTTTCTTGTTAATGTAAGGTGGAGTAGAATATTGGCTTTACCATTTTAATGGCCATTATGCAAAAGCCCTTTTCATGTTGAATCTGTACCTGCCAGAACTTATCCACAAAGTCATCACTGGAATGATATAATCCATATCTATCTAATAAGCTGAATAAACCATTCAGATTATTCTAATAATCCATTCAGATTATTAGAAAGAAATTTTTTATAGAAAGACCTGAAGATCCACTGTGAGGGATGTGCTGTGGCACCTCTGCTTGGCATCTGTTTGTTAGGATTCAGTCACTGTACAACTAACAGAAGACAGATTAAGAAAAGAAATTGAACTTGTTATCCAGAAAGAGAACAGTTTCTGCCCTAGAAACAAAAATGATTTAAATATGTTCTACATAGAAACTACAACTCTTTCACAGCTGGATAATCCATCTGCAAACTACAACATGAGACATTATCTGAAGTTCTGTATAGAGTTATAAATTTGTTAAGAAGGTAGAATATATAAATAATACCAACTCAAATGAAACTTTCTATTGTAATTTCATATTACAGCTAGAAAACTGCTTGTCTTCTCCTCTTGTTCAAGTTTATCTTGGATAACTCAGCTGTGAATTGTTTTAAAGAAGTACCCTGAAAAAGGTAGAGGACTATAGACCTCGATTTGTGTGGCTTTTTCCTCTTAAACCTACCTTTAATTGGAATAAAAATTAAATCTTTCAGATAAAAGAAATTCATCTCTGTATTTCAGAGAGTTTACTTTGAAGACAATTATTTCACAATCCTTTTTGTTCGCTTTCATTAATGTCAGCTATTGCAAAATTATATTCTTCTATCAGAAAAGTAATAAAAGTTTCCAATCCTATCAAAAGGTTTGCGTAATTATGTATTTATTAAAAATACTATATGACATTCCCACTAGATTTAAGTGAAGAAAAGAAAATATATTTTGGAGTAGCAGAGTATTTTAATGGGACACAGTTTTATAAGGGATGAAATGTAATATGAACTCCAGGTGCCAATGAATAGTGCTTCACTGAACTCTGCAAGAGTGACATCTCATTGAGATGAAAGGAATAGAAAAAAGAGGAATTGTGAGAAGTAGCTTGCATTCATGTTCTGCTAGTAATAAATACTTTACATTCACAGAAACCAAGGTAAAAGATATAAAGAAATTTAAACAAAGAGCATAGATCTGAATATGAAGTTACCTGTGCCTGATTCTTAAGCCCATAATTTTTTTTATTTGACAGAATGTGAGAAAATTAGTATCTTACCACATTGAATTTTAGTAAAATACTTAGATATGCTTTATATTATTATTTTTTATTTCAAAGAAATTAAGAGAAAAAATGAAAACGACAAAACAATATAAATTATGTAAGATTTCAAAGCAAGCTGATAGGAAATTAACAATAGTCATCATACTGCATATGGTTATCTTCAAAATAGTTGCCCAGATTACAAGATATGAGCATGTAAAACACATTAAACAGTACAAGTAATTACAATTGTTCCCTGAACTAATAAGACCAATAGTACAAGTATCTTAGTTATCTTGTGTATATGAATATTTTTCTCTTTCTTCTTTTCTCATTTTCTTCATCTTTACAGACATGTTGTATTCTTTTTACTCTTTATACATCTAATAGCCTCCTCTGTATGTCCCTCAGTGTCTATTATGTAAACAATAAGACCACAGATTCTTTTGTAAAAGACTAATGACATGATTATAGAAATTGATACACATATGACTTCCTAATAAGAGATATTTCATTCTGCTTCTAGCCCATGATAACTTCTATTTAAAGTTCCTTGTGCACTTTCTGTATGACAGGTCATACTGGACAAACAGAATAAATGCATAAACTGGAGCAAAAAGAATTATCAGACTTAAACTTAGCAATATATTCTCTTTCAAAGAGGCAATTATGTCTCATTCTTAAACATCAGTCAGCATTTGGATCTTTGTTAGCTCTTACCCTAACACAATTTCAGCCATTTTAGCATTTTAAATATGCTGTAATGGCACTTTTCCAACATAAGTGTATTGTTTTTAAATAGAAGCTATTTCCTTCCATTATCAATATGCATTAAAACTGTTGAACATAAACTGAAATATGGTATTTGTAATTTTAAATGAAACTGTCTTTGCATAATTACTTGGTTTAACAATACAGAGTGTGTAATACAAGTCTTTCCAAACCCACATAAATATTCATGACTTATTTATTACACTTAAAATACAATCTGAATGTATGTTGCTATTCTTTGTATTAAGAGTTCTTTAAAATTGTGTTCATTTTGACACGTTTTTGAATTTCAAAAAGAAAGATCATATGCGAAAATAAGTAATTACCTTTTATGTTGTATCATATTTCTGTTGTACAGTGTATTCATCCCTGATGTATAGTACATTGAGTATACAAAGATAGAGGGTAATGTTGATATTGATTTTCAGACAAGATATGGAGTATGATGAGAGGAATACATGGATGTTATTTGACCCATGGGGAGGAATCTAACTCAGAAAGGTGAATTATGCAAGTCTTCTCATGAGAGGAAAAATATTTACTGTTTAAAAGTTGTAAAGCATTGAGCAGGTAAAAAATTGAAATAAGGATATTATCCACTACCTGGGTATATAATTTTTCTTAATCATGTAGATAGCAATATTTCTATTGCTAATACATTTTCCATGAATGTAACTGTACTCTTGAAAATAGAGATTTAATAAAAGGCCAAAGGATATTTTCATTCTTTAATTTATTTTTTGTTAAGTTTTTCTCCAAGGAAAGGTTCACAGACCTTGCAGTTTGTCTAAATGATGTTTTTAGGGTTGTTTACATGGTCCTTTCAAGATAAGTTGGGAGATGTTTTAGAATGTTGGGTGCTTAAAGTGGTATACTTAAAATGATGTCTTGGAGTGGTAAGACATCAACTATTAGATTTTTACTGTTATTTTTTCATGGAAAGTGTTGTAGTTCATGAAGTTATATACTGGTGAAATTTTACTACACATATAGGCTATTTCAGAACTTTATTTATTGTCAAGACTTGTATATAATATCACCTAGTAAAAGAATAGCAGCCTAGCTCTATCTCCAAGCTCAGTTTTGATTTACACTATACATATCTTCATAACCTAGTATTAATCTGGGAACATTCATCACAGGCTAGTGTCTGAGAGAGATTTAAGTTTTCTATGTTAACTTATTCCACTTTCTTAGAGATCATGTTTGACATTTAGTGAGGCTTTTAGAAGAAATTTGAAAATCACCACTTAAAAACACCATGCTTAAATGTTTAGAAAAACCACATTCAAAAGTAATTGATACACTTCTAATTTTATTACCAGGCCTTGTTTTGCCTTACATTTCTAAATCGCAAGTTTTCTCTAGATTATAAATGCTTTACATTATAAGATTAAAGGTTAGATTAAAGTTTAATAACAAAATTCACAAGGTCCTTCAAAATACCGACTATGCATCATAGGTCAATTTCTTACTATTGCAAACCATCTGTTTTCTCACATTTAAAAACAGTCCCAAGGATCAGTAGTAACAAGTAACTTCTCTTTTCTCATTTTACACCATGAATATTCTTCTCAAGCCCCCACTCCTGCTGTGTTCTAAATCAGCCTCTCATTGCCACTAAAATATTGCCCACATAAAATTATACTTTAGTTTTGCTTAAATTGTCTTGAATGATTTTTCCCTTGTCCTGACTCTGTAAAATGCTCACACAGAACAGACTTTCCTGCTATTCCAAGTGCTCCAGAGATCATTCAGAAGCCCAGCAGACTGTAAACTGAATGGACTCTTCTTATCTCAGAAGGATGAAGGGCAGTGCATCCCTGCTGGGATTTGAAGTGTTGGTTCCAGGGAGTCTAGATATTTCAAACCAGATGCTTACACAACCCATTTTCCTCTGGGCTTATGACTGAATACACTAATTCATTTACCATTCAGAGTGTCCTTCTATAATTTATGCCACACACTGACATATACTTATACATGTCATGTCTCTATAAAATATCTGGAATATAATTTGTTTGAAAGATAATGTATACAATAAACCATAATATATTTTAAAAGGCATTTTGGAATAAAAATAAATATAAATTGAAGAAATTGCTTATTAATAAGCATTTATATGGCACTTCATGTTTACAGATGGTTTTGCAGTCATTTTTTATTAGCTCAATGTACCAAATCTTTCTGGGCTCAAAGTGCTTCTTAAGTACATCTCCGGACTTTAGCCCCATGGAGTCTAGACTTATGGGGTCAAATGTTGTAAAGACAGTCTTTCTGGAAATGTTGGATCCTAAAAGCTATTTAAAAATTTCAATGTGATGGATGAAAGCACATCCAAGACAAGTTTTCACTTAAATATCTGGTTATGAAGAAATAAGAAGGGATATATGGCTACAGTTACTGTTGCAAGTGTAGCTATGTCTTATGTTAGTATCAGCGTCACTTGATTGACTACTTGGCACCGTGTCAATATTCACAGAACTAAAAACCAAATACCATACAGGGATCATATCAAGGGTTTCCTATAGTTCTAGTATTAAAAAAACAATTAATGAACTGCAGTGATTCCATGTTAGAGTTTACTACTGTAAACTGGTGCTCTTCCTGAAGTGTTTCAGTTTACAGACAGACAACTGATGACTTTTTGGTCTCATGATCAATTTAATATCACCTTCATTTTGGAAACATAGCATGTGTCAATAATTTTTGTCAGAAAACCAAGCTTTCAAAAATGTTTACTAAATAAAATTTGAGGGTATATATTAACATGATAAGATTCTGTGATAGAACTCCAGGGCAAATGGTGCTATATTAATCATATGCCTCACAATTACAAATTTTAGAACAAGTATAACTGAAGACTTCAATATGTGATCACTATTCATATCTCGCAATATTTTAGCGATATATTTATATTATTTTAAAGGTGAATTTAGGAGAGATGAAAATAAGTTTTACTTGAGAAAACTCTTCAAAGAAATTTTCAAAGAAAGTATGTATTACCAAGTAATTTACATTGACCGGTGATCATAACTCACTCAAGTAAACTTTATGACTAGTACGATTTAACAGAAATATTTTGTGATTAGTTAAAAATTGGTAAACACTTCAATAATAACTCTATTCAGACTCAAATATTCATTTTAAGTATGTAATATTTTTTCTGAGTTTTAAACGTACCTTATTCTCTAATCCTTGAAACTGTACCTAAGTTTCAAACAATTACATAGGGTATTATCTGCAAGGAAATAAGCAAATGAAAAGAGCAAATGTAGAAATATGAATTTGGAGAAGTTTTGTAAAGAAGCATTTACTTAGTTTTTAATCTTGTGAAGTAAAAAATTTATTTTAAGTTCAGCTAGTTTTATACTATTATCACAAATAACAAGAAATTGGCGGGTTAGCCTTAACTGAAGAGTGAGGTAAGTTTGTTATGCTTACTGCTTCACGCACTTTAAGTATAGCAACAAGTGGTGATAGTCTTCATTTTATTATATGATAATTTATTTATTTATTATCAAATAATAATATGATAGGACTTGAGGTTAATAATCTAATATAAAGGAGTTGAGACTCAGAAAGTTAAATTACATCATTACACATTACTGCTACCAACTTGCGTTGTCTATTCATAGTGGAGTCAAAGTTGAAACTGAGGTTTGTCTTGTTGGAAGTCTGTGATTTTTCTGTAATATTTGCTTGCATTTTCAACATGATTTTTAGCCTGCAAAGACATTCAAAATTGAGTAATTGTTTGTGAAGAAGTTACCATTCTTCAGAACAGACTAAGACAAAAATAAATGAACAACATGCATTTGTATATGTGTTTATAGGAATGAGAGATAGACAGACAGGCAGACAGACAGAGAGACTTCCACCAAAGCATGAATTCAATTTAAATGCATTGCTCAAGCACCTCATACAACACAGTTCTGTAATCTTTCTTGTTTTATTATTAACGCAATCCTCCTTACCCCTGTTGGCACCATTTAACTGAGAGCACCTCATCTCTGCTAACTTACTATGATAATGTTTAATTAGTGTATTTATGTTTAGCATGAAATTTTCATATATTGGAAACATTTATAAAATTAACTTTACACTAATTACTTTTAAATGAAACTTTAAGAGTGTTTGTTCATTTAAAGTTTCAGTATATTTTGAAGATTTGATAAATTCAGAAGATTTTTTTTCAATTTTTAAAAATTTTGATATTTTTAGGTAACGTTTTCAGTTGGATTTTAGTTCATTAGACTTGTTTGTTCAGTATAGTTCTGGGTGTGAGTAATAGAGGCTCCGCCTTGGGTGTGGAAGGCTCCAATCAATAGGTTTGTAGCTTGGGTGGAGTTATACATATTTGACTTAAGTGGTTAAATTTTAAACATTTTTTCTAACTAAAGCAAATGGAAGCAAAGCAATCTAAAATTACTTTTAATATCAAATATTATTTCAAAATGATGAATGATTAATGTAATTGTATAGATAAATAATATGACTTCTACAATTTTAAAATGATTTATAATGAACAGGTTTTGCTCTTATTTTTCATTTTGCATTAATATGATTTTCCTGCATATTTATGATTGTATTGTAAGTTTCTTTGTGAAGAAAACAACAATAAATGTTAATTAAATCATATTTAATTTTGAATTCATTCATATAAACCAAGACTTAATTTTTACAGGGATTTTGACATTCATAATGTAACAAAACCCTAAAATTAAATGTGTGTAATAAGTAAATTGGTTTAGCATAGTTCTGGGTGTGAATAATGGTACCAATCAATAGGCTTGTGTCCTAGATGGAATATAAAGGAGCAGAAAGAAGGTAGTTGCGGCTGCTGTTTCCTGCCTGTCACTCCCTGCTTACCTAGTCATGGACTGTTTCTCCTCTGCAGTGTCCCTCGGTTCTGTCACTCTGCAGTGGAACCAGTCAACTGTGGACTGAAATCTCTACACACTGTAAGCTGAAATAAACCTTTCCTTCGTTAACTTGTGGGTATTGTGTATTTTTTCCCATCAAGGAGAAATTAATTAATACAAATAGTGATATGGAAAGAAAGAAGGTAAGAAAGTGACAGAGGAAAGGAATTCATGTGGGAGGTTGAAGAAAGAAGGAAGGGAGAGAAGGATGGGTTGAAATGATATGTGAAAATTTGACTAAAAATATTTGCTAAAGATATGGGTATCTTCCTAGCTCTCACAAAATTACAAATTGTATTTTTACATGATCGAAGCATATTTTGTTTACTGCATAAATATATATATATATATAAGTTACAGTACACTAATTTTCCTTCCTCTTACTCAAAGGTTATAGGTGCATCAATCATTTGTTTTATCTTAAAGGAATAGGAACATTGTATTTGAATTAAATATCTTTCTTAATATTAGGTTTTTCAACATTTGTAAATAAGAGTGAGGAATTACATAAACTCGAGTGAGTTATTTAATTTCTTAGAATTATATTTCTACATTTATAAGCTAAAACTTTAAATATGCTTTTAAAATCTTTACAAATTCTAAGTCTGTGAAAAGGCAATGTGAATTCTGGTTCTAGAATATTTGCTGAACAATTCAGTATTATTTTTCATAGACTTTCATAGAAAACCTAGATACAACGGCTAAGTTTTACTCTCTACATACTTCTATGGCATTTCTATTGCGCTGCATTTCCTAAAGGAGTCAATTAATGCATTTCTCTTTTTTTTAATTGGGAAGAAAGAATTCATTGTAGAATAAAAAATGTAATTTAATAATTTGAGCAGTTTGGAAGCAAGTGTCCTCAAATTTAGAGTACATAAACATTATATAAAATTTTGTATGGAAAGAAGGAAAGTGTGGCAGCAGTAGATAGAAACACACATAACATGGTTCTAACCAGGTGCTCAGGCAAGAAATGGTATGGAAATCTAGGTAGTAAAATCCAGAAAAGATGTTTCAATAAAGAATTTTGGAAATTTAAGTTTAAGAAGCAGAGAAACAGAAATCTTAAGTCTATTTCCACTTCTTTTGTACTAATTGATTCGTGTTCATGTTCTAATTGATAAACAAGTGACAAATTATTCAAAGCACAGCAATACAAAACAAAAGCAATCATTATGTGCCAGGATATTTTTGAGTTAAGAACTAAAGAATTATTCAACTGAGTAGTTCTGACTTGGAAACTCTCATGAAATTTCAGTCAAGTGTTGACAGTAAGTGTAATCTTCTCAATCATTCCTAGTTGAAAAGAAATAGATTGAAGAGGCCACTCAACCATTTCTCTTTATGTGGTTTCTTCAAATGAACCTTCTTATGTAAGCAGAGTGGTATATGCATGACATACAATTCTTCTAGCATGCACCTGTTATAGAAAGAGTGTTCTTGCATGATAACTCAGATTTCCCAAAGTATTTGTTTGAAGAGAAAAAGCTATCGCCATTTTATAATCTAAATCAGAAAGCCTTAAAGTCACTGCTATTGGTTAAAGTAGTCACAAAACTCCTCCCAGACTGAAGGGAAATAAACATTGAGACTCCCATCCCTTCAGGCTCATAGATTGACCCAACTAGTATAATACACAGTAAATATTTCAAATATAAAATATTTTCTGGGATATGTTATTATTTGGAATATTTATATTTTAGGATGAGTGAATGGATGGTAGTTTTTTTGTTTGTTTGTTTTTGTTTTGTTTTGTTTGGTACTGGGGATCAAACTCAGACATCGCGCTTACAAGGCAGGTGTTTATGCCGATGAGCTAAATCCCCGGCTTAGATGGTAGTTTTTGATAGTCAAAAAAGTGAAGCTATCTATGAAAAGAACTCAAATTTTCTAATTTTATGTCTCCTGAAATACAATTGTGAATAGTAAACCATCCATATACACTGCCTTTGTGACAGAGTACATGAATCTATGGCAGAGTCAGGATGGCAAGATTTCATGCCCTTCATCATGAAAATGAAAATGTGCTGAAGACCTGATTGGAGATATATATATATATATATATATATATATATATATATGACATAATTATAATGTCTTTATAAATTAAAGTAGTTATGTTCTTAATTCAAATTAAGATTGTACAATAGCAAACCTCATGTGTGTATGTTATATAGACTGATCATTATCATATTTAACTTTAATTTTAAAATGTTTAATGACAAGTTATGCATAATAATACTTGTTTTTAGATTTAAAAAATCTTTGTTATATTTGGGGGTTTTTTGTCACATGAAACAGAATTGCTTAAGGGAAACATGTGCATTATGCATGCAACAAGCTTTATTGGCTTTGCATACAACATAAGAAACATACTTTCTTTTTTATTTAAAAAACAGAAAAGCCAGAAAACAAAAACAAAAAGCAAAAGGCATAAACAATAACAGCAGAGTCAACAATAGCAATACAGGTCTTCAAAACAGATTGAAGAAATTTAATAACACATTATATTGCATATTATTCTCTTTTTTTCAAATAAAGAAAAGAAAAATAGAAAAACAGAAAAGAAGGGTAGAACAATACCAAAATCAAAAAATTATCATAGAATCACTAGTTGATATATTTTTACCCATTGTCATCTTTAAAAACAGTTGCCAAAGTTACAAAATCTATATAGTGACTAGACACTCAAATATCAACAGTACAAATCCTTCTGTTCAATGTTCCAACAGAGATTCAGTAATATAGTCATCTATCTTACACACTAAACATACCATTAAACTCTTTAGAGAACTTCCCTTTCACTTTCACAGTATCAGTTTTACTTTTTGGATCTCATTATTCTGTCTATTTTTATTGTTTTTTACACTAGAGAGACAACGTGATATTTACTCATGTGATACTTGTTTATTGAGGATAGTCTCAATTTGCCTCAATTTACCTATAGAGGCCTCAAGATCATCTTTTTATAGCTAAGTAGTATTCCATTATATAAAAATATGACTTTTTTTCACTCACTCTGCAGTTGATGGGCAGTTTGGTTGTTTCCAAGATTTAGCTATCACAAACTGTACTGCTTTGACCATGGGTGCACATATATCTCTGTGGCATGACCTTTTCAATTTTTCTGGGAAGATACCCAGGAGGGGAATAGCTAGATTGAATGGAACTTCCAATCCTAATTTTTTTGAAGAATCTCCATAGTGATTTACTCACTGGTTGCACCAGTCTGCACTCCCACCAACAGTGGAGAAGTGTTCCTTTTTCCCCAATTTTTGTCAACATTTGTTATCGGTTGTTTTCTTGATGGCAGCCATTCTATCTGGGGTGAGATGAAATCTCAATGCTGTCTTAATTTGCCTTTCTCGAATGACTAGTGATGGTGAAAATTTCTTCATGTATTTCTTTGCCATTTGTATATCTTCATCTGAGAATTGTACATACATCTTTGATGGTTATTTTTGGAGAGGGTCTTTGAATTTTGGGGGGCCTAATGTTTTTCTGGATATAAATCCTTTTATGAGGAATTGTTGGCTAAAACTCTTTCCCCTTCTGTGGGTTTTCATTTCACTTTATTGGTGATTTCTTTTGAAGTGCAAAAACTTTTTAGTAATAGGTGATCCCAGTTATTGATTTTTGAAGTATTTCCCATGCAGTTTGCATTTTATTCATGAATTCTCTCTCTATCCCTATGTCTCCAAAGTTTTTACCTACTTTGGTTTCCTTAGATTTAGTGTTTCTGTTTTAATATTTAGATCCTTGATCCATTCGGACTTTAGTTTAGTGTATGGTGATAGGCATTGGTCTATTTTCAGTCTTCGGCACATGTAATGCCAATTTTTCCAACACCATTTATTAAAGAGGCTGTCTTTTTTCCAGTTAACATGTTTAGCCCCTTTGTCATATACAAGGTAGCTGAGTGTCTTTGTAGAATGTTTGCATCTTGTAATCTGTTCCACTGATCCTCAAGTCTATTTCTTTGCCAGTACTATGCTGATTTTATTACTGTGGCTTTGTAGTATAATTTCAAGACAGGAATTGAGATGCCTCCTGTCTTGCCTTTGTTGCTCAGAATTGCCTTTGCTATTTTAGATTTCTTCTGTTTCCAGATGAATTTTAGGAACTTTTTCTAGATCTGTAAGGTATGTTGATGGTATTTTGATTGGGATTGCATTGAATCTATATAACAGTTTTGGGGGTATGGCCATTTTCACAATGTTAGTTCTTCTTAGCTGAGAACAAGGAATATCCTTCCATTTTCTAATATCCTTTTCAATCTCCTTTTTTAGAGTAGTATAATTTTCAGCATATAGATTTTTTACATTCTTGCTTAGGTTGATTCCTAAGTATCTAATTTTTTAGATGCTATTGAGAAAGGTGATTTTCCATAATTTCTGTCTCAGTGAGATTTCTGTTTGTGCACAGGAATGCTATTGATCTTTGAGTGTTGATTTTGTGTCCAGCTCTACTGCTGAATATAAACAAATGTTGGACATATCAAAAGCCTTTTTCTGCATCTATTGAAATGATCATGTGATTTTCATGTTTGGCTCTGTTCATGTGGTGTATTACATTTATTGATTTGCTTATGTTGAACCATCCCTGCATTTCTGGAATAAATCCCACTTGGTCGTGATGTATTATCTTCTTGATGATTTGCTGCATTCTATTTGCCAGTATTTTATGGAGAATCTTTGCATCAATGTTCATTAGTGAAACTGGTCTGTAGTTCCCCTTTGTGGTTGGGCTTGTCTCTGGTTTTGGTATCAGGATAATACTTGCACCCAAGAATGACTTGGGGACGATTGCTTTTCTTTCAATTTCATCGAAGAGTTTAAGGAGGGTTGGCACTAAATCTTCTCTAAATTTCTTGCAGAATTCAGCCATGAATCCACCAGGACTTGGGCTTTTCTTTATTGGTAAGTTTCTTTGTTGGTAAGTTGGTAAGTTTTCTTGTTGGTAAGTTTTTAATTGTTGGTAAGTTGGAAAGTTTTGATTTCAGTGGATGATATTGGATATTGGGTTATTCAAAATTGTTATATCTTCTTGATTGAGCTTTGGTAGTTCATATGTTTCTAGAAATCTGTCCATTTCCTCTGTGTCTTCCACCTTATGTGAGCAGAAATTTTCAAAGTACATGTTCATGATCTTTTGAATTCCATGGGATTTGAGTAATTTCCCTCTTTTTAGTCCTTATTGCATGGATTTGAGTTTTTTCTTTCTTTTTGTTGACAAGGTTCAGTAGAGGTTTATCAATTTTGTTTATCCTCTCAAAAAAAAACCCAGCTCTTTGATTAATTCTTTGTATTTCTTTTTGTTTTCAAATGCATTAATTTCTGCTCTAATCTTTACAATTTCCTCTCTTCTATGAGCTTTGGGTTTGAATTGCTCTTCCTTTTTTAGGAGCTTGAGATATAGCATTTGCTTATTTATTTGTGCTCATTCCTTTTTCTTGATGTGACTATTTATTGCTATATTTTTTGTTTTAGGAATGTTTTCGTTGCATCCCATGGGTTACATTATGTTGTGTCTGCATTTTCATTGTAATGTAGGCAATGTAGGCAATGTTTTATTTCTTCTTTAATTTCATCTGTAACCCACTGGTTGTTCAGAAGGTTGTTATTTACTTTCCATATATTTATGCAGGTTTTGCAGGGTTTTTGCCATTGATTTCCAATTTTAGTGCACTATGGTCAGATTTTATGCATGGGATACCTTTGCATTTACTACCTTTGCATTTACTTAAGAATGTTTTATGAGTTAATATAAGTCTATTTTGGAAAATGTCTCATATATAGCTGAGAAGAATGTATATTCTGATGTAGTTGGGTGGAACACTCTGTAAACATCCACTACACTCTGTAAACATCCACTAAGTCCATTTGTTCACAGGTGTGACTCAGTCCATTATTTATTTGCTGACATTTTGTCTAGTTGATCCAACTCTTTGTGACAGTGTAGTGTTAAGGTCTCCTATTAAAATTGTGTTCTTGTGTACTTGGTTGTTAATGTCCATTAGTGTTCGTCTTACATAGTTGGATGCTCCTATATTTGGTGTAAATATATTAATAATTGTTAGTTCTTCCTCTTGTAGTTTTCCATTTATAAGTTTGTGGTGGCCTTCTTTATATCTTTTAATCATTTTATGTTTGAAGTTCACTTTGTCTGCAAACAGAATAGCTATCCCTGTTTTTTTCTGGATTCCTGTTGCATGGAATACTGTTGCATGGGTCCTGTTTCTTGATCCATTCTGTCAACTTGCTTCTTTGGCAGGTGAATTGAGCCCATTTACATTTATGGCTATCACTGGTATGTACTGGCTTGACTTTGCCATATTATGTTCCTGTTCTTGGTTTCCCACTTTCCTCTGATGGTCCAGCCTGGAAGTTTCTTTCTGTTGTTCTGGAGATTGTGATGATTTTTATCTCTTTCTAGTATGTCTTTCAATACTCTTTCTAGGGTTGGTTTGGTAGAATAAATTTCTTCAGTTGTTCTTTCTCATGGAAGTATCTTGTTTCTCCATTAAATTTGAAAAGACAGTTTTACTGGGTACATCAGTCTGCATTGAAAGTTGTTTTCTTTTAGGGTTTGAAATACTTCACTCTAATCTCATCTTAACCTGAAGGTTTGTGCTGAGAAGTCTGCCGTGATTCTAATACACTTTCCTTGATAGGTGAGGTGCAACAGCTCTTGTTACACCTCATGCTGTATGTCTGGAATCGTAATATTATATGTCTGAGTATAGATTTATGTTGGTTAAGATTGTTTGGCATTTTATATGCCTCATTCATTTGTATGTCAGATTTTTTCCCCGCATTTGGGAAATTTTCTGCTATTATGTCTGTAAACAGCTTAGTTATGTCCTTTGCGATGTCTCCTGCATCCTCACTGATGCCTATTAGTCTTACGTTGTTTCTATCAGCATCATCTTGAAGCTTCTGGATTCTAATTTCGTGATGCTTTGTTGTTTTTATAGATTCCACCTTTTCATGGTTGCTATTGCAATCCTGTTCTCAAGATCTGAAATTCTATCCTCAGCTTCATTTAAATGGTTTTGCAAGCTTTCAATAGAATTTTTTGATTCTTGGATATCTCTTTGAATTAGTTTCGTGGATTCTGCTTGTTTTTTACAGTGTTCATTCAAAGTTTCGATCAATTTCCCATGCTTCTATTTTTTTTTTATCTATTTCTTCCCTAGCTATGTGGAGCAAATCCTTTACTAAGGCTGTTATTTCTGTCTTATTATATAAGACATTACTTCTAATTTGATTTCTGATGGACTAGGTGTTTGAGATTGCATTTTGGTTTTTCATTTTGTCATTTTCACCTTCTGAACCAATATCTGGTTATTTAATCCCATAGTCACAACCATAGACAATGTATGACCTAGAGCCCTACTGTGTGGTTGATGTCTCCCTGATTGTTGGGTACATAGTGACCTTACTGAAGTCCTGTGTCTGGATGACGGGCCACCAAGTTTCCCATCAAACAGGCACTGACAGTCCACCACAGTTCAAAGTTCTGGGAGGGAGAGTGGGAGCCAAACATTCACAGCAGTGCTTGGTCTAAGAGCTGGGGAGGGTAGCTGATGGCACCTGGTTGAGCGAGGGTGGGTGAGGTGGTCCTATGTGTCAGCACAGGAAAGGAGCATCCTGGGTCACAAGCATGGCTCAGAGGCTTGAGATAGGAAGGAGCACAGTGGTCTTGAGGCAGCAGTGGGAGGGTGCTGATGTGGGCAGGTCCAGCTCAGCTGCCTGAGCCAGGGCAGAGCTTGGTGTTCTTCTTCCATGCGGGAGTGGTAGAGAGTCACTGAGGTGGAGGCAAGCCCAACGGCAGCTTTCTCTGAGCTCTGCCTTCCTCCTTGCTGTGGCTTCCTCCTTGCTGTGGCAGCCATATGGGGCCCCCAAGGTGCCCAGGCATGCCCAGGGTCCTGAGCAGTGGCAGAACTTGGTGGCTTCCTCAGTGCAGAGGGTTTGCCTTTCTCCATGCAGCAGAGGCAGCGTGGGAGCACCGAGGCGCGCTGGCACACTGAGAGGCCAAGCAGGGGCAGAGCTTGGTGTTTTTTTCTCCATGAGGTGGGGCTGCCTGCAGCTGCAGTGGCTGGAGTTGCTGAGGTGCTCAGGCACACCCAGCAGCCTGTGCTGGGGTGCAGTTCAGCAGCTCCCTCCGCATGGCACCTTCCTTCTGGCTGCTTTTGCTGTGTGGCTGTGATGTCTTAATAAACTATATAGCTAAGGCCTCTATTTAAAATAGAAATAAAAAATAAAATCAGAAACAAAGCAATGATTCCATAGAAATAAATCATAGCAATAAGTTTATCCTAGACCAAAGGTTATGTAAATGTGGTATTTTGACCTTTGAAAGTAGTTGGGTTGAATCAATAAAATTATCATTATCAAATAAGTATACATTAGTCTCATGAACTGGTGATTCTTCCAATCATGACAGTATATAGTATACACACACACACACACACACACACACACACACATATATTATATATATATGATACACACACATATATATAGTTAGCTAGTTAGTGAAAAACTAATATAAAAATGGCATACAGATATGTGCTTACATGGAGTACAGCATTACTGAGGTTTTTATATTGTCTTATTGGTCAATTTAATGTCACTGTGAGTCCTCTAACAGGATTGATGGCCTGGGTGGGGGAGGGAGAATCTCTACTCCCTAGAACAAGCCCCAAGAGGTCAGCTACTACAACTTCTAACACTTTATTATTGGTTAATTTGGAACTTCTTTCACTCAGATGACATAGTTAGAAGGATGTCACTGCACAAATCAATATCTAATGCCTTGCATTGATGTGTCTGCTACCTTAAACAACAGCTGTGTCTGCAACCATCTCCTGAGTAGTCAAGATACTAATTATGGTAACCATGCTATACTTGGAAAGCGACTCTCCAAGAAAATTTTGACCTCTTCATGTAAAACTTAGACAGCTTCCTGCACATTCAACATCAGCTTTTGTGTTTGTTTTTCCTTGACAGTCTTTCTGTAGTTAAGCATATACAAAATTCCAATTCACAGTGAAGTTAATGTAGCTTAAGTAATAAGAACAGGTGATGAATTTATTAAAATACAGGGTCAGAAATTTTTATGTCTCATAATTCCATTTACATCATCAATACTCACAAAAGCTACTATGTATTTTCTGGAGCTTATTCTTGAAGACTAATGATCTTCACAGATATTCAAAGATGTATGGAAAGAAAATTTTATAATTTTCTCAAAAATTGTCGCATAGGAGCTCTTTGATAATATGACCACTCATTTTCTTTACTTTATTGAATTCGTCAAATAGTCTGATGGCTCAAACTATACCTTTCATAACTGTCTATCTTACTTAATCCTACACTTACCTATATTCTTTTAATTTCTCTTAAGTCTTATACTAATTGAAATTTATGTGAAATCTAATTGAAAATGTATATAGAATATTAAATACAAGTAACAAAGGTATACCTACAAAAAAGTTACAAGAATATACTGTAACTACTTTCATCCTCAACAAATATTATGGGAATCAATTTTGAACCACTAACTGGTTATAGCTTTAACATGTAGGCAAAGTAATCATAGATAAGATGGAAATAATAACCAGTCATTGGAAATAATCATATAATTTAACTCTTACTACTGTTTTAAAAAAATATTTTGGCTTACTAATACCTCATTTGATTAAAAACTAAAAACATATACTATATAATTTTCATGGGGTTGTCATTCCAAGCATTTCTTTGTCCCTGTTAGACATAGATTCTACCTGTCAACATTTGAACCATTAAAATTTCTTTTTAAACTCTAAAAATTTGTCACTTAGTACCAAGATAGTCTGGGGCTGCTTTTATTTTTAAAATTTATTGATTTAATGTATTACAGTATGATTTATGTAAAATTACATATTCAGATATATGTGTTTTGATAGATCAGTTTGGACATTTTTGTACAACCATGTGACTACTGTCCATCCAAAATGAGATACAGAACATTTCTGTTAATCTGAAATTTTTCTTATGCATATTTATAGTGAATATTTTCAACTTTGAAGTTCATAATTACTATCACTATATGTTAATTTTACTTATTTTTAAATTTTATATAAAAAGATTCATAGTGTTATAGGTAACTGAGTTAGCTAGAAACACCATAGGCAGTAAGACAGGGCTTGGTCTTACTGCTAATACAAAAGCCCAGACACCTTGCAACTATGGGGGACACAGACACCCTCCTGTTGTGGGCCAGGCCTCAAGACAAAAGATCGAGCAAATGCACTCGTATCTTATGGACTGATATTCTAAATAGTTCTCTATCACCCTGAGGAAGTCAGAAGTCACCATTGCAAGCCCCTAGGGAAGAATCACTGCTCTCTAAGAATGGTACTTTCTACATGACTTGCTTCCCCTTTGGTCCCTAATGTAATCAGTGTTACCTGAACTATTAATCTTATTGGCTAACCATAGTTCTGTCTCAACTTATGCCCACCTGCCTTGTGAGTTTCCAGTTTTCCCCACCTTGAACTTGTTTCACCACGATTTTACTCTATAAAAGTCCCTGAAAAAGACAGTCCTGGCAACTTGCTTGGGACCCCTTCTGTTTCTCTCAGACAGAAGCTTTCTTTCTCTCAATAAATATATTATACTCTTAATTTCTGCTGTTCCTAAAATTCATTCTTCGATTTTAGAGAACACCAACTTGTACTGGACATAGTAGGTTGGGAGTTTCATTCCCCTACATTAATAGCTTATACATTTTTCTTTCTTCCTTTGTACAATATATATTTTAAAAATTTCCCATGGGTTTTTGTTTTACTTTATCACTTATCACTTCATGCCATTGTTACTAGTCTGCCTTCGTATTGTAGACATTTAGGTATGTTTAAGTTTCTCAGTACTACAAATAATGATAGAATACACATCCTTGTTCAAATCTTTTTGTGCGTGTCTCAAGCAAATGTGTAGGTGAAATAAATATTGTGTCTAATTCACTTCATCTTGTTATTTCTCAATTTCTTTAGTCATTCATTTATTTTATATTCATGTTCATTAATTTTAACATTTTCATTAATCCAAACAATTGACTATGGTTTTCACTATATTTTTCTATTCATTTTGGGTTTTGGTTTGACTCATACTATTTCTTTTTTCTTTTTTTGTTTGTTTTAGGGGGATAACGGGGATTGAACTCATGACCTCACACTTGCCAGGCAGGTGTTTGTTCCACTGAGCTAAACACTCGGCCCTACTATTTCTTTCTTTGTTTTTTAATTACAATTAGTTTAATTTATTCTTCTTTGATGATCTTTGTAATGCAGAAAAACAAATCATTGATTGTTCTCATTTCTTTATTAATAGAGGCACTTAAATCTTTGCAATTTCTTATAAGTAATGGTATAGCTAATTTTTGTTGCCTTTTAATTGAATTTGTTTTCTAATTTACTTCACAGTTTTATTTTTGAGATTATATTTAATTTTGTGTTGAATTAATTTAGTGTATCTATCAAAAGTATTTGACTATGTAAGTTTGGATGAACTTCTGATCATTCTGTTTTATCTAAATATTGATCCTTATACCAGTGGTATTGCTATTTGGATTACTTAGTTTATGGGAAGCCTTGAAACTAATGAGTTATTTGAGGTTCTTCCTTTTCAAAATACTTTTGGCTACACTTGTTCTTTTGCATTTTTATACAAGCTTTAGAATCAGATTATCAATTTTTACAAACATTGCCATTTATTTACAAAAAGTTTTCCATTTTCCTTTGTAAGTAAAAAATATGCTTTTTAAATAGATTTTACTAAAAGAACAAAGATAATGCCATTCTTGGATTTGCCCTCTCTTTATACACTAAATAAGTATTGTTTGATTTAAATTCCATTTAAATAAATTTTTGTATTTAATATTTGGACATTTTAGGCAACTTAACATTTTTATTTTTGTTATATAGTGTATATATTAAGAAAAATGTCATGTTAGAGAATATATTACTATATTTTTCCATAGAAATTAATGGTAATATCCTTATAATCCTAAAAATATCTGAATATGTATTATTTTTGTAAAAAAATTAGAACTCTTAGGGAATTAATCATAAATTTTAAATCTTTGAAATATGTCAAATGGTTATTTTCTATAGTTTAACAGTTATCTTTTCTTAGGAATTTCCTGTATTAGTTTCATGTATTTCACTAACTAAACAAGTATGTATTCATTAACATGGCCATACAAATACACAGATATGTTTATACGTGTATGTGTTCATAGATGCTTATTATAATGTATTAAATGTAAAGAGGCTTGGAAAATTGACTATTTTACAGTATTTTATTATACAAGTAAAAAGTTGCCCATTTAATGCTATATTTCTTTTTGTTCTTCAATGGAATTTTTAAATTCCATAGCATTCTTCCTAGGCATTTTTATCTTTTTTTGTAACTATTTAAAAGGCTATCTTTCATTTTTAAAAAAAATTTTTGTTCCACTAAAATATATATTTCTTTATGGCAGATATCATCTTCTCTATATTTGATTTAAATCCTAGTAGATTACATATTTCATATATTTTGGTTGGTAGTTATCTTTATAGATTTTGTTTATCGTTGTGCGTGCGTGCGTGCGTGCGTGCGTGTGTGTGTGTGTATGTGTGTGTGTGTGAGGCAAGGCCTTGTTCAGCCTTCTTCAGCTCACCTTGTAGCTGAGGTTGGCCTGACACTCATGGAAGTCCTCCTGCCTCATCTCCCTAGTGCTGGGATGCTGTGATTACTGGGGTGCACCACTATGTCTGTCTGGCTTCGCAGATTTTGAATCAGTGTTGTGTTATCTTCTGCTCTACACATTCCACAATATTGTCACTACTGTTGTAATTTAGAATGGAAAATGAGGTAGAGATGTCAATACTATTTTTTTAAAACTCCAAATTAAGAACTTTCAATTTGAAGGGTTTCAATACAGGATTTGAAGATTATCGTCAATCAAAAACTATTACATAATGGATGTGGAAAGCCATGCAATTTTGAGGTGTTTCTTTGGAAAGGCAGTTAGACCTGAGTAGAGTACAGGGTAGAAAGAAAACAACTAACCTGAGTACAGAAGCTTTTACTGAACAAACAGCAAGTCTTTCTTGGGTATTGCAACCCAAGTACTAGTAAATTCAGAGTGATTCAAGGAGATATAAGACACTATTCTTGTTCTGACCTACGGTCCTTATTTTTAAGATATTATATTTAATCATGTTAAGTTCCAGACTAACAAAGCAGAAACCAGTGAGAAGTCTGCAATTCCACTATCAAGGAAGTAAGCCAATAAATCTTTGAAAAGAACCATTTAAAATTTTTTCTTTTCAATATGCATTAAGATTTTTTTCAGAAATGTAGCATTAAAGTATTTTAGGATCATTTAAGTTTGTCTTTATCTGAATGGCTGAATTATTTCTGTGTCAGGATATAAAATACCTAGTAAAAACCACTCAACGTTTATGGAAAAATAAAGCAAAACATTGTCTGTGTGTTTTCTAGTGATAGGATTTTAGTCTTTTGATAAAGAATTCCAATTGGTAAAATATTTTTGAGACTACTTTGACAATAAAACTATTAACATTTATTACTCATTATGTATGCTTACTATGTATTCTTGTGTTGATTCTGATAAAGTAGGCCCAAACATTTGAAAATTTTAATGAGTGAGGCAAATTCATAACACAATTTGAATACTATTTAATGATTCAAAGTGGGGCAAAAATTGCCCTGTTAAATTGGAGATTGCTGAATTAATGTTCTATACATTTATTTTTAAAATGAATTATTTATTGCTTTGTGATAATCATAATAATCATTGCTTTAAGCAAAAGTCTTCAACAGAACACTAAAATTGTATGAATGTGGGATGAGTCATATAGTATTTACAAATCCGCAGGGTATCCTCCACAGATTACTTATTAATTACAGAGAGAAATTAGAGATTTTATAGTGGAGAAATACGATAGAACCTCTATAACCTTACAATCATTTTACCATAACAATCTTAGTCAAGGCAAAGGCATGTGCCTCATTACATGATTTAAAAAGAAAAGATCACTTACACAGTGTGCCTGGTAAAAATTCACAATTTGATCATAATGATCAGAATATATCAGATCAACCTTAAATGAGATAGTCATAGAATACTGGTTCTACTATCAAAAATAAAGAAATAAAATTGATGATCTATTCCAGAAGAAAGGAGATGAGACACAATCTAAAAACAAAAGTTAGCCTAGATTGGGGGCAAATTTCAACAAAGGACACTGTTAGGATTATTATCAGAATTGAATATGAAGTTTTCACTAAATAACACACTACATTAAGTTATGCTCAATGACATTTACTCTAATATTACCTAATATTCAATATTACTTTATGCTAAAGTTACATTGCCTGTGTTTGGTCAATCCACTGGTTATCAGAGAGATTTTCATTCTTGGAAAAACATGCGGAATAGAGGGCAAAGTTATGAAATCTGTAGCTAATTCTAACAGATAAAAATAATTACCTGGTTTTATGTATATAGAGAAATGTGTCTTAGCCCATTTTCCATTGACCTTAACACAATATCACAGGCTGGGTAAGTGCTATACAAAAAGGCTGATTTTGACTTGTGGTTTTAGTGGAATGCCAAGGGGTAATACAGTATAATCCTCTCTGGCAGGGTCCTAAGGTGTCATGTGGAGAATGACGGGGGTGGGGGAGGGTGGGGAGCACAGTATTCTTCTCTTTCTTTTTGTCTCTATATCTGTCTCTGTCTCTCTGTTTTACGTTTTTAAGTTCACTAGTATTCAGTCATGGAGCCTCAACCTTGATGACCTTATTTAATACTAAACACCCAAGGGTCTCATCTATAAACACCATAGTTGGATTAAGTTTCCATACTTTTATGACTTCATAATGGTATGAATGAATTTCTTGGAGGTGATGATAAACCATACTCAAACCATCAAATCATAGAAAGACTGCAAGATAGCACATGCCAAAAAACAGTAAGAACCAGTGGATTTGGGTCAAGGTTAAATTGAACATTCTTTCTGCTACACTTCCACAATAATTTTACTACACTTTCGATGATTCTGGAATAGTTTAAAATACAAAGTGACAATGTTCAACATTTTTCTCTTCTTTTACTATCTTGTAGTATATGCAGTGAGCTTCCTTACTAAGGAAAGATAAGGCATTCATACTGAAAGTGTTTCTGTTACTTGTGGATTTCTGTTGGATTACCTTGTTTAGTCATTCTAGAGTGATGTTATGGTTGATACATTGTATCAAGTTGGGGGCTGGGGATTTAGCTCAGCAGCATAAGTGCCTGCCTTGCAAGCAGGCAGTTGTGAGTTCGATCCCTGGTACCGATAAAAATGAAAAAGACAAAAAAACAAAGAAACATTGTATCAACTTGAGAAGTTTAGAAGTTTAACTAAGACATTCAGAAGAGCCTTGGTCCATCCTTTGTAAATATCCTCAGCCTGTGCAAGAGGGAGGCACAGAGGTGGTATGAAGAATGAGAAGACACTTGTTCTCCCCTTTGGCTCTTGCTGATTTACTGGCTGCTGCCTTGAAGTGTTGCCCCTGTGCCATGCCACTCTGCCTTGGAGCCAGCTGATTATGGAATGAAACCTCCACAAACAGTGAGCTAAATAAATATTACCTTCCTTCAATCTGGGTGTTGGATATTTTGTTCCAGCAATGAGAGAAAAGTAACTGAGACATGTAGTGATGAAGGTCTCTGACTAGGAGATGAGTCAGCACTGGCACTAATTCTGGCGTGAGTCTACTTGCCATATTCAAATGATCTTCAATTTACAATTGTCACAAGATTTCTTTGTCCTTTTCCTGAAGCTGATTTAGTTAAAACCAAGAAATAAAGCTAACTTCTACTTACTCTGTGATATGTGATATATTATTACAAAATATCCCAACGCACAGGTGAAGACAACACTGTGTGCTGTGTCTCCTTGACAATCTTGACCTTGATCCCTGTGTCACAGCTATTGGCATCCATTCATAGCCATTTCCTCTCATACCAAAGGACTGGAAATTTAGCATGAAAAAAAATTTTCTCCATTGGTCACACAGTTAAGCAATAAGCTGATTACACTATCCAATTGTGCTTAAGTCACCCTTTAGTATAAATGTTTCCCATTTCCCATACCTTGGCATTCTGCTACCCTGAGGAAGGGCATTTGAATGTAAAATCTAAAAATAAAGTGGAAATTAACTAAATAAGAGCTGGCATAACTCCAGGAAGTTGACAAAATCACAGAAAATGTTCACATGTTACAATTAGATGAATGAAAGGATTTTATCAAGTGGTTTATCAATTGGGGGTAGATATAAAGACAATAATTTGCATTCTATACCATCTTAAAATCTAAAGATGATTATATCAAGGGCAAAGGTGCAAGAACAAACATGTCCAAGTGTTAAAAGAGGTGAGGGGTCAGATAATATCAAGCACAGTTACAACTTCTGAGAGATTGCATTCTTTATAATGTTTCAGCTGAAACCTGGCTATACTAGCTACATTTAGTAGAAATGAAATATAGACCCTTCTTTGAAAAATACAACTGATGAAAATAAATTAGTTATATCTTAAAGAATCAAATATATTGTAAGAAGCAGTTTCTCTTATTAATATAAGGAAGACACAATCATGCAATAAGCTATGTAAAAGTAAGCATAACTAAAATAATGAAAAACTGAATTAAGATTAAGTGGGAATCTGAAGGAGAAATGATAAAGGAAGGAAAAACTTCAAAATGAGAAGATTTTTTGATTTGAATCCTAACTGTATGCCTGACTTACCAGTTTACTTGAGGCAGAATCCTAGCTACATTTCATTCTCAATTTCTGCATATGTAAATTCTGAAAACGATCACCTTCCTTAATGGGCTTTGGTAATGATCTCAAAATTTCCCTAGCAGTAAAAATTTCTCAATCAGTCTTTAATAAAGTATGGAGGGTGGTCTTGGCACAGTGACAATTAACATAGGGAAGAGAATTCCAGTTTTAGATTTGGGGTTGAGGAAAATTAATAGTATTAGATATCAAATAACTTGTTTCTCCAATGGAGAAAGAGATAAATAAGTCTGCTGAAGGTCAATATTTTTTTAATTAAATGTTTGAGAAAAGTCACTAGAAAAAATTTGGCAAGAAGTCAATAAATAATTAATTAAAAAATCATTAAGTGGGTGCAGAGCATATACTGCATAAGAATATTTTAGAAGGTCCCAGATATACTTATTAAATCATTAACCTTAACTTGATGGCTGCTGAGCTAGAGCTCCAAAACATAGAATCTTGTGACAAAATATAAACACAGAAGTCAGTTCCAGAATTTATCTAGATTGACTGAAAATTACCTTGAAATGTTTCAGGAAAAATGTTTTTGAAGTCAAGTAGAATGGAGACAATATTTCAGGAAGAGTTCACCATTATTCTTCAGAAAAATTATCTACTTGAAGACAAAGCTCTCTGTAAGAAGGTGCTTTCATTTTGTTTAGTTTTATTTTAATTCCAATATTTTATATTCAAAATTATAAGTATGCATATCATAAGCTCTGGTTGAAATATATTATTTCACCACACATACCAAGCTGTCAAGTAGAAAAATATTAACGATTACTGCTAATTTGAAAATTATTATTTAAATATCCCTGGAATATAATTACAATTACAAAAGTTAGTAAATTACACTCTACATTAAGATAATGTATGCTCAACAAACTATGTTTGATCTTTGTTAATTATAATCTTTATTTCCTGCTAATCTTAAAATGTATACTCAATAAATACAGTAATTATTATATTTATTATCATAACTACTATCTAAAAATTACTAAAGGAAAAATTAAATGAATTTGCTATTTTGATATTCTCATGACAGGAACTTAATCATTAAGTTCTTCTTATTTACTCACTCACCTATGTTCACAGAGTATGTAATAGAACAAAAAGAAAATTTAAATCACAGTCCCCAGTTTGCTCTTCTTTCATGATGTTACTTTCCAAATATCAAACTATTTGTTTACTAATTTAGAATTCAAAAGTTGATCAACTATATATCTCTTATTATTTTCACAAAAATATTTATGCTGTGAGTAGACCAAGATCTATGACTAATATCTGTTTACATTTCTATATCCTCTATATTTATATTTGTATCTATATCATGTATATCTATATTAATTTCCATATCCTTATTCATATCTATGTTTTATGCATTTTTTCCTATTTTTTGGATACTGAGAATCAAACTCATGATCTTGTGCTTTTCAGGCAGGCATTGTGCAGTGAGCTATATCCTGGCCCCTATATCTACATTTTAAAAGTTTAGAAAGAAAGAATCCCACAACCCAACTAGCATATGCAATAAAAACTAACTTGCCACACACAAATATAATTAAATGCATTCAATTAACTAATTCCAAACCCACCGTTTTCTGATTTACAACATTTTGTAAACCGCTGGGTAGTACCTGAACATCAAGAACTGTGTCTTGTAATTAGTAAACATGTATGAAACATAAAGAGCTAAGTCTAAAAAGAAAGAAGTGCTTACACTCAAAATTCAATGAGATTTAAAATAATAACAATTCAGTCCTACTTCACATCAAAAACAATGATTCCTCACTGTTTTTCTGGTTGATGCAATTTATTAAAACCTCTCAACATATACAAAATAAAATTATAAGCTCCCAAATTGAACACAGAAAGCCTGGTATAAAACATTTAAATCATAACTTACCATAAAGAGCCAGAAAAAAAAAAAACTAAGAAAAAAGAAAAGAGTTCAAAAAAGTCATTTCAACAGCCCACCAGAGTTAAAGATCATTTTCAAGTATTCCCATTCAGATGTTTTTATAATTGCATGGATCCTGCAGAGCTGTGCATTCTCCCAGTCCTCAAGTGGCTGTACCCAGAAGGTGGTGACTGTTTCTGACTGACTGCTTGCTTGCTTTTATTTTCATTTCCTGTACCAGAGTGAGATTGCTGTTTGGGGACAGTTAAATCTATTTCAAGCATAAGAATCATTTGTCCCATGTGGAGCCAGCTTCAATGAATAGCTTTTTCATTTTTTTCTTATTCACCCTGAGTTTACAGTTGTGATGCTTACCATCATGGTGTCTCATTTTGTTCCCTTTTTGTGTCTCACAGAATTTTTTCTTTCTTTCTGGGCACTCAAGCCAAAATTTTAAGCATTGTTGTTGAGAAGGCATTTGGACAGGGACTGTTATCTGTTGAGTGCGTTTCTCTCTGTATGGTTTGGTTCTTAAATATTTGCTTACTGTTCAATGTGTACCATAGCTTGATTATTTGCTTACTGTTAAGTATGTACTGGAGTTCTCATATAGGAAAAAAAATGGTGCAATCTTAATATAAGGCAGAGATTATGCTTTTATTTCTTAGCTAGGCAAAAGAAAATAAACGAAATCAATTTCTTTTTTTCTCTACATTAGAGAAATGGTGAAAATAATATGTATTGTGAATACATAGAAGCTTTGAGTAACACATTATTGTATACAATATGTATTATATTCAAAGCTAAGGTTTTTGATTTAATGTTATCAGTGAAATCAAAGAAAATATTCATTGAAAAACTAAGGAAGTTAGAGAGTCACATTATATGAGTAAAATAATTCAGAGAGAAAAAAATAGCTACAGATAAGGTTCCTTTATTATAATCACAATTTAATGGTTGTCAAAAATAGAAGTGCAAAATGCATAGCTTGCAAGTGCAAACTAAAGTCTCTCCTATTTGGAAAGTTAGATTTAACATTTCAGTTCTGATAAAAGTGTCTACATAAGGGGTATATAAAACAATACCATGCTGATAAACAAATATTCTCCCAAAAGAACAACTAGAGCACAGGAGTTAAAATAAAAACCCTTACACAAGGATACAAATTCTTCAGAAGAGTAGTAATATTCAGTAGCAGGGCATATTGGATAAGAAAATTTGAGATATTTCTAATTGTTTTTGTGATATGGAAAAAGTATTTAGAGAAGATGTTATTGGAAAAGTAGAGCTCTAGTCATAGTGTAGCAGTCTCTTATGATATATTAACAGGCTGGAAATTCTATGAACATTAGATAGTTAATATTTGATTATGTATCTATGTTGTAAATTGTCATAATAATACATATTTTTAGGGCCTCAGTGCATACAAACAAAGTGCAATGGTCTGTTCAGGATAATTGCATATTCATTACCTCAAATAGAATCATTTATTTGTTCTGGGAACATTCAAATTCCTCTCTCAGCTATTTGAAATGCACAATTGTCAACCACAGTTATTCTCCTGTGCTACAGAACAGGAGAAATTATTTCTCCTTCACAACTGGCCCTGTGCTACTATTATCATCCTTTGTTTTTCTTTCCCATTTCCTACTTTCCAGTTTCAGGTAGCCACTATTAATACATTTGAAGTACACAGGGTTTACACGCCTTGTGGCGAGTTGGTTCATGTACATCACACATTGTGATTCCTCTTTTCAGTTCGTTTCCCTTTCCTTCTTTATATCTTTTCCTGTCTTGATTCACTTTCTCTTTGGGAAGTATCTATTGACATGCATATTATCTTTTGTATATTTTGCTCTTTATTTATATTTTAGTTTTCTCATATAAGAGAAATAATGAGATATTTAAGCTTGTGTCTGATCTTATTCTGTCTACTTCTGCAAAATCAACTCTTTTAGCTTCTACATGTAACTGAGAACATTTTCTATGCATGATTTATCTACCTCACTTGTATTTTAATGATTTTTTAAAATGAGTTTTCCACATAATACTTTAGAAAACTATTTCTGACAATCTTATGAAGGTTTTTTTGATTTGAGAGAGTTGGTAAACAAACTTGCACCAAACCTGTTGAAATCCATGCAAAACATGATGAAGAAATGGGTAAGCAGTGTGAAAGCAGAGATTGTGAGGGAGAAAATGTAAGACATATTTAGAAATCAGCTTTGAGGAAATTTGAGCACTCAAATTTTAAAATAAAAAGTGCTAAGTTGTGGTATAAGAAAAAAGGAAATCAAGGTGAAGCACCATCTGAAATTCATCAAATAAGAGATTACATCTAAACAAAATTAATAGTATATAGGAGAAATAAGGTGGTTTGGAGGATGTCTTCATTTAGGAAAGTTAGCATTGTCTGTTCTCACAGAATGGCCAGTGGAAGATTAATTCTAGGATTAGAATGTAGTAACTGAGTGGAATGGGAAATCAGATTTGGGAATGTGCATAAACAATAGTTTGTTTCTCAGAAATAGAAATGTTTTCCCAGGGAGATTCTATAGAAACAGAAAGAGAAAGAGGTATGGAATAGCACTGTGGACATCGTCACAGGCCTAGGTCTGGAAGAAAAAGAAAGGAAAACCACACGCCAAAAAAAAAAGAGAAAGAAGGAAAATATTTCAAGGAGAGAATGAAAACATTTTAATGTCCCCATGATAGATAGGTAAGTCTTACTTTTTAAAATGTTCTTCCCTTCAGTTTTATTTTGCTACAGTTCTTTTATGATTATTCAATTTTTAAAGTTTCACAATTTCATGTCTTTTTATCCTCTTGTTTGAAGTGTTTAATATTTATATTCTTTTTTTTTTTTTGTCATACTGAAGGATTTTCCCTACTACCTTAGTTTCAACTCCTACTTCATAATAAATCTTCCTAAACATAAATATTTTCATTCAAAAACATTTAAGGACTATTACCTCAGAAAATAGTTATCAGGAAGGGCAACCATACGGCTGCATCTTCTTTCAGGTAATTTAATGTAGGCAGAGAGTAATGGATAGTTGAGTGAAGAGACTGTAATCTGATTAAATGTTAAATGGTCATATTTACATTTATACATCACTCAGAACATTTCATGACAAGTGCATTCGGTAGACAATCCTGAGGCGAGGCATTCTAGTAGAAATTTCATGTCCCTTAAAGAGAAGGATTACAATCTTAACTAAGGGAGGGGAGTCTAGGAGGACTGACAAATCTGAATATGTGTGTTCTATGCTCCTGTGATTTAAATTGTATATGGGCTCATAGCAATGGCATTCATTGGAATCACTCTCTTCAAGGCTTGAGAGCAGAGTTAGATAAAGCAATATAAATGATGACATCAGTTTAAGACATGTTAAGTTTGATCTATTTTAAAAGTATTTCTGTAGGGCAATAAATAGGTAGTTTAAAATTTGAGACTCTCAGAGATACTGCTGGGAATTAGTACACCAGTTATAAACGGGAATGTTGCTGAGAAATTGTGTCAGATAGGTCAACAAAATGACAGAAGACAACATTTAAAATGTCATATTTTCTAATTAAATGTCTCCAATCACTTGCTTTTCTGTAAAACTTTATTTCACTAGGTACATTTTGTGTGTCCATTGTACTGCACTGTTTCTGCAGTTATGAATTTTGGAAATTTTGAATGTTTTCTCTGTTTACATAGGGCCCTTTTTAGAATGCATTTTCATGTTCATCCATACTTTCCATTATCACCACCGTTGAGCATATGTCTTGGTCCATAACTAAATTGCTCCCCTCTCCAGCCTCAAGATCTTTGAGGTTCACCTTGCCAAAGTAGAAGTCTCTTTTTGGGTATTTGGAAAGATCTGTCACTACCAAAATAGAGTTCTGAGGATTCCATGCTGCAATCTTGTAATCAATGTTTCCAATTATCTTCCCATGTATATCATTAGATTGATCCCACAAGAATATAAGCCTACACTCCTTGCAGTCTTCCAAATACCCTCTTCGTTCTTGTGGTTTTGTGGGTTTTTTTGTTTTTTTTGTTTTTTTGTTTCTTTGTTTTTTTGCTTGACGTAATCTATTTACTCTTCACATGATTTGCAAATTAGCTAAAAATGCCCACATTTTACTCCCTGTCTTAAATGTGCTTTTAATTGAATTATCTTAATAAATTAATCAGAAATAAATGTTCCTTCTGCTTTACTTTCATATAACCTCTCTTTTAGTGTTTCTCTATCATTTTATGCATCATATATGCCAACCCTTATAGCTAATACCCTTACTTTCACTTATCCTTGTGTTTTGTTAATTTTATTAACAAAAAAGATGTAGAAAAATTACTAAAAAAACTATTTCTATGGATTACCATAACAGAACAGAATCTAAGGTAAAGTTCATGTGTAGCTTGCCTGAAGCCATAGATTTTATCTTTGGCAACCCCACTATTCACCCAACAATTCAAATTAACCACCAATAGCTACAGAATGCAACAAAATCAAACTTAGACTTCTAAGTATTTTTCAAAATTGCTTAGCTGCCTTTCTATTTTAGATAAGTAAGTAAGACTGTTTGACGTGAGATCGTATTTAAGACTATTTCATCAAATAACTTGTAATTTTTAATCAAATATTTAAATATATATTTGCTTCAATGTTCCAAAATGTTCCCTTGAGTAAGTAGTTAAAAGTTACAAAGATGTTGCCTAATGACCCTGTAACTTGATGGAAAAAGTTTCTCTTTAAGCATATACCTGATGAGTCAGTCATATTTTTTTAAGAAAAGGTTTATATATCTCTTATTCTATCCCATTCTAGCTACCATATCTAATCCACAGATGAAAAAAGTCTTTGGGAAATTAGGTTACTCATATCACAACAATCTTTGACATGGACTGTATTCTTTCTTCCCTTAATTTTTTAACCCAAATTTATTCTGGAAGAATACATACAATGGCCAGATGTGTACAATGGTTCAGTCAAAATGTTCTTGGTTTCCGAAAGGCTTATTCTTACCATTTTCAACAAATCAAGATGAAGTTTTCTAAGTTCCCAGGCTTTTAAAGCAGAAGGTATTTCCTGGGAGAAAATAGAATAATTTTTGTTCTTCCATAGACACTGCTCTTGGAGTTGAATTTTTACACAGCCAGTGTACAGAAGTCTTGTTTTTGAAACACAGAAGAGGAAGGTTGTGCTTGGAAGTGTTCTGTGAATCTCTGGCTAGATCATTGTAACTGGATTGTAAACAATAAACGAATCATTTGGTGTCTGAATAGGTGCTCCCAGATTAATTGTGAGTAAAACATGAGCTTTCATATTAGAAAAACATACATGGTGGGGGGAATATAGGAGTTATATGGGAATGAGAGTCCCAACCTACCAGATGTCTGGTACAAGTTTGTGTTCTCTAAAATCGAAGGATGAATTTTATGAACCGTGGTGGTTAAGAGCAGAATATATTTATTGAGAGAAAGAAAACTTCTGCCTGAGAGAGAACGAAGAGGTCCTGAGCAGGTTGCCAGGAATTTTATAGAGCCAGAACCACAATAGGAATTTGCAGGGAGGGTATGAGGTGGGACAGAACTATAGTCAACCAATAAGATTAATTGTTCAGGTAAAAGTGATTAAATTGGGAACAAATGGTGAAGTGAGTCACTCAGCGAATGGGCATGCTTAAAGAACAGTGACTCTTCCTGTAAATGTTGGGATGGTAACTCCTGGCTTCCTCACGGTGATAGAGAACTAGCTCTCTTTAGGATATCAACTCCTGATGCTTATCCTTAGGCAGTATGTGGGCGCATGTGGTTTATCTGTTGTCTTGAAGTCTGGCCCACAATGGAGATAATCTCTCCCCCACAGTTGCAAGGTATCTAGCCTTTTGCACTGGCTCCTTTGAGGGCCCAGCCCTGTCTGACTGCCTGTATATCTATTTAAATCAGTTTCCTGTAACACATGTTCATCATTGATCCCAAATTGTTGGCCTCCATTGGTAAAAAGCAATTTCAAAATGTTTTAGTACCTTGTGCAGACTTAGAGCAGGAAAAGAAAATCCTCAGTAATTGGAAAGTTCCTTCTGATTCCTTATTCTAATCTCCCAACCTTACTGTTTATCCACCAAATCCTTTCCTCTTTCTGTAACTTGTCTCCCTTGGGACTTTGAGGATTGCTTTACCCTCAGTTCATCCATATTAACCTGGCACACATCCTCTGAGTCACATAATAGTTTCATGGAATAGGACCTTTTACATATAATTAGAAAATGACATGTGTTAGACAAAGGTTTCCCAATAGCTCTATCTAATACATGCTTACAACTAAAATGTTTTAAGATTCTAGTTAATAAGACAAGTTTATGATAAAGATTGGAGTTTCATATGAAAAATAAACAGCTTTTTATTGATGTACTTTCAAGTACTCAATCAATTTATCTCATACTTATTTTTAAAAAGAGTAGAACTCTTTTCCTCTCTCCATCTTTCAGTTTTCTATTTGTGCTGCCCTTTGATTAATACTATCCAGAAATCACTTGCTTAGGGAATCTAGAAAATGCAGTTTAACTCCATATAAAAGAGAAGAAAGTTGGGAAATTGTTCTGAGAGCAAAGGGACAAATGCCAGCATAGATTCCAGGATCTTACATAGCATGATTGAGTAAGCACTATAAACAAGAGCATGCCAGGTGAAGTGAGAAAGTATGATGTATATCCTACAATAACAAAAAGTGTTATTCATAGACTCTGTGGAAACACTAGAAGAGTAAAGAGTATAGAGAAATATGAGGTTTTGCTTTAATTGCTAAAATTGGATTTAATGAGAAAATACCTTGAACCAAGACCTTGATGCAACCAATATTTGGAAAATAATAATTTGACAATTTCATTTCTTCTCAATGGTATTGAGAAGACTTGAGAATACTATCTAGTAAGTAAAGAGTGGCAATAATTTTGGGTAGAAATGATACTGAAAATTTAGTGCAGATCTAAAATTTAGTATTTGGGGCTGGGGATTTAGCTCAGGGGCATAAGCACCTGCCTTGCAAGTTCGATCTCCGGTACCGATAAAAAAATTAAAAAATAATAAAATTTAATATTTACTTAATATGTGCTCTAGTAATTTATACATAAACATTATCCTAGTTGATTCTCATGCCAGTTCTTCAAAGTAAACATCATTATCTGATGGACAGACAGAGGAATCAGAAAATTGAAGAGAGATTCCCACAGTTACATAATGAAAAAGCAACAGTGCCTAAATTACTGGTAATGGTGAGAAACTAATAGAATCATTTTGGTTGGGGGCTGGGGATTTAGCTCAGCGGCATAAGCGCCTGCCTTGCAAGCAGGCAGTCATGAGTTCAATCCCTGGTACCAATAAAAACAAAAAGGACAAAAAAAAAAAAAAGCTGTCAGAGAGAAGCAAAAAAAGAATCATTTTGGTTGGAAAAAATTAATATATTTGTGGGCACAATGCTTGTAACAAGGTTGGTTCATGTTACCTTGCTAAATACCAACTGTCTATGTTGCTAATCTTAATTTCTCTGAATATTAATGCTCAAAGCTGTGTTGTTTTGTTTCATTGATAACTCTGTGATATATAAAACCAGATCCTTTTCCAAATTCCTACAGCCTTTCAAACTTATTTTCTTTGTATACTGGATTATTTTTTAATTTGAAAAACTAATCATAAATTAAATATTTTGCCATAAACACATAGATATTAAATAATATTAAAAAAGTTCATCAAGCCAAAAAATGGTATCATGAATATCAAATATACAGTGAATGTCTAAATCATTTCTCTGATGAAATTGCCTCTGCATGAGGATTTACAGCTTTCCCCAGATTTTTGTTAATTGCTACTTTTCGGGTTTTTTGTTTTGTTTTGTTTTGTTTTGTCTTTTTTTGAGACTGGGTCTCACTACACAGTTTAGGCTGGCGTTGAGCTCACTTTGTAGCCCAGGCCGGTCTCAAACTTGCAATGATCCTCCCATCTCAGCCTCCCAAGTGCTGGGATTACAGGCGTGAGCCACCATGCCCAGCTTAATTGCTACTTGTTAATCACTCTTAACTACAGATTATTTTTGGATATTCTCTTTAATTTTAATAATTCAGTCTTTACTAAATGAATAATTCTTTCACAAGAACTTATCACCGACACACATGTCCTAGTATGTATTTGTTCATTCCAAATTGTTTCCATTTTTATGTGAATTATTTAATCATTGTTGAAGTAATAATTCCTTTAAGACAAATTATATAGTTTTAAATTTTCTAATGGAAAAAGAAGAATAATATAAGATCTATATTGTATCTTGGTTGAAAGCAATAACCAGCATTATTGCATCTAGATTTTTCTTTAATTTTTGTTTCCATTTTGGTCAATGGACCACTAGTTTAAAGAATCACTGTTTCCCTAAAATTAGAGCTAATGTTTATGCTTGGAGTTTGACAACTTTTCCTTAGTAATAACAATGAAATGGTACTCTGTTCCTCACTGAACCCTGTCTTTCTGATCTATATTGCAAAATTGGTCATGGACACACATTACACTTACTGAATCAGAGAGGGAATCAGAAATATTGTTAAAAAGTAACATTGTTTAATTGAATCTATAATGACTGGGAATTTACATTCTTACAATAACTTCCAATATCATTTCTGTTTCTTCCGAGCATATTAATCTAATGGTGACAGTAGGTCATCACTGAAATAGCTGGCAGCACTGTATAGAAAATAGAGATTTTATCAAAATAGATTCGACTCATTGTTGCTTATGTGACATAAAAGTCCATATAATCAGTTTTTGAGAATATCTATCCTTATGAAACAGTAATCCCAAACACTAAATCCATTTTATAATTTATCTTAAAAATTCTACAATAAACCAATAACCTGTATTTTCCAATTGCTAAATGCTCTGATTGTTCGAATAACCTGTGTTCAAAGTTTTCAATAAGTGACATTTCTATAATTTCTGTCTATACCAATTTTTTTCTGTCTTATGACATTTTCAGCCTCCCCAAATATTTACCAAGAATTGCAAACACCATTTAAACTGGTAGGAACTAAAGTGAAAAGGTATCTTGTAGAGCATATGAGGCCTTAGAACTTTCAGGCCACAGAGCAATAGATTAAATGACCTCTCAAAACCCCCTCGAGTTCTACATTCTATGGGGACTGATAAACCTCAGAGGCAGCCAGACAAAGAAGATACAATGAAACTGGTTCTATTATCCCAGCATTTAATGGTTTTCTGTGTACGAAGTTCAAAGCTGAAAGTTCTAAAAAAGATTCCACCAACATGGTTTTTCCTACCCTTACCACTTTTCAGCTTACAATGCTTTCTTACAACATTTTTCAAAAAGCAAGAAAATGTGCTTTCTTTGTAATTACAAAAGTAGTTTTAGGTAACTGGAGATATTATTACAGACATCTACCACATCAATCAATGGAATGTAAAAAAATACAAAAAAAATATGATTTTTAAGAGAAAGAAAGGTAAATTTTGAGAAGAAATATATATGATAACCAAATGAAAAATAAAGGGCAGGAAGGTAGAGGAAAGAGGAACTGAAATAGGCTGAAGGATAAATCAAATGATGTTCAAGGGCTATGCATATCATTTAGAAATATATGTAGCTATAGTTACAATAAAAAGTCAATGTAAAAGAGAAGAGTCCAAAAACTAATCAAAGCTAAGAAACAAGAAAATATACAGTATAAAGCGTGGGGTAGAGGGAAAGACTGAGATGATAGAATGAAGTTAAAAGTATAAAAAATATGCTAGGAAAATTAAGGGTAGAAAATGAAAGGAAGATTGCACAAGAGTTTGAGATAAATCAGGCTTGTTTCAAGATGAGAAGAGGAGGTCAAGGCCAGAGATAATGGGACCTGCATGAAATGGAAAGTGTAATTTATTCACTGGAGTGGTGGATATTGCTATCAATTTTAATGACTTCTTTGCATCAGCTTTCAGATGAAAGAATGGAGAAAAGATATTGGCAAAGAGACTTACATTTGCATGAGATATGGAAAAAGGTGAAATAAATATCAGGCTAGAGCTATGATGAATTTACTAACCTACTTAATTTTTGTACAGTACAAAAAATGGATTATTAATCTGGAATTCAGGCAGTAATATCAATAACTAAGACCTATATCAAATGGCTTTCGAAACCTAATACAATTCAAGGAGAAAAAGAGGCCACATTCCTAAACTCACTTATTTTCATATTACGATCCAAAATAATTCTTAAAAACATTAGGCTCTGACAGCTGTGTATATAAATTTGGACAACTACGAAACATCTGATGCTGTTTCTCAGATAAAATTTTGTAGTGAATGTACACATGTGTACATGTTCACACACATTAATTTTTGTTTCACTTTACTCTGGGGTAGGAAGGTAGAAATTTTTCTTCCTGGAAGCTTTTTTACCTTAACAGAGTATAAGCTCGCAGGGAAGTACTCGAGGCAGTCATTCATACACCCACTGCTGTGTGAGTGTTGAAAACACACACAGAGACGGGCATTGGAGCACAGAGCATGCTGTAGTCATCACCACCTCATGCTGCCTAGCAGCTTGAAGAAGCCGAAAGTCACACATCAAATTATCCCAGTCAGAGCTTCGTACTTCTCCCTAGCTTGGTGGAGAATACTCATAAAAAGTTTACTTTCCCCATCCTAAGCAGTATACAGCTATGAAATTCATTAACGGGCATGAAATCAAAGCATTACCTGCTTCAAATAAAAGAACTACCCCTGGAAGACATTTCTTAAAAGTTTACATGATTTGATCTCAGATACTTCCGTTAAAAGTCTGTACCTCTGAAGATCTCATAAAATGCAGAAGATAGAACTGATTTTGGTCTTGATGAGTTTGATTTTACAGAAGAATGCAAACCTGCCAGGAACTTTCTGCCTTGAATGCCTGTCTCAGTACTTTCTGATGGGCACCCTGGCTGGAACTCCACTGCTGTGAAGATCTGTTTCTCATGCATTGTGTATTTGACTTTTCTCAAAGGCACAAGATAACCAACCCTGTGTTTATATAGGTAGTGTAGTAAATGGTCAAATAATCAAGATAATAAATTTGAATTTACTCTTTGAGTGTACATGCAGTGTAAATAAATGCACTAGTCTAGGACTCAGAATAACTAACTTCTGTGTTCTGCCACTAAATAACCAAAATCTTTTGGAAAAAAATTAATATTTATAGGGTCAAGTACACAAAAGGGACAATGAAAATAAAATAGTTTGTCTTAAGAAAGCTCACGTCTGACTGGTATAATGAGGACATCTTGGCATTGTAGATGAGATTTAAGGATAGATCAAATTAGATTTGATGAGAGAAAGTCACACGATGTTCTAGGTAGGCTAAAGAGCATGGATTAAATCACATGAATGGAAAGCTCTAGGAGTCAGAACAAAGTACTGAACTCGAAGAAGATCTACCCGCAAGTAATGAGTTTTAAATAAATTGGACAATGATGTCTAGTTCCTTTAGAACTTACTCATTAGGAAACTATTAGATACTGTATTTTGCACAAAAGAATATCATGGCCCAGTGAAGTTAAATTGGACTGATGGGCAGAATTGATGAAGCTAACCTAATCTCGGTTAGTATAATCAGGAATGAGGAGAAATTGGCTCGGCCACATTAGAAAAAAAGAAACCAGAGGCTATAGAGAATGACCACAGAAAACCCAAACAGAAATTAGAAAAGTTGAAGATTACCTGGGAATATAGAAATGTCAGTCACACAAATAATGAGAAGAAAAAACAGGAGAACAAACTATAATCCTGATTTTAAAATGGTGAAGACCAGTGTGAATAAAATTGCATATTCAGATATGTTGTTATGTTACTGACAGTAATATTCCATAGCTATTTTACTTGGTATTATTCAAACTAATGGTCCTCCAAGTTATAAAATATGAATGAAACTTTAAAATATTTGATGTTAAATAGTATTTTACTTGTATAATCTTGAAGAAGGAAACAAAATTCTCTTAGGGGAAAAATGTTCAAAATGGTCACAAAAAATGCTCTAAAGTTGAAGTTTAAAAAAAAGAATGTGATATAGATATTAGTTTAAATTGAATATTCACAAAACATTGTAATTTCAAGACTTTAAAATGTAATTTCAAATCTTGATACATATGCTCCAGCTCATTACTTAAGTAATTGCTTTGGAGCAAGATTTTGGGAAAAAATTACTTCCTTCTCAACTCTGACCCAACCTCTCACATCTCTATTTATTTTCTGAATCAAACATCTAAAAATATTTGAAAGACCCCAGCATGGAGTATTAACATTTCTGTGGCATGATTACTTTTTGTGAAAATGCTTCTATTTGTCAGTTTAAGAAGCTGAGAGAACTAAAAATTAGATTAACTATTTTCAATTGTTTTCCTCAGAAATAAAGTCTAAAACATTGCTTTAACAGGATTCACATTCAGCGTATTTATATGGTCAGCTTACAACTCATTTTATTTTCAGGTTGACTCAACTGGTGTTAATTTATCAAAATTACCTTTAAAACTTTAAAAATGTAAATGATCATTTGGAGATATAGAATCCATTTATTTAATTTGACATAAGTTAATTTTGTAACAAATCAACTGCTGCTCTTATTTTTTTATTATACAATCCAATTTCAAAATTATGACTACTAATATCTAAAGTGTAATAAGCATGTGAATCACATTCTGCCAGGGACCCGGTCAAGATCCCCAACTGCCTGGGTGAGAGATCCAATGCAGAATGAAACAAGACAGAGTAACGTGTAAAGCAGGGTTACGAGACACAGAATAGACCAATACCAAGATCTCTTAGTCTGACTCCCTATGTATTGAGCAGATGCACACATTTTCAGAAAGGGCGCTGTACTTTTCCTGGAACACAGTGATAGTTGTGAGCTGGTAAAAACATTGAAGCATGCTTGTAAGATGAGACAATGAAACTGATTTTTCCTCAAGTGAAACGCTTACTACTGCTACTGCATTGTTTTAAAGGCTCTTGTCATCCTCAGTAGATCTTACCGTGTCTGTTGAGTGCCAAAGCATCGCCAACCATAGAGTTTAAATTGTAATGGAAAGACCACAGCTCGCTTCCGTCTTCAAGGCTACAGGACAGTACAAAGACAGCCTTGTACATCTTCTGAACTCAGTTGATAATTGGCGGTCCCCAAGAATGTTCTATATATTCTGCCTTCTCATTCATGGTGTGCCTTAAAGGTAGAAGAAAGAATCAGGGAGGTCTTGGCAATCTAAAAATTTGATCATCCTCTAAAATGGCATCAGTTGAGGGAGGCATCTTCCTCAGGTGAGAACTATGTGAACTCCCCATTTGTGGGTTTTTTTTTTTAATATTTTAAAAATTTTAACATTTTCATTAATAGATTTTTGCAGTAGATAATGTTTACTTCATCGTGGGGAGTTTGTACATTTATGTAGCATATCTTAATGTTGTTCTTTTTTCCTTCCTTTCTCCTCATTCTCATCTCCTTTCATTGTTTAAAGCTGCCCAAAAACCAAACTGTTCTGACCCAGTGTTAAGGTCAATAAAATTATGAGGTCATTTAAGTGTGACCCTGAATCAAACACAGCTCTTTGATTTCTAGTTTTCTTTTCTGTAAAATGGATATTTTAAACTTCTCGTGATTGAATAATCTGAAGCTTAAAGGACTAAATCATCAATACTTGCTGCAAAGTTAATATTTATTGTAGCACACACAGTTAATAGGTAATGCTTATATTAATCAAATTGTGACTTTTTAATGCAACACTCACCTAATTTGATTATATATTTGATACTGAAAATACTGATTTTATTAGAACTGATAATTATTTAATGTCATTTACAAAAACCATAATTACATCCATAAAGCTGTGAGAGGAATTAGATATTACAAAGGAGAGAAAGATAATTTGTCCTCTATACCTTACTAACATTGATAAACTCCATCATCGACTGATCAATAGCATTTCTGACAGCCTTTAGGGATCCTCCACACCTGGCCAACTTCCTAACTCACTTATTAACTGCTTGACATGGCTTGTACTCCTGCTGCACACCAAGATTACAACTTCATGCCTTACCATTCATTCCATTGCTCAGCTGCATAATGTTATTCTTATACTTTTGCTGAAAACAATCAACTATTCCTTATAATTATTGCTTGCACCATATTATATTTATTGTGAAGGATACTTTCAAGAAATTTCATGGTCTTCCACATGATAACAGATTTTTTATCATTCCCAAGTTAATAAAATATGTGATATAAAAGTTGTTCACATGATTTTAAATGTAATATTTCTATTGTGAATTATAATAATATATACTATTTACATTTGAAAATTTACCTGTAGGAGGTTGTTGTTATGCACATCACACATTCACACATGTGCCTCTATTTAAAGACTGTTGGTTGAAAGGACAGATAGAAAGATGTCCTCAATGAACAATTTGGGTATGCAGCTTAAACCATAAAGTCTCAGAGCATCTAAAAGATACTTATTAACCACTGTGCTCTAGAACCAGTATATAAATCTGTGAAGGTATTTTAGGTTGTACACAAAGTGGAATGCTTTGTCACTTAAGTGGTAGGAATCTGAAATCTCAGATGTCCTGCAAATTAAGAGAAAACCTCACAGAATTTTAAAATTTTCTATTAGAAAATTGTGTATATAAAGAATTTTTTAAATTTACCTTAGTCTAGGAATCAGATTCCAAGGATCTGGGTCATATTTTAATATTTGTTAAAATTTTAAGAAATGTAATACCATGTAAATAAAAAGATTAGTGTTTCATTTTCAATTTTATAAAGAGTTCACCAACTATTTTTTTCCAGATTTGTATTGAAATACAACTAACAGCAATTTTTCAAATGGCTTTTAAGCTAGCAACAAAAATATGCATACCTATAACTGCTATGATCATGGTATTTCTTCATCCAAATGCCATATAGTTACCATCATTATAGTTATAAATAAACATTTTTGCATAGTACTAGTGTATCATGTTTTAAAGATTATTTTCTTCTACATTTCTTGTAGAGTTAAGATATTATTTTGGTTAATTAGATTAATAAACTTTCCATAGCTTAAACAAAACACCCAAAATGAATAATTTATAAGAAATAAAGGATCATTGACCTCAAGGTTTAAGTCCATGGTTAGGAAGCTCATTTGTTCTGCAGCTGTGATAAGGCAGAATACCCTCAAGTGTGGTAGAGTAAAATTGATGGTGCAAAAAAGAGAAAGAGGAGATGCCTCCCATCACCTTTAGGTCGTATCTAAATGATATTCCTTCCTTTTATTAAGCTATAATACTGCAGTTTTCACCATATTCCACAGAGTCACAAGATGTGGTCCAAGGTCCAACATGGACTTTGGAGGACATTCAAGATCAATGACATTCATATTTTGGCCAGTGAAAGTGTGTATTGATTTATTTCAGAATTACAGGGCTATTATAAAACATTTGTCATAAAAAATGAAGTATTAGGTCCAAAAATACTGATCCAGAAAAAATGGCCCTGTTTTAAATTAAGTAATTTCTATAATTGATTAAGCTTCTCAGTTTTCTCTAATCCAGATAAGTTAAATCTACTCTATCAAAATATGGGGGCTCAGGATCCATCCTTTGCCAGACACATATCTGTTCTGTCTAAACACAATATTGCATTGATGTCTAGAGAGATAGTGATGAGAGATCCCTTACCATACAAACTGTTGCAATAGCATCCTCAAATAACAGGTTAACTCAATCTTAACTAACAAATCATGAACAGATGGTCCTCTCTCTAAAAACAAAGGGAAATAATTCAAATGAATACTTGGGTATGAAACATTACATTTTATTTCATTGTCTTAACACATAGTTGCACTTAAAACTCTATGGAGTCTGAAAAAAGTTCTCTGGTGAAAAAAATGGTACAACCTGAATTTTCCACTAGAGGGACTGTCCTGTACTTTTGTTCTTGATAATCTTCAGTTCAGAATCTCAAGGAAATTGAGGGGACTACCCAAGGAATTTGGGGGAAATTCATAATCTTTTATTGTGAATCTTTAACCAAGAACAACTCTGTGGGTTTCCTCATGACTAGAATTTATTCATAAAAGCAGGCAATCTGAGATGCCATCTCCAGAAGATGGTAAGAGCTTATAAGTAACCTCTGTGTGGAGCTCTTGTCAGCCCTAAAGTTCTTGTGTGGGGACTACCTGAAAGAAGTCAGCTGAGCTAGCACATCCTGCATCTCCTGCTTCACTGGATCTATATGGTGACCCAGTTCCCAAATCAATTTTGCAGAGGTAAAAGATAGGACTCTGAGCACCCTACTCCTAAATTCTTTATGCCAAACATCTTCATTCTAGCACTATTCTATTTCAGAAAAGCAGGAATGAAGTAGAGTCAGTTCTCATACGATTTAGTTTGCTACCACAAATTTGGAAAGAATTGAGTTCGTGAACCAAGGTTCCCTTGTACTTGTCCCTACTTGATTATCAGTATCAGCCTTGAATAACACCAACCCCAATTGGTTTTTTGTCTCAGTTCCCATTGAATGTATCTAGCTCACCTATGCTCATGCACCCTTTATAAGTATACTTGCTTCTGGGATCTAATGGACCAAAAAGTCACTGACCAAGTTCTCTTAGATGAGGAGATCTAGTGTAAATGCAGTTAACTTACAAATAATATGAAACAGCAACTGTAATAAAGGTGACACAGTGAAGGCCATAGTGTTCTGAAAGTGTATCAAAGAGAATCTGACCTACTTCCTGAGATAAGGATATATTTCTGTATGAAAATAACAATTGTGCCCACTTTTCAGGGTGTGTGGGTGTCAGTGTAGTGGATGCTCTTGGGTCCTCACGACACCTGTCTGTTAGGGGTAAGAAGCTAATTCCAGTTGCTAGGAAAAAAGTGGCTGATGGAACACATCCACATTGTTATCCAGCTAGAAAACAACGTGGGTGGAGAGGGGGTTAATGAAGAGTTTCCTGGTATTGTTAGCCATTTCACATCTTCTTTATCTTAGTTAATAAAGTAAGACTGATAATTTTACTCCAAACACCTCAAAAATGAGAGAAAATTAGATTAAGTAGTGAGTGTAGGATACCTAATACAAGGCCATTTATGCAAGAAATCTCATAATAATTGTTAAGAGCAGGACTGATGAGAGATGCCCCTTGCTTCACATTCTGATCTTACCATTTACTCTGTCCATGAGCTTGGGTAAAGTGGTAAAATAGTAGAAAATTTTCAATTACATAAGTTTACTAGAAGTACTTTAACCAACTTATCTTAGCATTCAAGCACTTAATTCTGATAATAATATAATTAATACTAAGAAACCTAAACTAGGGGCTGGGGATTTAGCTCAGCGGCATAAGCGTCTGCCTTGCAAGCAGGCAGTCGTGAGTTCGATCCCGGGTACCAATAAAAAGGAAAAAGACAAAAAAAAAAAAAAAAAAGAAACCTAAACTGCCAAGCATGATAGTTAACTGACATGTCAATTTGAGTAAAAAAACAGTCAAATAAATTGGCTTAGCATAGTTCTGGGTGTGGAAGATCCCTGCCAAGGGAGGACTGTTGCCAGACTGGGATACAAGAAAAGGAGAAAGGAAGGTTTGCTTCTATTTCTTCAGAGAAATCCCAGTCTTCAACTTCACTTTGAATGTCATCTCCTGCTTCCTGTGCAGACTCTTCTGCAATCTGATACAGACACACGTGGGACACAATAGTGACCTCCAGGCCTTTGACTGGATCTTTCGTATCTCCACTGTACAAACGGACCTTTTGTTCTCTTCCACACCTGATTTAGAGGGCAGTCATTGTAAACCGATTTGAAATTCTTTTAATATTATATTCAATCTGTTTCTCTAGTAAACGCTGACTGATACATCAAGGATCTTGGGTAGTTATAATTCACCTTTATATGCCTACAGTGGAATTAGAATTTCAAAAATATTTGAAAACAATCTCCCACTGGGAATTTATTTAATAACACTTATACTCACTACATACATTTATGAAATGCCTTTTATATCCCTGGGACAGTTTTAGATAATGTTTTCTTTGTACAACTGGAAATTAGTGGACACTGAAAAGTGTCAAAGATGATATAAATAGCAACAGGAAATTCAGGTTTCTTTGGAAGTTCAAAGGCTTCCCCAAAAGGCCAATACCAAGACTGAAACAGTAAAATAAGCTTATCCATCCATATCCTTACTATTGTGTAGAGTCTCTGTATCCCTCTTTTGGCTTTTATATTTTCTATCCTGATGCACAAGTTATTTTTAAGTTATTGAATTATTATTATTAAATTCTCAGAAGTTGCATATATTGGTATTTTATATGACATTCATCAATATATATGATGGCGTATATAGCTTATGAACTGCAAAGGATACGTTCAAAGCCATTTCTACTAAAAGTTTTGGTGCTACAAATGTTACATAAAACATGACAGTGTTAAATTAGAAATCATTTCTAGATTGTCTGCTCTGATCTATTTGTATTTTTATGCTGCTGTACTAAGGAATAACACTGTTGGAAGACTATAGTAAGCTTGGCTCTCACTGTCTCCTATAAAGGCAAATTTAAAACCAAAATCTGAGGAACAAGTTCTTTCTCAGTAAGGCAAAGAAACCATTTGAGCAAAAAGTCACTTAAGGCTTTAATAAGCAATCTGAAAACTATATTTGGACATAATACAATATAAATTTAAAATATTAAAAGGTAGTACCTTGCCAAGATTAATCTGCAATGTATTTTGCCTAACTTATGGCTAGAGAGCTCAAAATGTGTCCTTGATTTGAATGGACTTACTTTCATTGAATTTCGTAGAGTAAGCATTAAAAACAGTAATAAGTTCTCTTCTTTATTCATTCCCACTACAATTTGTGACACTGATTTTTTTTTAAGCTGGGACCAGCTGCCCCTCCCAGAAAGCCACATTTTACATTTGGTACAATAGCAGTGTTTATCCTACTGGCAGGTTATTGCTGGGACAAGAATATTAATATTATTCATACAAGTCAAATTCAAACTGTAATGTCCTTGAAAGATAAGGATGACTAACAATGTGTCACACATATTGAAGTCAGTTTGGGAAATAATTATTGCTTAATTTCCTTCAATAGCTGTAGAAAATCTCTGCAGTCTTTTAAAGTATTTTGTACATAATGAACTACCAAAAATTTTAGTACTCTCAAAACTCATGGAAAATTGCCAATGAGACTGAAGTTGAAATTTTAAAATAACATAACTGACTTTTGAAATCTTCAGGAGAGTGTGTTGTGAGGCCTCTAGTGTTATAAAGTACCTACAGAAAGTGAAGAAGCATTCCAAGGGGAATATTCATTTAGGAATAAATATTCTTTTTTAAATTTCATAGTGGTACTTACTTATCTTACTTAATTTCCTTGCATTAGAAGAAGTTCCAGAACAATTTCATCACACTTTGGAGAGTTTTTAAGATAGTTTTATAAGAATGAAAATTACCACCGATTTAAGCTGTCCTATTGGTTGCACCCCGATAATCCCAGAACATGGGAGGCAGAGGTAGGCGGATTTTGAATTTGAGTCCCATCCTGGCCCTAAGCAAGTGTCTAAAAAAAGTGAAAAGAATTGGGATTATCGATTAAAATGAAGGTCCTGGGTTCAGTCCCCAGTACTGAAAAAGATTATGATACAATTTTTAAAATTCATCAAGAAATTAATAAAGAATTAGCACATGCACTACAATGTAATTGTTAGACATTAATGTCAAATACAGACACATCATTTATTGAATCAGATTTTTGTCTTACTTCTGGGATTTCATTGGGAGTAAAAATATTGCCTTGCATCTCTCCTAACCTCTTTAAGTGTATTTTCTAAAGTCAGATTTCCAAAAAGTGGAAGTACTTAAAAACTTATCCCTATAAGGGAAATTTCTAAGGAAAAAAAAAAAGTACCTGTGAAATCCATATTCTTGAACACATCTTCAAACATTTTCACTGCCTTCTAGAAATACATTCTCAGCAGTTCTGAAACTTATCTGCTATAACAATTATACAGAAAACAAATTGCTTGCACAGGGAGACTGCTTTCCATTTCCTTGAAACACTAAGTAATTATCTCATTCTGTTATTCTAAATCTGCTCAGTAAGTTAAAATAGACTCAACTTGATGGAGTATGTAATTTGAAATTCTTAAGTTTGTAATTTGAATGATTACTTTCTCCCATAAGCTGCTTAGGGATTTTTTCATTTGTAAAAGCTAAAACATTTGGCTACCCAAATGCAGCATCAATATAACTTTTTGTACAATCCTTTATTTATTAATCATCTTTTACTGATAATCTAAATGATGATTAGTTTTACCTCAATGATTTCTTTACTCTTTTAATAAACATTTAGTTTAATCCATGTTACATATTCTGATTTGTCATAATTTGAGAGGTGGAATTGAGCCATAATCCTTTCTAAAACTAAAGTGATTAAGGGAAAGAGAATATTTTAAATGTAAGAGAAGTTACATATATATTATATGTATTATATGTAATATATTGGAGAATATAGATGTTATATATAATGATAGGCCAGATGTAATATATATAACAGGGAAATGTTTATAAAGTTCACAGTCACCAATTCAAAAATATTATAATTTGAAACATGATTCAGTTAGTTTTTTTTTAATTTAGGTAAACAACCTATTCATTTTGTTACCACGTATGAAACATTTATAAACTAAAATAAACAGCTATCTAATTAGTAGTATGAGTTCTTTTTCATTTAAATGAAATTTCAGAAAAGATTGCGGTAGTAAATTATCTAAAATACATTTTTAAAAATAACTTCCACATCATCACCATGGTTATTTACTGAAGGAGCATAGATGAATGGGGTGGAGATGGAAATCTTTACACATTACAGGACACTTCGGCAAACTGGGATTTTATTTTAGAGTACACATTTCTAAATCCGTCTTTGACTCCACAGTTCTTGACACTTCATTCTACCTGTGCAGACTCCTTTGTTATGTTTTATTTATCTAACTCCGCTTAGTAATGCTATTTATTTTTCTAGTTATGTTCACAACAATCCATCTTCCTCTTTCTATATTCTGTATTGTTTTTACATTTACTTGGAAAATCCCTTCAGCAAATAAAATTTTCTGTTATTCTTGTCAGATGTAAGATCTAACTTCTTTTTATTGATTAATATTAGAGACAAGCAAAGCTCATCTGATAGTTATGACTGGCCCCTATATTACAATTTTGTAATGATCTCTTATGAACTGCAGAGAAAATAGAAAAAAGAGTTATGAATACGAGCCCCAAATAAACCCTAAAATCTTTATGTTTCAATTTGGTTATGTAATATTGGATTAACTTATTCATAATATTACATTCTGTACTAACTACCAACTTGTTTACTATATACAAGAAAAGGTTATGAAATATAAACTTAGTGCTTAAAATAAAGTTGTTTACCTTTATAGTCCTTGGAATATTTAAGAAATGTGCAGTGCATCCTATTATAAAGAAGAAGAAGAAAGTTATGGGAAAATGGAAAGGAAGAGTACCCTGGATACTATCATATAAGGAAGCTCTGTGGTGTATATCCACAAAACATGACTGAAGTCTGCTTGTAGTAGAAGTAAATTTATATAGTCAGTGACAGAAAAAATCAGATCACTTGGAGGAATAGTGAAGCATCTGTTTTCATCATTAGACATTAGCAAAAGAAGGTCAGAAGATTTATTTTGAAGAACAAGCTTAGGGAATTGGCAATGAAGTTCAATAGTAAGAGATATATTGTCAACAAAAGAAGGAGAAGAGAAAAGTTGAGACAAAAAAATCATTGGAAATGCAAGAGCCAAAGAAAGTATTTTAGTTATGGGATGAGAAAATTCTTATTTAGAAATAATTTGCAAATAAATCAGAAATAGAGCACTGATAACAGGAACCAGCTAATTGATTTAATAAGGTCCACTCAAAGTTAGCAGGCCTGTGGAATGGCTTACTTAGCAGCTCTTTAGGTTAAGAAATGAGTTACTGGTGTCAGCTCTCCCCAAATATGATCACTTATAGACAAAGACCTTGAATATTTTGGATTTTCCCTGCAAATTAGATAGCAGCAACAAACTTCTTTCCTTTTAGCTTTTTTTTATGTTAATCTTCCCTAATTTAAATTAATACAAAAATAAAAATTTTAATTGCAGCGATAAACCTCCAATGTATTTGACGATAAATTGATGTTAAATTAGGATGTGGAAGCATTAGGCACTGGAGAAGAAGAAATGAATCAGAAGAGGGTAAGAGGAACTCTATTTGCTATTTACCTAGAGTTCGTGTATTTGCGTTCTCTATGATGTCATTAGATTTTAGAAAAACAGATAGCTAAGGGCCAGAATACTTAAATCACCATCCTAAACTCCAGTAAGGTGCTGATGAGAAATTCAATTCAATTTGACCCCTAAATTCTATACTGAACTATTGGTCTGTGAGGAAGATTATTTCAATTCTTAAAATGTTTTCTGTCAAAATGCTTTCATTTTTTTTTTTTTTTTACTTTTCTTCCTTCTTCCTGAAATATCTCAAACTCCTCACCTAGCCTGTTCTTTTTCATCATCCTGGTAAGAATTCCTTTATTCCCTTCTTTGGGAGCACTTCTCCAAGCTACAGTAGGTAGCACTCTATCCAGTAACTGATTATGCCATAGCTCTGTTATTTCCCCTACACCACTATCTTTCATTCATCTTTTTAAAAATTTCTCTCTAGTCCATGTTGCCTAAAGAATGCAATCTTTATATGTACAACCTTCTGTTCTTTAATCTTGTTGACCCATGTGAACCTAGCACCTAAAATTGTTCCTTTCCTGTAATAAGAACTCATGAAGTTTGTGTCAAACTCCTGATCAAAGAATAATTATCTGGCTTTGATATCTTTGGTTTCTTTTGTATGTTGGTAGCTAAACTGATAATTTTGTGATATGTAGAAAAAAGAAGTTTAAATCTTATTGTAGCCTCTATTCTGACCAAACTAAGTAAGAATCACCATTATTAGGGTTGCAAAATTCTTGAGGGATTCATACTCACCCACTGTCATGGACCCTTTCATCAAAAATCATAAGCTTACATTCAGAATCCTGTGCCACAGGATCAACTCACTTCTCCCACTTCCCCTGCAGGGTTTCTAAGGTAGCCCTATTCCTGATCCATCTCTTCCATGGAACCTCCGCCCTGCTTTTGCTTGGAAACTAGCTCAGGGTTTCCTGCTAAACAGATTCTGCTCATCTTCAGAATTCTGTTTTCACTGGAAGTGCAATCTTTTCCGTCTTCCATTATAATAGTTATTTTCCTATTTGTGTTTCCTAGCAAATTTTGAGATCTGCAAAGACTCAGATTAAAATGTAATGCTTTCAGAAATGCCAAATTGTATGATGTTTTGCCATTTTTCATGACTCTTTCATTCTGTTAAATATTTGAAACTGGGATAATCACTAAGAATGGTAAACTAACATTGACACATAATAAAATTGCCATTTTATGTCTAACATTAAAGATGTTTCTGACTACTATTTAGTATGATTTTTAAAAAAATACATAAAGACTGCTACAATTAGTATAAAATACAAAAATGTAGTAACAGCTTGCATATAACATTCAAAATGAGGTTAATCATTTTGAAACCCTTGTTATGTGGAAAACCACAACTCAGGAATTAAAACCACAGTAGTCCTGATTGCCAACAGTGTAATGCAGGAAACTGATCTTCGTGTTAAATTCTGTCTAGCTCTGTATATATTTGTGTGTTTACTGAATATAAATATACACATATATAAAATTTGCATATGTAATAATTAACTATTTTTGTTTTGGAAAAGATTTTATCCACTCTCCTAATATATGTCTAATAGCAACCTTATCTGTAGCTAGTAATCTTCCTATAAGTTTATCTTGAAAGAATTAGAGTGACCCCTATTGTTCAAGTAATTAAGTAGATACAGCCTCGCTTTCCCAAGGGAAAGTTCAAATACAAATTTTAACTTACTGCTTACAATTAACAGCCAAATTCAGAATCACTTGCTTTATCTTAAATCTATTGTTCAAACAGAATGAAAGAAGATATTTGATAAAAGTTCTCCTCCAATAAATATGGGTGCACCTAGTTTAGACTTACTACACATTCTATTTCCAATGTGTAAGTTTTTAATTATAATAAGCAAAGGAAAGAGGGTGAGGTTAAATGTCAAGTTGGCAGTAAAATAGGCATTTGAATGATTACAACTGATTTTGAATGTAAAAGAAATGAAGAAAGATCTAAACACAGGATTGCCTGAAATCAAGATTTCAGTAATTCTCTGTAAAGGCTAAATTAGGGGTACTGGCTTCTTTTCACAACTTTTCAGTTTTAATGGACATTAAAAGTTAATAGCTGGCTTGACTGTAGATAATAAAGATTTCTGTCATTTATTGAAGCAGTACAAATCAATATAAAAGCCAGAGACTGCAGTCACAACAAAGACCTCAGTATGGGGCTACCAAGAAAGATGACGTCTCAAATTTTCACAGAAAAAAAAAGTATAAAAGAAGCTGTTCTTTGAACTGCTAGACATCCATTCCACCTTTTTAGATAATGTGCCTTAATTGGATTTTTCAAGGAATAAGGGAGATCACCTTTGGAAACCTTAAGGATTTTTGGAACTCACTTAGGTTTTAGACTTGAATATATCTTCTTATAAGAGGTAAAGCACCACAGTAACTTGTATTAAAAATTAAAACACTTTGAAAACTTTACCATTCCAGCTAAAATAAGTTTCAAATAAAAGCATTCTAAAATTACTGCTCTATACATCATCAAAAATTGATTTATCCATGAATAAAATTAACATCCAAGAATAATTTTTGTCAATAGTAAAAGCAGCTACAGTTTTAGAATTGTTTTCATATAATTATTTTCATTATATGATGATCACACTCCAAATCTTGTTACAGTTTAACAAACCTTGATATCGGGATTAAAAAATATTAGCAAAGGCAAATCCCCAACCCACAATGTAACCTATTAGCCTAAACTTTTGGAGACAAGTGTTTATTTCTTCAAAGAAACCAAATGATCTGATGTCTTCTGAACATTCATTTTTAACCTTAATATTTATGGACCAACATTGTGTCACAGGATTGCTCTGAAAATATCATGCCATTAGAAGTGGGCTAAGATTAAGATTTGATGTACTGATATTTATATAACTTTTGAAAAAAAGAAAAAGTGACACAGATAATGAGCTGAGGTCAGAGATAGTATTCTACTCATTATATGAATATCAGTTTGTTTGGTGAGTTTTATTTGGGATCTGCTTAAATTATGTTGATTGTTGCACATATTATATCATAGAATTTTTTTCTTTTTACCATAACCAATTTAAGACATGTTATAAAGGACAATGTCAATCCTTAAATTTAGGATAACCTTGATGTAACATTAATACATAAAATTGAAGTTATTCTTCTGTTTAATAATATACATATTAATTTAAAGCATATTTCCAGTAGATATTATATTATGCTATCATAACCTCAATATTTTGTGTTTAAATTCATATCTATAAAAGGATGTGTAAGAATAAAAAATTCACACACTTGCTCTCAGTACAAACTTTAGTAATAAAAAAGAAAGATCCATAGACAATATGCCATCTGTCTTCTAAGCCATGTGACAAGAAAACCTTTGAAAATTCAGGCGCTGCTAATGTGACATGTTGAAACATTAATCACGCCCTTAGGCCAATATAATTGTAGCTCCATGTTAATTACCTAACAATTAACAGCAGTAATTTCCAAGGGGCAATCAATGAATTAGCTTGTGATTTTCCCACAGATTTCAGTCCCACATTGCCAATCTGAATGCATTTCAAACTCTTCACTGTGGCTCATCAATGACACTTCTGGTGTATGAAATAAAAATTCATTTGCACTCTTGCTAATTAGGCTAGAATATATCCCTACGTGTATTGAAAACTCTATTCATTTGCACAAAATCTCTGCCACAGGCATTTTTCCCCATTTAAAAATTCATTTTCTATTAAATTAGAAGGTCACCTAGCAGGAAAAATGTACTAATCAAGATTTTATCACTAACGAATTAAAGATTTTTAATAAGCGAGTTTAATTAAGTTATCCTAACAAGTGATAACAGCTATTTACAATTTACGGGGATGTATGCATGTGCACTAGAGCATGGAACATTTGAAATCATATTCGTTCAATTCAGCAGATGTTATAGATCCCAAGCACAGACAGAAATTGAGTAGATGCACACAGAGTTGAAATAGTTTCATACTTAACATCTGATCTTGAGGGAGAAGATGAGCTTGTTTGAAATAGAAGTTATTTACTTCTTACATGTGATAAGATAAAAGACATGACTCAGTAGAACATCATCTTCTACTGACTCTGTTCTGGTTTAGGTCTTTAACATCAATATATTGATATATTTTGTACTAAATACATTGTGCTTCTAGGAATCTATGTATTAGTCTCCAAAGTGTCAGATATTTCCCATTCTGCAGCTGTAGTTACCTGCCACTAACTATGAGCAGAAAATATTAAATGAAAAATTCCAGAAATAAACAGTTTGTAAGTTTAAAATTGTGCATCATTCTAAGAGGCAATGTGAAATACTGTGCCACCCACTTCACCCAGCTCAGAATATAGATCATCTGTTGGTCAGTTTTACATACTCTGTGCACTGTCTTCCTGGCAGTCACTCACTACCGGTCTCCATTTGTCAAACAACTGTGGTAGTATTGCAGAGCTCAAGTTAAAGAAACTATTTGACTTAGTAGCGATGCCCAAGTGCAAGAGTAATGTTGGTGGCAATTTGGACATGCCAAAGAGAATTCATAAATTGCTTCCAATAAATGAAAAGATGAAAGAAAAATGCACTTTAACAGAGAGTGTAGTCACATAACTTGTATTGCGATTATATTGTTCTAATTGTTCTCCTACAGTGAATTGTTCATTTTTTCCTATGCCTACTCTATGAGTTAAAATGCATTATAAGTTTGTGCATGTATTGTAAAAAATAGTGCATAGAAGATTAGTATATGCTTCATGGATATAAAAGGACTAAACTATAAGGAATGACTGAAAAATATGTTGAATATTTAAGCTTTATTTTAAGTTTTTATAATGAAAAACATATTGCCAAGAATGATGGCCAAATGCGTTTGAAGAAAGTGGGTAGCATTTTTAGTAGTTACAGGGAGATTAAGGGCAATGTGTTTTTTACTGTAATAATTTCTCTTTATTTAAACATTCACCATACTATTTGATCGTATCTCTTTGATCAAATGTTTAAGAAAATTTTGATCAAATAAAATCTTTATAGTATCTTCTTATCCACCGAGTCTCACAGTATAGTTTCTGGCTCTTCCTCAAAGTCAAAATGATCATAAAAGGCAAAAATGGATAGATTTCAGGGCACTGAGGTAGCCACATAGCACATTAAGAATCCTCACAACAAAGAGTTCCAGAACTGCTTCAAAAGTGGTGAGAATGATGAGATAGTGTATCTAAGGCATGGGGAATAATCTGAAGGGCATTCACAGCAATGTGCTTTTACTATCACGAATTGTGTAACATTTAACCACCCATCATATTTGTTAGTTATAATATGTAAATAATTTAATAGACAAAGATAGCATTTTGAATGGAATATCATATGCTATTCACAAATTACTTCTGGAACATTTGCTACTCCCCAAAAATGTGGAAATAAAGTATACATAGTGCTTTTGTTGGTTTAGATTTCTTACTGAATTTACTAACACTTCATTTTGGTTTTTATTGTTTCTATGCACACATAAAGTTCCAACATAATATGCAAAGGCACATTTGCTGTTTCACAACTGGATTATTCTTCCTTCAACTGATTTACAGAAAGATTTTTCAATCCATGACTTACACATTCATGAAGCTCACGACATTAGGAATACTATATCACCTATTAATTCTAATACAGAAAAACCACAAAGCTTTTATTTAATGGTGTCTTGAAATCTGTGTAAGACATATAAAAAAGTACAATGTTACTTGTTTTAAAGTTGAAGACAAAAAGAAAATGAAATTAGAAAATTATTAGTAGCCACAACAACAGTTATGCCAATACATTATCCAAAATGATTACTACTGAAAAAAGCTTAACAGTATATAATTTAAGAACATTCAAGGAATGATTTCAGTGATTTGGCAGGCAAATTCTTTTAATTTCAAATCCTCTTTCCCTTTGACCAATACTTGAAACAGATTATGAAAAACTCTTGATGCAAGGCAGTCTTTATAAAATCATAGAATTTTTAATCTCAAAATGACCTCCAAAGGTTAATTTAAAATGGAAGAACTGCAATTAAGCGACATAAATTGACCTGTTTATGATCATACAACCAGTTAATAGCAGGCAGAGATTTACTGACCTGTTAGGGCTGTGCTCCTTTGCACCACATTACGCTGCCACCATTAGCAAAGTCATGATTTTAGTCATTAATGTCATATTTAACAATAATTAAAACATTTTATTAAGAATTTTAGGAGTTAGCCTCCTGCCTCCCTGACTCAATTTTTCTTTAGTAGCATTAACTGCTAAGTGGTTAATAGAAAAAGCACAATAATACCTTTTTAGTCCTACATGATAATAAATGGCCACAATACTCTCATTTATTGGTTTTGAAGGCATCCCTTAAACTGGTTCTAATTCTCTATTATTCATCTATATTTCTCACCATTACCTCCTAGCTTCAAATACTGTCTAGTAGTGGCGTGGTTGTTTTTTGAAGGGTAATCATGACATTGCTTTGCTAACCTTTCCAGTATAACACACACACACACACACACACACACACACACACACACACACAAATTGTCAAATGCACAGTGGCAATTCTTTTAATCAACTTTTAAAATAGACTTTATGTAATACCCACAGATATGCCTTAGACGTTCCTGTATTTATGCTTTAACTCCATTACTCCAAATATTTTCCTTATTTCATATTCAAATTCAACTTATGTTCAAGACTCACATCCCCCTCAAACCTTGCTTCATTGCTGTAGGCAAGCTCTGCATCTTTCTAAAATACAGCATTTTTAAGAAATATGTGTTTCAGCTAGGGTTTAATAAGCTGTGTTACAGACTTTTCTCTTATTTTTATTGGTATTTGTGATTGATTTATATATCTTCTTTCAAACCTCACCTCCATTAAAAATTTTCTAATGTGGTCTATCTAAATAAAAGTCTCAGTTAAAATCCCTACTAACGTGGTTAAGCTTTAAAAAATTTATTTACTTTTAAAACCCTAAAAATCATTTTGTTGATTTATTTACTTTTCCTTTTTAGTTTCCCAATCTATAAAATGTAAATGTTACCAAAAATGTCGTCTACTTTTTATACTATTTGTAATTATAGCTATTATAGCACTGTGGTATCATATGATGAGAAGAATAAAACTGAATGGACTTCAAATCTTGACCTGTCATTCATTCATTTCTTTAATTATTTTCCTTTGGAGGGAAAAAGTGAAATATTTACTTCACAATAATCTATCCTTGACAGATGTTGAAGATACGGAAGAAAGGAAGGAGTGACATTGTCTCTATCAACCTAAAGCTTAAGTTCCTTAAGGGAGTCATAGTATCAAATCCCTCCCACAAAACTAATGTGAACACACAACAATCTGTTCCATGAGAGATAAGTATACAAGAGAAAATATATAAATAGTGAAAATCCACCCGAAGTGGTCCAGGAAGGCTCTTCAGAGCTATGAAAACTGTTTTAAAACCTGAAAACATGAACATTCACCCAAATGCATGAATATTTATTGAATGCTGAAGGTAGAGAAGACACTTACAGAACTACGTGTAAGACCAAATCATTCAGAAGTGTGTGGACATGCTTGGCAATTTGTTCTTTGTCATAATAGTAATTGAGAATAAGTAGAAACTGTTAAGCCGAGGCCAAAAAGTAATACGGCCATGTTTGGGAAGTTCAATCCCTGATCCAAAAAAAAAAGTAATATGACATGATTTGTCATTTCAGCGTAACACCCTGACACCTAAGACAATAGATCAGTTAATGTAGATGCAGACAGGCCTTGAGGAAGTGATTCCCATATTCTACATGATATTCCTGGTGTTCTGTGCTAGGGAGATGGAGTAGAGAGACAAAACAGTGACTTCCAAGAGACACAGCCTACAAAATTTGGTGATTGATTTGGTGGTCAAAGAAACCAAAATGTCAGAATGATTCTCAGTTTTCACAACAGAAGAGCCAGTGCTAGCGTCTAATAAATATACAAAGATATTCAGGTATATGAGGAGTATATGTCAGGACAGGTTGTTTTTAAAAGATAGTGTATTTAGTTTTGAATTGTTAGGTGACACACCACTGGTAAAGCTACGAGGAGAAAAATGATAGCATATATATCCATAGTACTGAAGAAGTCAGTTTAAAATACTCATTAAATAAGAACATCTATAGAAGAGTACAAAATGAAAAGAGAACATTGGTAAAATTTCTGACTGTTATGCCTAACAGTCAGCCCTTGTTGATTTATATACTTGTATGTTTCCCACCAGACTAGGTACACTGAGGAAGTCTAGAGCAATGGCGTTTTTTTTTATTAAATTCTTAGTATCATCTACTAACTGCAGTATAGCTGGTATTCGATACTGATAGAGTGAATGAATAAACAAATTTGGAAAAAATAATCTTTTTGTCTCTATCTCCTAATTTCAAAAACATTTAAACATCAAGACAATTATCACAGGATTTTTTAAGAATTATACAAAAAGACATAAACGAATGATCTTGCTTGGTCTACAATGCAGTAGAAATCAGCAAATAAACATCTATTTTCAACACAATTGTTTCAGGTCAGGTATATTTTTTATTATTGTATACCAAGAAGTATTGGTTGAAATCATAATAGGAAATCAGCAATGTAGCGTCAAGTAGCTTTGATCTTATTTTTAATATTATTTTATCTTGGTGGTGGCTTATTTATTTCTCTATGTTTGTGAGGAGTCTTGTAATTTTATTACTTATGGGGCATAAAAACATGCATCATACATTTAATCTAAGTCTGTCTGATTATATTATGCTTTTTAAATGTAATCCTTATTGCCAATATCCTGACAATATCCTAATTTAAAAAGAAGGGAGTGATGTCATTATGTCATAATGGATAAAATTGGAGTATAAGGAAATGAGCCCAAATTTACTTACTCAAACCTTCAAATGTATAAGGCAAATTGAACTACTTTTGAATTTTGTCTCATCCTTGAATCTCCATTAACTTAGTGATGATAATGATGACAGTGAATAACATACTGTGTACTAAGGTTTTTATAAAGTATTTATATGTGAGCTCGGGACATGGCTCAGGGTAGAGTACTTCCTTACCATTGAGAAAGAAGAAAGAAAGAAAACCAAAAGAAAAATGTGTATGTATTATCCTACTTTAAATATTAAAAAAAAATTGTGAGCTATGGATTACTATTTTCATCTTGTAAGACAAATTCACTTTCTAATATTAAATTTACAGTTATAATTCTCTAGTAAGTGGCAGACGTAGATTTTAACCTTAGAAAGTACGTGCAATGTCAAAGTTCACACTATATTTAAATCATTCTGCTATATTCTGCTTTATTTCAGTTAATCACAGTTCCTTGGATAAGATAAAGAAAAGCAATTATTCTAATGAACATAGAAAAAAAATCAGTTGCAATAACTTACAGCTATCCGTTTCCCGATCCACTAAAATCAGGTCTGGGCTTATGAAAGGAGTGACTTCCTCAGCCTCTGGTAGTACAGTGAAGAAATACTCAGATTCACCCGGTTCCTTTTAAATTCTCACTGGTCTTGATATGTGTAAGTCAGTCTACTGCCAGTTACGTTTGACTTCTTTCATTCTTCTGGCATCCATTGCTGCAGTCTTAAACTATTTTCCCTGTGCTCTCTTCTTCCCTAGCATATGAGGAAGACTGTGACAGCAGTTGCTTTCCATTGCCATCTCCACTAAGTTTTGGTGGCAATAGAGGTCTTGAGTCTTTGATACATTGTTGGCAGTTTCCTGGTCAGGGTGAACTGTTCACCATCTGTTCTGGCTTATGTGCCTATTGATCACTGAATAAAGATTACTGGCATGCAAGTCAGTTTCCCTACCACAAAAGAGTGTGGAGTGGAAGGCTCTCCTACACAATGTTTCCGTGATGCCCGGCTCGCTTTCCTGTGTCCTGTGGGTGAATCGGGCACGCAGCACACAGCAGGTTTACTTCACAATTTCAAAAAGAGCTAACAATCGCAGTTAGTGAAAAAAGACACTATGTTCTGGAAATAAATATTTCAGTATTGTAAAGATGATGTGTTTTACTTTAATAGTTAATAAATTATAGCAATTTAATCAAAATTGTAATGAGATATTTGTTGGTATATAAAATGAACATAAAAACTTCTGGAAAAATAAACTAAGCAAAATAGCTTTGAAATTGGGACAGTGGGAGACAGTCAGAAAGGAGCTGCTCTGTCATGTGTCTGACTACCTTGAAGGATTCTGCGTTAACACCACGCTACTGAACTTGAAGGATTTCTGCCAAGTAAGCTTGATAGAACTCATGTACACTCGGAAACCTCTTCCTAGTATTTTTCTGAACATTACTGGAGCATTAAGAAAAAAGAAGTAAATTGACTAATAGATTTGGCAAATGGTTTTACTTACAAGTAATAATGATGATGGTGATGATTATATATGCAATGGAAGGGAATTTGAGGCATTAAGGAAGAACTAATACAAGATGTTGATGAGTGATATTTTTAAAAGTATATTCCAAGACTTTGATGAGATTAGAAGTTGATACACTTTCTGGAAACAATGTCTTCAATACAGTATGCAGCAAGGTATTAATAACATTCATATATTGACAAAAACATTACTACCTGTAACTTAATTGAAATAAATAATAAAAGCTGTTATTTCACACATAAGAAATTCCAGGTCAAATTCATTTCTAACAGTAAAAATTTGAGATATTAGTGTAATAGTTAAATGAACGCTTCATCTTATTTAAGCTTTCAAAGTGAGGTTTTACAAGTGCAATGATATGTGTAAATATATCTGATTCTAACAATACAAAAAGCATTTTCCTAGCACAATCTCAGTTATAAAAATAAAAAAATATGGACAGATGAAAATAAACTAAAAGTTGTTGACTTGGGGATAAAATCTGAAGTATGTAATTCTGATGTCTGCATTTTAATACACTATTTACATAAAGATACAATGATAATTTTAGTTCTGCTAAATGAAGCGTACTTTCATAATCTCATTTTAACAGACATTTCTGAGATCACATACTAATTATGTGAGATTTATTACAAGTATCAAAAACTCTATTTTTTAACCCTTTAAAAACTATCTAGAAAATATAAAATATTAGCACAAAATTCAAATCAGAGAAGTAGATTTGTAAAAAAATTTGGACATTTTCCATATCTAAGAGAACAATGATAAATTAGATTTACAATACATGATCAGGGGATATATACTGTTAGTGCTTCACCACTGCTTTGAAGAAAACACTAGGGAAAAGGTGTCAAAGCAGTCCTATAATTTATTATATTAAATGTTGCAATATATTTTATGTTAATTTTTTTATCGGTACCAGGGATCGAACTCATGACTGCTGTTTGCAAGCCTGCTTGCTTATGCCACTAAGCTAAATCCCCACACCCCTTTTATCTTGATTTTTATTTTATTTTTTTTATTTTTTATTTTTTTGGTACAGAGAATCAAATGCAGGACCTCACATTTGCCAGGCACACTCTGTGTCACTGAGTCATATCCTCAGCCCTGTAGCATGTTCTAAATGTCTGTAATGGATGTAACTGATTTGTACAACAGTACAGAATAATTTGCTGAAAATTTTCCAAACAGAAAACTAAACACTAATGTGGTATGTTGAATAATAGTAATCAGTTTTTAAGATGTGTGTTCATTTCAATAATAAAGATATTGACCAGTAGATTGAGTTTTTATGCACCTTTCTATGCATCCAGTTGTTTATACAGTATTTGTCATTAAATAGTTTGATTCTAAGTCAAAAATTTCAGTTATAAATACTTATACATTTGTAAAGTAAGTGTTCTGAATATATGTTTAAGGATAAGGTGATGAAAGGAGATAGTTTAACCCTGTCTTTTTCCTTCACAAATAAATAGAATTATTGTACTTTAAGCAGTTTATTGGCTCTGACTGCTTATCATAATATGATGACTTGTAATTATCTTATTCTAGATATGGTTCATCAATACTTCTTGTCAATCTAACATAAGTATAAAAATAACCTTAGTAGAGAAATGAAATTTAATAAGTGATATCTAAGGAAATATGGAATCTCAGTTTTTGGTACTTTTATTTTTCATTCAAAACCTAATCTGAGCCTATGTAGAATCATGTTTTATATAATATATATAATATATATGTATGTATATTATATATAAAAAATCTAAGATCTTTGAACTTTCTAGTGTCAAAGAACGTGATTTCATAAATATTTTTGTATATAATTTCAATAACCTCAATAAATCTATAATAGCCCTTTTAGTCCTTTAAACTAGGAAATGGCATGATGCTTAATAATTAAAACATTTAATGCATTGTTGTATTATACATTTTTAAATTCAGTTTCTATATTCTTCTCCATTTCTATTTATTCTATGTAGTAACAGCTTTCATTATTACTGTTGAGACTTACTCTGTGGTTACAAAAGAATTTATAAATCTAATTATTTCATCACCAATTTCCAAAATTGTCACTCTTTTGAAATCTACCCCCAAGATGATCCAATCATTTTGGAACCAGCATGCTAAAGAAGTCCATATTTAGAAATGAGATGGATGAAATAAAAAATACATATTTTATGTATTCAAATATATGTACACATTTTATAACACCTGCAGGGATTTTTCCATTACAATCTGATCAAAGATCACTCAATAGAGTAACACCACTCCCTAGAGAACTTCCAGTGTTATCTTTGAAATAGAATGTTTTAAGCTGCCACTGAAATAGAGCTAGGTGAAAAAGAAAGAAAGTAATTCCTTTATAATGCAAAATTCAAGGAAATTGCAGATACATATGTATTTAATGGAAAACAAATTCCCCAAATAAATATATTTCTCCTCAATTTGATTTGAACTTAATGATTCACAGAATTTTATTCTACCCAGAAAATTAGAGTACACCTCTTTCACTACTAATAAAATTTTTTTGTTTCTGAAAATTCTGTTCAATTCCTGAATATTCAGTCTTTCAGCCACACACGTATTGAATCTATTAGAATAATTTTAAGTGGCAGAAATCAATCAGTAATCATCATGTCAGCCAGCTTCTGTCACTATGAAAATACCTGAGATAATCAACTTACAAGGAGAAAAGGTCTCATGATTTCATATTTCTCAGCCCATAGTCATCTGGTTCTGGGTACTGCGTTTGTGGAAAGTATGTGGTAGAGGAAGCGTCTCACCTCACTAGTCAGTAAGCAAACAAAAAAGGAAGAGAGAGAGCTGAGGCCCTGATTTCCACTTCGAGGGCAAGTGATGCCCAATGATCTAATGCCTGTGCACTAGAGTTCACGTCAGGAAAGTATCACTGAATCCCTATAGTGCCACAGACTAATGAGAAGGTTTTCAACAAAGATACAAACTTTGAGAGACATCTAGGATCCAAACCATAGCAGTCCTGGAGCTGTTCTTTTTATTAATTTTATTTGTTTTTTATTATGTGTGCTAGCACTAGGTTAAACATTCTAGTTAAACGTTTAATTCAGTAATTATATGCAAGAGTAAAACAACAGTATACCAAGTTTCATTGGTTGGAGCAGTGTAACTTTGATGTCAAAACAAAAAGATATTTTTAAATGATTATTGGTTCTGACAGACTCAGCAAGGCCAACTAAATTACTTACAACTTGAACAGGAGATATATAGTTTTAAAGAGTCAAGTGAAACTAACATAAAATGTAGCAAATTAAGAAAATAGAAAGCACTAAATGAAAATTAATGCTTAAAATTCATGATATATGTCTTGTAAATCAATATAGATCATTTGAGTAATTACAGCAATACAAACAAAAAGTGGACAGGGAGAGAAAGTCAGAAAGTGAAAAAAAATTAAACATGGAGCTTCTGAACAAGATACATTACAGCAGCTATTGTTGATTTTCCTATTGTCTGGTTTTGAAGTCAGGTAATGCTTTTATTCTTTTGTTTTGATTGGTTTTACACTGGTTTTGTTTGGTTTGAATTCACTATGTGTGAAGACATGGGCAACTATTTCAGGGAGACCAGGAGACACTATGGGCACCACTGCTGCTTAGCATGCTAAACATGAAGCCCTAGGTTCAATCCCTAGCATACAAACAGAAATTTATATTTAAAAGTTAGTATTCATCAGTCTTCTATATAAAACGCTTCTCTTTCTGTGCCTGGTTTACATCCCTTAGCATAATGTCTTCCATGTTCATCCGTATTATGACAAATAATGATGAATGATGCTCCATTGTATATACTTGGCACATTTTCTTTGTTGACAGACACAAATGAATCCTGGATATTGTAAAGAATGCAATGGAGAACACAGGAGAGCCTGTATCTCTTTGACAAACTGATTTCAGTTTGTTGGTACATACATAAAAGCTCAGTTGCTGGATCATGTGGAAACTCTTCTTTTAGTTTTTTGGGAAACCTCCATACTGTTTTCTATAACACCTGAACTAATTTACATTTGTACCAACAGTGTACAAATGACATCTTCTCTCACCATCTCCAGTACTTTCTTTCCCTTTTCACTAGTTGTTGAAATAGACTGAAAAAAGAACTCTCACTGAAGGATACCTTGTACCAAAATATTAAAATTTAATGTTTTTTGAGTGAATGAAGTTTTTCTTTCTTGATATATAAAAAAATCTATTAAACATTTAATGCAACCTCATAGGATATCCATGCAACAGTTTAAGTTTAAAGTTGGAAAATATCTTTCACATTCCCTTCTGTCTTGAGACCCAGGTATCCAGTAATCTTTGTCTACAGTAGAAACTATTATATCTTGATATTACATATATAAACCTCTAAGTAACAATAATAGTGTTTTTAAATGATTTGTTTTCCTGTTTTAACATTAATAAAGTTTTCCTAAAAATAATTGAGCATATAAAGCACACAGCAACTATAATAGCACAATGAATTTGAAGTCGTGTGTCCCTAGAATAGACTTCAGAGACAAAAAAAAAAAGAGAGAGAGAGAGAGAGAGAGAGAGAGAGAGAGAGACAGAGACAGAGAAGTAGATAATGCTGAGAACTGAAGCTAATTGTGCACTTCAGATGTTTCAAGATCAAATCCTTAGTTGAAGTGGCAGGATAAAAAGTAATCATAAGAAGACAAAAGAGTAACAAATGAAAATGATTAAAATTAGGAAATTATATGGGATATTGAAAGATCAAACTGTCTTTAAACACTAGACCTAAGAATAATATCTCACAAAATGCAATTAACTCAGTCTGAGGGAAACACTGTGATTGGAAAATTTTACACTGAAGCAAGTTAAGTCTATTATTTTCATGTCTTTTTTTTTAATTTAGATTGTTCAGACCCTTGACCCAAAATACAGCTTGCATATTCTTGTCCAAATAAAAGTGTAATATTCTTCAAAGAATATTCTTGTAAGTACAAGAATGCCAGCAAAAACTAACAACAGAAAATCCATTCAGGTTAACTATAAAAATAAGACAGAGATATAAATAAACTGGGGGATATAAATGAAGAATCAAATAAACAGAGAAAAAAATTTTACCATTGAATTGGTATTTTTAACATCATATAGATACATTTTGTTGATATTTAATCCATACTGGAATGCAAGCATTCAAAAGCTCCTTTATTTAGTAATTTACTTTTTATTTTATTCTAATGTACTACTTATTAATGTGTATAAAAATGTAGATAAAAACATTTTATTGTCATTTTTATATTAGCAAGATTATCAAAAATAAAGAACTGGTTAATATAGCTAAAAGGATATCATGAAACCATTAAAACAAATGTAACAAAGTTAAACTAGAACCCTCTTTTAGGTTTGATCATCGTATTTCTTAGTACGTGCAATACAGTTCTGTACTAAAGAGGGAGAGGAAACAAAATGACAGCATTCTTTTTGAAACTAAAGAAGTATCATTTAGGAATTCCTGATGCAATTTCATTTCCTTGGTAAAGTACACTTTCATTTGAGGAAAATCACTAGAATAACCTCTCAAATTATGAAAGTGATAGGTAAATAATCAACAATTAACTTTGGCAAAAATGAAGTTATTTTTAATCCAAATGAAATTGAGGTGGTACATTTTCTCTGTTTAACAATATTTCTTGGGGCCAGGGATTTAGCTCGGTGGCATAAGTGCCTGCCTTGCAAGCACGCGGTAGTGAATTTGATCACTGGTATCAAAATAATAATAATAATAATAATAATAATAATAATATATTTCTCCTCAAGGTTGACCCTAAGTAGAACGCTATAAGAGAAATAGTAAAACAAATTTTGGTTTTATGCATTGGAAAAAGACCGCATGCATTCGCGTTTGTAGACCACACAACCAATGCCCTTTTGGGCCTGTGCTTTTTAAAAGGCTTTTCCATCATGTTTCTTTAACTGTACCACTAACAGGGCAGCAGCATAATGTGGTACAAGGACCCTGGGCAGAACAAGGTTAGCTGGTACACAACCTGGCATCCTCAGGTTGCATGATCATCACTGTACATTACTTAGCTCCAAATCTTTCATTTTTAAATTAACTTAAGATTCCTATGCATTAGAAAATAATAGCTTTTAATATTAATTTGGCATTTGATACAGTCTCTCTTTTTATAACTGGTATCAAGAGTAGACTTAACCTTTATGGCTTTCTGCCACCACTCATTTCCCTTAATCTCTGCCAACATTTTCATTCTTCTGTTTTTTTGCTTGGTAGAGTGACCCATGTTTTTATGTCCAATGGCTTCATATCCTTATCTATTCATCCATTATTGAGTTAGTATATTTTCTGTTGATGTTAATAATCCTGCTAAATTTCATTTGCCAGCTTGGTGACCTTTTGGTCTATTGATTTATAGGCACAAGAAGCCACAAATGGTCTATGATCATCTTGATTCCAGTCTAATGACAATATAAGAAGTTTTCTACATTTTAAAAAAAATCTCACATTTAAATTTCAAAGCTGGGGATTATGAGGAGTCATTCTATAAGGGGGTGTTAGTTACAATAGTTACAGGTCACCCCCACCTCTATTCCTTGATTCCCAGACCTGAATTCTACTGTTCTTGTGGAAGTAGCACCATACATTGGCTTCTATTGTGAAGCATACATTTTGCTCCATAGAAAATCTTTGTCTCGTGTAATATTCATGAGATTAGTATGCTGGATTTATGTCACAATTTTTTAATGATTTTTAAAAAAAATCATCAGTACATGTTTACAGTACATAATGAGTTGAATATAACTAGGAAAAAATTAGTACATGCCATCTCTAAATCTTCCCATTTGCAAAAGATCTATCTCATTTCCTATTATTTATCTTTTATCTTGATTTTTACATTATTTGTACTTTTTTCAAATCAGAGAAACCATGAGTTATTTAAGGTTGTGAGTCTGATTTATTTAATTTGACATTACTGTGTCCAGGGCATCATATAATTTTTATCCAATATCTACAAACAATTCTTTGAGACATAACAGAATGCTTTTCAAAAGCAATTCTAGTACTATACTTTAAGACTCTTCTATATGTTAAGGGAATATATATTTGTATTTTTGCACAAACATTTTATAATATTCTTTTATATATTTGATATTTTTCTATTTAAAAAGTAAGAGCCTTACTTCATATCATGTTTTTAAATTCTACCTTTATGTACTTCTCATTGTTGACAATTATTGAAAGTGAATATGAAGTAGAGATGCTGATTATATGTCAATTATAAAAGTAACAAATTTATTTCCACAAAATAATTCATGATTCTTGTACCAGGATGTCAAGTTTTTTTCTGTAGTTTTCCATATCTGTATCCTAATCCTACTGTCCTTAAAGGAGAGTGTGATTGTTAATCTTGAATGGATGGAGGAAGACCTGGGAAATTAGTAAAGAACTCTTTTGGTTGTGTCTATGAGAGTATTTCCAGAGATGCTTGACATGTGGACAGCAAAATAAAGGGAGAGACTTGTCCTGAAAGTGGGCAGCACCATCCTGTAAGCAGAACAGAGATGGAAGAGAAACAGAACAAGTAAGCCTTCCAGTACAAATTCTTAACTCTCTGCTTCCTGGTTTCAAAAATGTGAGCAGCTTTCCTGCAGTGTACCTTTCTGCTATGATGTTTCTACTCCATAATAGTGCTAAAAGAAATGAACCAAGTACCATGGGCTGAAATCTCTGATGCCATAAGATAAAATAAATTTCTTTTATCTTCTCAGATATTTTTCTCACAGCAATGAAAAATAACACAAAAGAAAACAATCATTTGGTTAATGTTGTCTTTCAAAATGTGCTAAACATCTAGAAAATTGTAAATAAATGAAAATGAAAAAATGAGCGAATGAGCCAATAAATATGTGATTGAGCTCATGCCTTACCATAAATGGTAAATTTGTTGGGACCCAACACTGATTTTCATGGATCGTTGTCCCTATTTCCCTATCCAGAGAATCACAAATCTAAGGACATTTAAAGTTCAAATTTTTCCATCACCCAGCAGGAATTTGTTTGAAATGTAGTATCTAATACCACTTCAAGTTTTTCATTGGGAGGAAGACCTCACTGATTACTTCATTCATTTTCCAAAACTATTCCAACACCAAAGTTCCTCCCTTGTTATTGTTAGAAGATTTATTTTGTATAGCACGAGGACCAGCCATTCTTTTTTTGTTTGTTTATTTTGTTTTGTTTTTTTGTTTTTATTTAAAAGGAAAAAAAGCAGAACAAAACAAAACAGTGTAAGGGTACAAGTAATACAGAACCACAAAAAAAAAGCTATCACCAGTTAACAGATTACACGCTATCATCTTAGAAACGGTGTTTCAGGTCACAGGATCAAAGCATACATAGTGAACATTCAAACAGTGAGACTGCAAATAGTTGTGTTCAGTAATCCAATCAAAAATATTAATATGGTCATCTAACACACCTAAACATCCTTGCTGTTGTATCCTTTAGGGCACTTTTTTCCCCCTCTCTTTATTACAACAAAATTTACACATTTTGGGTTTTATTGCCCCCTTAGATCTTATTACTTTTTTTTGTAAGAGAATAAAATCAAGCATGATAAAACAAAGCTGTCAGTGAAAACCAAGGATAGACATAGCACATGATGTAAAAACAGAGTACAAGGTTATCAACTATGGTTACCATAATGCCTCTTGCTTCCTTAAGAAGAATTGTCTATCTCATTAGGTATTATAAAGTTGAACAAAACAGTATAAGAATGATGGTATACCTACAAACCTTTGAGGAACTGCCACATGGCAGAATTAAAACAAGCAGAGCTAAGAATTTAAACAACAACAACAACAACAAAAAACCGCAAAACACATGTCTAAGTGATTTATTTAAATTTCATTGTACATTTTCTAGAATTATTTCAAAATCATTTTTCTCATATCACAAAAATATTCAAATATAGAATGAAATATAACTGGACCATATATGCTCATTCATTTTTGGAAGATATGTGGAATTCTATCTATATATTTCTTTATATATTTCAGATATATTCCTTCCCACTTTAAATTTATGCATGTAAAATCTAGACTCCTACTACTGCGACTCAGTAATAACTCAAAGCATTACCGTATTATTTATCACTATAATTATATTAATTATGGACTCTCTGGCAAACACTGGTTGGCTACTTTAAATCAATCCTCCCTTTTTGTAGCAAAAGCTCTGATGTGGTTCAGAATGTTCAATAATGTTAACTGGGTTTCTAATGTGCATGTGGCTGTTCTATTCACATGTGGTTGTTCAAAGACTATTCAGGTCAGAGTTATTTGATAAAACTTTGGTCAGTGAAGCAGGGATGGATATATTCAAGAAGGCTTCTTGGAAAGTGTTCCTTGTTCTAAAACACTGAGTAAAAAATGCATATTTTCTTTGAATAAATATTTGGAGGTCTGTGTATAAATATTGACACTACCTTGTAATCATTAAGATAAAATTGACATGATGAAAAGGATATTAAAAGGTTTAAAAGAAAAATAAATCCATGTAGGGTTGAATCACTGAATCAGTGAAATCTAGAATTTGATGAATTTGTTATAATTTGCCTGGTTTATGTGGTTTTTAATATTTTATCTTATCCATCAACATCTACCTAGTAAGGAATATGACATTTGAGGTATAGTGAAAGGAAAAATACAAAATTCTTCAATGTATTTTAACTGTAGTCCATTCATGCTATTATCAAATTTTCCCCAACTAGTTTCTACTTTGACATCATGATTAATGTAAATTTTAACACAATCACTTAAGAAATTTAAAAACCTCATTTAAAAAAATTGATGTTTTTCATAAAGCTATGAAATAGGGTTGTTTTTCTTTTGTGCACAAAGAATACAATTGGATCACTTTTTCAGTATTTTGTAATATATTTTTGTGTAGTCATTACTCATAATGTTCTGACATGTAACATTATTAGAGTTTCTTTCTCTGTTTTTATTACAAAACATTTTGAGTCTGTGAAAAGTTTAATATATTAAAATGCAATAAGTGTGCATCTAACTTTAACCTCGATTTATGAAAATCTATGAAAATTAGATATACTGTTTGACATTCATATTAGACTTTGCAAGTCACATATCAAAGGTGAAAATACACACACCTACCAAATTATATAAAGCATCTTCTGTATAATGTATATGTTTTGCTTCAAAGAGACAGGTGTATGTAATTTTAATGTCACCCTCAGAAACACCAAAAAGTACGCTGGCAATCAGTGGAAAGGTTTAATAGGTTTTCTGTCTTGTTCTTAATTTGCTGAAATTACAAAATCAATACTTGCAGTTGTAGCTGCAGTTACCCGTTTTACTGCTTTAAGATAAAGTCTACAACAAAGTAACCTTCACTTTCAATTTGTAGCTGAGAACATCAGGTTGTTCTTGGCCACTACTTAAATAGCCTGTTTTCTGCCATCCTCTGTAAGATATTCCAAATGTGTTGTGGTTCCATTTCCAAGGAGAGACATGCTAAGTGAGACTGTGATTAATACAGAGCCAGCAGGAATTGAGTTCTATGCTTTGCCTCTTCCTCTCTCCCTCTGCAGCTTACTGATGTGACTGTATTTCAACAGCTTAAACTCACAGGAATCTCTGCTATCATTTTCAACTCTGGATCACAGATAAACATCAAATGTCCATGCACGGCCTCCATCCACATGAGAAGCAATTTCCACAGTCTGAACTCTGATTCTACCTATAAGATACTTGTTACAAGGCTCATTCCTGCCTCTTTTGAGATAATTCTTTCCAGCTCCAGTCAGTTTAATACAAAGTAGACAAGTAAATACATCTCTAAGATTAAGTTGGAAAAAAATGTGATACATTATTTGCTTTAAAATGTCAAAAGTATTGGAAGTTACAAAAAGATTTTGAGTATTAAAGCTATAAAAGTTATTTTTCACTATAGAAAGTCACTATAAACATGGGCAAATTTGCTACTAAAATCTCAGACTTACAGTGTTTATAACATAATGTTCCATGTGAGCATAAGTTTTTAATGTTTTACCCACATTGTGTGTACAAGAAAAAGTGAAAAACTTGGACTTGTTAACTCGAATGTCTTGATTTCAAATCACATATTAGGAAGTGCTCTGCCCCAAGGTATTTAATATAAAGGGATGAAGTCCAGAGAGTGGTCTATCTGTCTATCTGTGCTTCTGTGATGTTTTCTCCCAACATTTTCTTGACTGAAAACACAAAAACATTTGTTATTTGATTATCCCATGAGTATTTGAATTACAATTTTAGTGATTCTATTCTACTTTTCCTTTACTTTAGTGGTTACCAGTTCCCAAAGAATGAAGGGGAGAGAATGTATGTAGTTAAAATTATTTTTACAAAAATTTTCCAGTAGATATATGCAGTGTTTGTATATATATTGCATTGCAACTGATAATGTATTTTTACTTAAGGTTAGTGATCAAAACAGTCTGAACATGTGGGATATGAATCTGCTTATTCCATCAAACAGCACAAGTAATTTTGGCTTAGACAAAAAAAAAGTTGGTATTTTTCTAAATATCCTGATACAAGTCAAAACATATGCCTCTACAGGGTCAATCACTGTGTTCATCCTACTTTTAACCTTGCTATTCTTGAAGAAGTTCCCATTCATGTGAGAAAAAAAAAGCTTGCCTCATATCCTTGTGTTCATATTTCAATCATTAAAGTATAAAAATGCAAGTAAAAGAGGATTACTCCCAACTTGCCTTTACTTTTTCATCTCCTTCATTTCCTAGTTCGAAGAAAAATTGGAAAATACCTTATTCTGGGAAGCCACAGAGTTGCATTAATTGTAAGAGTAAGTAGAAAGAAATACACAAATTGTAATCATGATACATATTTGCTAAACTTAAAAGATAAGCATAATAGGAACCAGATTTCAATATATTCCACCAGGTTAATCAGCTTTGAAAGTCAAGTCAGGCTTGGGTAGACTCCCTCTTCTGTTAGTCTCATCAATTTTATGAAAAATATCACACAGAAGTAAGCAGCTTCCAAGGTAATCTTCATTGATTCCCGTATTCTGATATTTATATCTTTTCTTGGCTATACTGCCTTTCTCAATATGGGAGAGTTGTGTTTAGACACAGTAGTTCATTTAGTACAAACAGACTATGATGGGAGTAATAGTATAGAACTTCCATGATTAAGGACTATGGAAAGACAGACTTTTAATTGGGTTTCCTTTTTTTTTTTTTTTTTTTTTTTTTTTTTGCACATGGCTTCTTTCTCCATCACTCATTCTTGGAAAGCTATGGACAGCATTATGGAGAAGCCACTTGGTGAGAAACTGATATTCCCTGTCAACATGTATATGAATGAACGTAGAAGCAGATTCTCCAGCCCTGTTTAGCATCTGGTGACTACAGCCTCATGAGAAGTGAGTCAAAACCACTAGTTTAACAGCACCTTAATTGTTGACACTCAGCAACTAAAATAACAAATGTTAAACTGTCAAGATGAGTATCAAAAAGAGAGCCAGCTTTTCAAACAGCAACCAATCTGCAATGAAAAGCAAAACAAAAAAAATGAGATAAAAAAATTTAAGGAGTCTCTTTTTTTATTGAAAGCATAAAATCTAATCATGAAAAGGATATAGACTTGATAATTTCCTCTCTATGGATTCTGAGTACATCTGAGTGCAAACCATTATTTACATTATGTGTCTTGGTGTATATAGTGTTGAACCATTAGCACTCTAAAAGTTCTGCAAGGAGATACAGTCATGCTATTCCCTTCACCTTCAAGAAGTAAGTATGAAAAGACCTGAAGCAGCCTGGATAAAACTGAATCCAGACAACAATATTGATATCTTATAAACAGTACTATTTTTAGCTGTAAAACAGATCTATGGAATATACCAATTTTGAATAATTATATGGCATTACATCAATAGAACATAAGCACATGTTTCTTTTTAAAAACCAGAATTCCTTTAAAATAACATGTTATCTATGTAGCATATTGTCCACTGTTGCCTGAAATCTGTCCCCCTCTCTTTTGTATACATTTTCTAACATCATAGGACTAGGAGCCAAAAACTTTATAAAGACTACCTGAAAAATAGTTTCTATCATTAAATGTGAACAAACATATTTGTAAGAGACAAGTAAGGTAAAAAGCCACTGTATTCTGGTTTATTGTGAGGGTTTTGTTTTGTTTCATTTGGGGCTTTGGGGTTTTTTCCTGTAAAATTAATCACCACACACTGAGCACCTTTAAATAACATAAATTTGTTATCTCAGTTTCTGTGCTTGAAGAAAATGTATACAATTTAACTGGCTTCTGCTCTCCATATCTCATGATGCTAAAAGCAAGCTGCTAAAGCTAGTCTGGTTATACTTTCATGTGGAACTTGGGGTCTTCTTTGACGTTCACAACATGTTAACAGTGCTCAGTACCTTGTGGTTATATGCCTGACATTCTTAATTTTGTGCAATCTGTCACCTGGAGTTCTCGGCCCCCAGAGACATTTTCCTATCCTCAAACATTTTAATCTCTCCATAAAAGTTTAGGATAGCAGTGTGAATTTCTTCTTCTCCAGGAAACACTCCACTTTTTCTAATCACTGTTAAAGATTTGGTCAGGTCTAACCAAGGTAATTTCCACCAAACACCAATTTTTCAGGAATTTAAGAATATCTCTGACACCCCTCCACCATATAATATAACATGAATGTGGAAATGATAAAATCTTCACCCCTTCCACCCTAAGTCAAGAGAAGGGAACTAAGGCTTGGAACCAATGGTGATGGAGATTTGAAGTTACAGAAGAATGCTGCCTTTTGTAACTTTCTTGTTATGTTTTCTTCAGACAGAAAAGGTAATGGAGACATAAATGTTTGAAGACGGTTATAATGGCCCAGCTCTAGTTTCTAATCAGGTGTTCTGTATGAAGAGGCAGCAGTCACAGTAGCTACATCTTCAGGTTTTAGCTTCCAGAATTTAGTGAGCATCATATATTCTTAAACTCATGAATCACATAGCTACTCTCTGGCATCATCCCACTTTTCTGATCCATCTATATATGGTCTATGATCTGAATTTCCATATAAATATCTGCTTAAAACATTGTAATGTTTCTTAATCTTGCTCTAAAATCAGAGAGATCCATTCCTATTGGCAATTATCCTAGAAAGAAGTAGGTCACTAGAAAGATGGTACAAAAGTAAAATGGACCCCTTGGGCTGAAGGAAAAAATAATATTCATTTTGTTCCTGTTCATGTAGATGCTGGAGAGTTCTTAGAGTTTGAAGAAAGCTGTATCTCACGAATTGAGATTTGTCAGGAGTTAGAAACAGTAAGGACACATGACCATGAGGCGGAATCTGTGAACAGCTATGTATTTACATGTGGCTTGAAATTACAGTACTACCTTATCCTCATATTTTCAATGAATCTTTATCACAAGCTATATCCAAGTCTCAGCCAAACTGTAAAGAACTGAATCAACAATTTATGAACAATCTTAGAAGAAAACTGCAGAGGGAGTGTTTCTGTTAGGCCACAGTGCTCATAGACCAGCAGCTCAACAGCAGGAATAGCAACAGAGAGGGTTGTAGTCCTAGCGGAACCCGGAAACAGACTAGAGCACAGCAGGCTGTGACTTGGGCTGGTGGATTGCTTGAGATCATCTGAGATGCTGTTTATAAGTGAATCAAAAGGGAAAGAAACATGAAACTTAGACTGAAGCAACTCTTCCACAACTTCGTTGAGGTTTTGCCACATTTCAATTATTCCACATAAACTTTGAAAAAATTATTCTTTTGAATTGGAATCAAAACATAGTATTTACAATCATTCCTTTCCCATTTCAAATAACCCATATAATGAATTCTTTGAATATATTGTGATCAAGCTGGTTTTGCAAAGTTACTCATCCATACTGATCCTTCTATTGAGCTAGAAGTGCAAAGTATAGGATCAAATGTGATTAAGGAGCAACAATTACCATAAAATCTTGACCATACACTCATTCTGAGTAAAAGCGTTACCTATGGATGGGAGAACATATCACTTTGATGATTATTTTGTATTATATGGCAAAAGGAATTTTGAAAAATGTAATTACAGTTCCTAATTATTTCCATTAACCAAAAGGGAGATTATCTTGAGTAAATTCACCTAATAAGATGAACTCTTAAAAGGCAGTCTAAAATCTGAGACAAGAGAAATCAGAGAGAAATGAGGGACAATATAGAGATCCAGTTCTTTCTTATTTCTGCCTTGAAGTTGGAGCAACCCTGCAACAAGAATACAGGTTGTGATTGGTAGCTGAAAGTAACTATGAACTTCAGTCCTGCCACCTCAGGAATTTAATTCTGGTACTAATGTGAATGACCCGGGAAGAGCATGAGCCTTAGAGGACACCCTCACACTAGTCAACACCTTGGTAGCAGCTTCTTTTCTAAGAGCCTAGATAGAGAACCTTGCTATTCATTGGCCTTCAGACCTGTGGAACCCTGAGATAATGACTATTTCAGGACACTGTGCTCTGATACTTGGTTATACAACAGTAGAAAACAAATACATGCATCATTATATATTAATTAAAGAAATTACTGTTAATAAGTAGCCACTAATTGTGATGTAAGATGTATATTGAGGCATCTAAGAGCACAATGTAAATTGAAAGTAAAATAATTTTTTTCTTACGTTTTTTGAAAGTGAGCTTGATGCTGAGGACATGACTCAACATGTATGGGAGACTGAGAAGAGAAACAGAACAGAGTTTGCACTAACACTGCAATGCCAAGACTTTTGGAAAAAGAGAGGGAAAACTTCCAAGAAAAATGTCCTAATGTGCACACAAGGTGTGCCGTGTGGTTTCATAGCCAAACAATCTAAGAAAGAGCCAACTGGTAGTTCATTTATGCAAATACACAGATGTCAGAATCATCCTCTATGTTTGACTGTAAAGTTTTAGAAACCAAATTTGCAGTGTTAGAGACACACATCCTAGCTATATGCGACATGGTCAATGAGAAATAACTTTATTGAGTAATTTGTAGGAAAATAGATGCATCTTGAGACTATAATAGTAAGTGAAGTAAATCAGACACATAAGCTCAAGTATTGCATGGTTTCTCTTATATAATAAATCAAAAGAATAAATAATTTAAAGAACAACAGTGATGGTGAACTGTTATGTAGACTTAAGTGTGAGACAAGAAAATTAAGGACAAGGTTGTCAGTCATAAAGTTTTAAAATGAGCTTTATCATTCATTGATGCTACGAATTAAGTTAATAATGTATAAGATAAATTTGTAGAAATTGCCAAAACATAAAAAATGAAGAAATAAAAGAGTTAAAAATGTTACAGTGTTCATGCTTACCCACATTTATAGCACCACAATTTAAAACAGCTAAATATTAGCTATGATCAATAGATCCAAGAATAAAGAAAGCATGGTATTTACACACTGTGGGGTGCTATTCTGCTGCGAAGAAGGATAAGGCTGTGTTGTCTGTAGAAAAATGGGTGTGCCTTGAGTCCATAACAGTAAGTGAAATATAAAATAAATCACAATCATATTGCATGGTTTCAACTTTATGAGAAACTCATAATAAAGAGCAAAATAAAAGATAATAGAAAATAGAGAGGTAAGTCTTTTTTTCAAAAAGGAAGGGGCCAAGAAGTAGGAAAAGGGTAGGGAAAGGGGTTAAAAAAAGAATTAAGATGTGTTATCTGCATGTATCACTGCCCAGAAAAAAGGCAATCATTATGTATTGCAAACATGTACTAATAAAGAATAAAAATGAAAAAAAAAAAAAAAAAAAAAAAAAAAACAGAGTTAGCAGAAATACTTCCTGGTGTTCTATTGCACTGTAGGCAACTTTTGTTTTGTACTTAACGTAGCTAGAAAGGAGGACATACATGTTCCATCATATAAAATGATAAATGCTTGAGGTGAATGATGTGGTAATTTCTCTGATTTAATCTTTACATATTTCATACGTGTATTAAAATATCACACTGTATCCTACAATGTACAAGAATTATATGTCAATTCTTTTAAACTTAGGAGATTTATTATACAATTCTCACTGTAAAAGTATAGTGAAAAAAGAAGAAAGTCATACACAAAAAAATATGATCAAGTAACGCAGATCCAAACCTTGATATTGGCCAGAGTTAATTGTTTTAAGCGCTGGAATGTAACCAGGTTTTACGGAGTTTTGGAGAAGGTCACATTCTGTCTTAGAAGCCAACTGGAAGGATACAACTCTTAGATAACTGAATTGTTTTCACATCTATCACTTGAATACATAATGAATTATTAAAAATGTGATTTAGAGGTCAGTTAGGGATTGTTATCTCTTGAAGTTACAGTCAGCAGCAATCTTAAAGAAGGTGGCAGTGTTAAAGGTAAAGGACTAAGTGGTGAGAAAAAATGGACACAGTGAGTATATAAAACCATGTAAGAAATATGACTTTGAAAGAGGAGTAAGAAGCACATAATTAACTCTAAGGTGAATAAGTGGTCAAGAAACAATCCAGGGGAGCCAGGGATACAGCTCAGTGGCACAAGAACCTGCCTGGCAACCACAATGACCTGAGTTTAATTTCTGGCATGAGAGAGAGAGAGAAAGACAGAGAGACAGAGGGTCAGAGGGACAGAGACAGAGAGAGACAGAGAGAGAGAAGGAAAGCAAGGAAAGCAAAGAAGTGACCCAAGAGAAGACTGGTTTGCATGGAAAGGGTTTGAGGGAGGCTGAAATGTACATGAGTGCGAGCAAAATGGAAAGGGGCTAGAGCCATGCAAGACACAATGGTCAGGTGGGAAAAGTCAGTGAACACAACAGTAAAGCCAGAAAGGCTGTCCTTGAAAGGAATAAAGAATGCCTTCCCCAGCGAGCTGGATTCTATGTGAAAGGTGGAAGCAAGTCCTGCTGGCTTACTTTCAATTTACCTGAAAAGTTAAAAATCCAGTTTTTCTTGAAAAAAAAAAAGAAAATATTTTAAACAATTTCTGAGGAGAAAATAAAAATGAATACAACTAAGAGTTGGATTTTTCCAGCAAGTTCCTAAAAAAGCAAAAATGAAAACGATGTGCACTAGTATTTTTTTTTCCCCAAAGATGCTGAATAGGCCAGTTATAGATTTGGAAAAAACAAAGAAATAGTTGGACTTATACAGTAATGAAGAAGTTCTAGCTTTGTTTGAGGAGGAAATCATGAGCAAATGCTATTCCCAAGGTAATTTGTATAAGAAATAGTTAATAAATCTTAGCTATTCTAGTAATCAATTGATTAAAGTTCTCTTAAAAATCAAAGTCCAGGGTACCAGGAATGTAAACTAGAATGTCCAAGTATGTGATACATAGTTAGGATAGAGTATGAATAGGTAAGATTTCAGTGGTCTAGATGCTTTGAGAAAAGGAAAAGTAGAGTTTGGTCATCAGATATGTAGCAAAACCAACAAGGCAAAAGGTGTCTGGTGATGGGATGCTAACACAGGATTCTTACACTTTAACCGGCATGTACTTACCTAGAGCCTGTGGCTTTGCTGTGATTGGCTGGCCCTTGTGTTTGTAAGTCTTGGGAACAGGAGACAACAGACAGTAATTATCAGAAGGTAAAGATATCCTTATAGGCTTGGTCTTCTGCAATCCCTTATTACATAGGTAAATAAAATATGGGAAGGGAGCTCTCCAACTTGCATATTTGCATATGTACCTTAAATTTTGTTTCTTCTTAGACCATTTGATCAAGAAAGAAGTCCCTGCCTTGATAAAGTGTCTCACTCAAGAATAACCTTGTAATTTCAGCAGTCAGTAGCAGCTACTATACTCTTATTATAGACACAAAGATCTTTTTTTTCCCCATCTAAAGATGTACAAAAACATCACTTATCTGTTTTCAAACAAGTTTTACTTGGCCTAGATGTCTCCCATAATACCATTACAAATAAGGCTCTATGATGTCAAATAGTAATATTAATCATGTATTTCTTCTGAATTCTTAAAACATTTTGTTAATATTTCCCATACTACACTCATGCCCCATCTCAGGCATACTTCTTAAATTCTCAATGTAAAATAAGCTCATCACACATTAGACTATGTCTTTGTAGTTAACTATTTAAAAATACTGAAGTGCTAAATAAAAATAATGATCCATGGGGAATTACTCTGGATATGTAAAAAAGTACAACAAGAAAAAGTTGATTTGAATTTAGCAGAGGGCTGAAATTCAATAAAATGCATTATTCTGCCAAAATAAATAGCTGCATTGATGTGACAAAATGTTTTGGCAGTCCTAGGGCTGTATAAGACTAGACTCTTGAGTCACGTAATGTAGGAAAGCCATCAAGTTGTTGTGAACATTTTTAGAGACCAGAGGTTTCTGTACAGACAAACAACACTTGGTTTTGAAGATGCCAGCACAGCAAACAGAGTATAAATTGGTTCATGGTGCTATAAAAGTCACAGAGAATAAATAAGTGGTAATGACAAAAATTTATTTTTATTGTGTCTTTAACGAAATCTAACATTCTCTTGATCCAAATGTAAATTTTGACAACACTAGAGCTATCTGTTTCAATTTAGGCTGAGTCAAATTGTTTGTCTAGAAAATAAACAAGTGTCAGTCAATTCAGTGACGTCACTCAGTTTGTCATGATTGGTCTGTTAGTGTTTTCAGCACACTCAATTCAGTAGGTTCAGGGCCCCAAATCTCTGTTTAATTCAAACATTGCACAGTCACAAAGAAATCCTTCCATGACCTCACTGCCACATAGAGGAATAAGGTGAGAGCTACCACTTCCTAAAAAACTTCTGGTCTCAAAAGAAATAATAATAATCCCAACTTATATATTATGATTTGTTAATCCATCAGATATATATTTTTTAAACAATAATCTCTTTCTTTTTACTCTTTATTTTAATAAAAAAAAAGTTTCTGCTTTTTAGTTAATCCATATGCAGGAAAATGCAAAAAGTAATTAATAAGACAAAGTAAAACAACTAACAGAATTTAGAAGTTTAAACCAAAAAATAAAGCACATACTTTTAAAAATGTTCATGCTATTATTCATTTCTGAGTCTTGGTAGAATCTAAAATATTCCAAACATTCAAACATCCAGACATTTAAAGAGCATTTTAAGCAGGACCTTTTAACAGAGAGGTGCTTGGATGTAAGCAAGTAAAACAGTGCTGAACCAGACTGTCCCTGAAAAGCAAGGGAAGTGATGAGTCATCTGAGCTCAGCGGGATCCCAAGGGCTGGAGAAGCTCCTGCTGAGGGGCCCCCTAGCCTCATATTTAGGGACAGAGCAGCAGTCAGATCTTCAGCCCCAGAACAGGAGGTGGGTAGAGAAAAGTCCTCAAAGGCCTCCCATTCCTTTTCCCTCTCACCACCTGCTGGGCTTCCATTAGCTGGAAACAACCAAAAGTCAGTAGAGGGGGAACACTATGTGACGCAAAAAAGATGCCATCTCCCAGAGAGCAAAGTTGAGTAGGAAGAAAAAATAAAAATAGGACCCCGGGATTTGGGAAAGGGAGACAAGGGATTATCAGCACATCATCACTTAATGACGAATGTGCGTTTTAATGTATCACAAAACAAATGAAGAGGAACGCTGATTGTTCCTGTTAAGCAGCTTTATAGACTTGGACAATCCATTTTCTTTCTCTGAATCCCAGTTCTCTTCCATACATGATGCACGATAAATGAATGTATTATTAGAAAAAGAATTTTAAATTATATAAATGTTAAATTTGAAGTGTCAAATTTAAATAAGGAAAATAATACATCATCGAGTGATGAAAATTAATAAAAAAAAGAAGACAGCGTGGCTTAGATGAAAATACAAGTAAGCTCAACTTTGTTATCAATTATTAGACCAGAGCATCAGTGTCCATGAACATTCACGAACACAGCAATGAAGCCTTCTAAAAAAAAAATAGCAAAAAGTGCACACACTGAATGTGTTAAATGCTCTACTTACATTGTTTATACTCATATTGATCATATTTTCTCTCCCTCAGTTGCATTTGGAACATCATTCACTCATATGTTTTCTAGCCATCGGATCGACACCTAACTCGAACCAGACCTTGCACAATATCTTGGGGCACAACTAATTTTTTTTAAAACCCTCTATTTGTCAGTTGATTACTTCTTAAAGGTAGAGACTTAGAATTGCAGTAGAAATATCTCTTAATTTGCCAGTAAACTGTCACCAAATACTGCTATGTAAATATTAACAGAAGACTGAGATACCATAAAAATATGTTTTAGTATTTCAATAAAAAGTGGCTTTTGGATTGTATTGCAGTTTTCACTCACATGTATTGCATTTTCCAATTTATCGTTATTTCTGAGATAATATTTTCATAATATTTAGAAAAGATTTTACAATTTCAAACAGACAAAATAATTTGCAAACAATCTCAAACTGTTAGTTTAGCATGCAAATGAATTATGAGATGTCAATATATTACCTTTAATTGCCGGTAGTATTTCCCAAAAAGCATTATACCTTCTTTCATTATGAAAGTCTTAAAGAGTTTCCCTTTGACATATTCAAGCTAAATGTATACATGATCAATTGTGCTTATTAAGTTGTCTATATAACAAATCCTAAATATACACTGGTCATTGTTCTGTGGCAAGGAATTCTAGTTTTATGTGTCTTTTATTTATTTGACATTTTTGTTTGTCCTTTTTAGCTTTTTTGAGGAAATATGATAAATATATACTCTTGAACAATATATAGTATTTTCAGTTTTACTTGTTTATACATAGGCAGTTCTTTTTTAAACTTTAGATTTTCTTTTGGATTTTTCTTCCAGAAAAAAAAAATTGTCAATTTGTGCTTAATCTTTTATAGTCTGCAAAGCTGAAAAAGTGTTTTTTTGAAACTCATATTAAGAACTTGGCATTAGGTTAAGGACTATAATGCCATAAAAATATGAAAAATGTTAAGCAGAATCTATCTTCAAGAAGTTCATAACCTCGTTAGGGACAAAAATAAAAATAATAATATATTCATCAGATGTAATTCAAGACAAAAAATTATCAAATGGCTGCACAACATTTTTCCTTCAATGAATTACATGATAACAGTTTAGATAAGCCTAGCTCTTAGGTGGGAGGAGAACGTCTTAGAATGTGCACTTCTATAATAAGTGAGATAAATAAGTCACCTGTTTACTAAAATAAATAATTTAAGAAAGAGGCTGAAGTGACTTTTAAAGGAACACAGGATTCAAATTATTTAGTTCCTTAAATACAAAACAAGTCATCACATCAGCTGGTAGACAATTAGGAACTAAGGAACATTTTAAAGTGGATAGAAAGTATGATCTTTAGTAATAACATAAAGAACGGTTTGCAGAGCATAAAACTAGTGGGCAGACAAACTAAGAGATCCTTCAGGCAGTCCTAGAGGGCAGTAATAACTTCAAAAATCCATACAGTATCAGTAGTTGAGAGAAGACCAAGATACAATCTTTTCAAAGAATACAGAATCATTTAATATATTGTCCAGGAAAGAATTAAAAGAGCAAAAATCAAAGGTCATATTAAATTTGTGAGATGGGATGATGACAGTGTTCTTTGTGACTGGCTATGGCAACCCATTTTAGAGAAAGACATGAATTGAGACTTAAATAGAGATACTTGGAGGCACACGTGTGAAATTTGGAGATGCATGTCCACAACTGAAGAGTGAAAAAGTTCTGAAGATACTTATCTTGGAGTGACAGCATAGAGTGTTATTTGAAGCTACGAGATGACAAATGGCAAATCTAAGAGCGAAAATGCAGAGGAAAGAGAAGATTGTTTCATAATCAATACAGAGCAATACTCATTGTGTTTGAAAACTATGAGGCCAACCTCCAAACAGTTTACAATGGAAACTCTGACAAGCTTTTGATAGAGTAGAAATGACTACTAAAGGAAGGCAATGGATGTTTTACTGTATACTCTAAGATTATCAAAGTTAATAAATTTGCATCCTAGCTGTAGAATTGAGACTTCAAATGAAAACGTGAGAAAACAAATTTAAACAGATAACATATAGCTTCCGAAGTGAAGCAGATAATCTGATATTCTAACTCTAGTTTGAAAATATGAAATTGAAATAAATATTACATTGACTTTCAAAGAAATGATTTTTTAAAATAAATATGTCATAGCATAGCAATAACACCATTATCTCTTGAAATCTGAGGTTGTGTCATGAGAAAAGTTGGAAGAGTCTAAATAGTTACATGTGAGCCATCTTATATGGTTCTACCTATAATTGAAACTTACAGCTTCATCAGATTTCTAAATTTTAAAATTTGAGTGAAAATATTATGTGAAGCTAGTAAAATAATTTCTAGTTTTGCTTTATTTAACTTACAGGTATTACTTTTTAGTTGCATTTAAATCTTAAAATTTTCTTGCATAATAAAGTAATTGATTTATAAGCATATTAAAATTATGTAATGATACTACTACAGAACAGAATATTAAGTGGTCTGATTATATGATGCTTTTGTTAAAATATACAGTTTAACAAGCCATGAAAATCAACTTGTGTCTACATCAATTCTATTAAAGATAATTGCTAAACTCTTATTTTGTACTCTACAGCAAAAAAGCCAATTTATTTAAGCATATAAGAATGCTAAACAAAGTTGAAAAAAGGACTTCTAAAATATTGATCTATTTTTAAAGTAGATAAGACAGTTCAACATCATGAAGCTTACTGCAAAAGAGATTTCCTTCTTTCAAGGCAGACATGGTCATAATGCACTTGCTAAATGCATGCATTTGATACAAGAAAATTATGGTAATGTGACATTCCTACTACATGATGGAATATTCTTTTAGATAGTGAAACATATTAATAACACACATGATAGAGTTCTTTTTGGTTCTTGACATTTAGAACCAAATTTTTCAAAGGTTGTTCTCATTATGTATGTATACAGTAAGCATAAACCTAAACATACATAGACACAATGTCTTTGTCTTACTACTTTTGCCCAAGTTAGCAAGCACCAACCATTTTTTATTTCCCTTTAAAACAAATTACTTAAATAAAACTAATTGAGAAAAATTTTAGTAAAATTATATGCACTGGCATACTCATATGAGATGTTTATCTTTCCTGTGATAAAAGTAATTGGGGCAAAAAATGTATTTGGTTAAACAGCTACTAGAAACATAATATATTGTACCACTAAAAGCGCACAAAATAGCATCTACTAAAATTAGCATTTGTGTTTGTTTTTATGCATAGGTATTTAATATACACTATAGAATACAGTATACTGTGTAAATCCAAATGATCTTTTCAAAAAACAAAGAATTACAGGAATAATACAATAAAAACTAATCTATAGCCTCCTTCCCATTTTCACTAAAAAATTAGTAATGCTGTGGGTTAATAACACAGCAGCACAAACTTTTCCAGAGAGTTATGAGGAGGGAACTAGATGGAAAGATCAGGATATTATAACCAGTCATATGTTCTTTTTCTAGGCAAGGATTTCATTTTTCTAAATCTCAGCTTAATACTTTCTTTATAAAGTGAGGTGGATTGGCTGGATTTGGATAGCAAACAGGGTACAATGTCAATTTTAATTAATTGATAGTAACTGCAGAGAACTCTGTACTAGGAACTGGTTTAGACTCCTCATTTGGCTTCAGGGAGGAGGATGCAAAGGGAAAGGTAAAGGCAGTGAACACCTGCCTTGTTATCATTACTGTGGAGTTATACAAAAAAATAAGATCTTTTGTACCTTTTATAAAAGATATTCAGCTCTTATGTTTATCAACTGATAATACTTTCTGGTACATCTTTAAAATGTCTGTAGTATTCAACTCAAATGTATTTGATCTGATGAAAGAATAAATACTATGCAATTTAGTTTCTTTAAAAATCATCTTTTTTACACATAAAAAATCCAAATTACTCAATTTGAATTGGCTTTTATACCATATAAAACATTTTATGCTTAGAAAATTGTTTTCTCTACTAACTGACATCTGTTTCCCAGTACAGAACAGCATAAATGAGTATGGGTTGTGAATAGACTGAAAATGCTGCCAGTCCACTCACTTTTTGTGAAGAGAGGCCAGGTTTCAGTTAACTATGTGTACTTCTCTGGGGCTTTGTGCATCAATGATATGAAATAAACAATAAAATTAAACTGCTAGGTAATTATCTAGTGAGCACATATAACATTCAAATGTAGTCCTCGGTAGTGTTAGTTGTTGGCAGAAATATTTGATATTTTTCTTCATTTGATTATTTAGCACTTAATGTTATTTTTATGGTCAAAATGTATGCACTTTTTTGCCAATGTTGTAATCTAGTTACTGACTGTTGACCTTAGTAAACTCAATGTTTATGCTATAAGGTCACCTGGATTCTTCTAGTTCATTTTGAATCTGATCTTAATGTGAAGCATAGATTGGAGTCTCCAGGAAGCAAACTTGGTGATATTAGTGTCAAAGAGGTTTACAGTGGTGTGCTGGGATCAACGTCATGAAAGGCAAGTATGAAAGCATCTCCAGGAGAAGTTGGGGCTGGAGTTGGTATTTGGATAATGCCCCACGCTGTCTACCGCAGTGACTAAGTAGCCTGATCTATACTTAGGTGTAGAGTAACTTCTGGCTGGTTGAATAGTAGCTGGCATGTTGTTGGCAGGGATGGCAGGTCAGCATAATCATGAATACCATTAAATCTTACATTTGTCTGTCATGTCTGGGAGTCTGGGAGAGGGCTCTACTGGGCCATTAGTTGATAAAACATTTTCCAGACAGCGGACAGGGTATAGCTAGTCCTGGGCCATATTTTAAGGTGGGGAGAAGGCCTAGGAGTCAAAATCAAGCCTATGTTTAATTTTTCAAGTTTTGCACTGTTTACAACCTGTCTTTACTTGGAGGACAGGGTGGGTTTCATTGCAATATGCTTGCAATAGCATCACTACCTTCTGGCTTACACAAAGATTCAGCTTTTTCTAGCAAGATGTTGGTTGTTATTGCTTTTTCTCATTTTTATATTAACTCTTCAGATACATTTAGAGTCCATTTTATTTTATTTTATTCTCTTTCAGATGCTATTCATGACTATGTTGGGAGTGGTGAAAGAATACCATTCAGTACTATCAGCCTAATGCCCGGAGTACTGTCAAGATTCACTATATTTAATAAACATGTAGACCACACGATGGCTTATTATATGTTCCACTAAAGAAAATAATCGAGAAGAAACATGGCAGTGGAAAGTGTATATTATTCAACATAACACTTTAGATTATTGTTTGTCTCATATAACACCTTAAAATTTCTACCCTAAAATCCATACAGTTGAAAATTTATAATAAAAATTTGCAGAAAAAGATTGAGATTAGATATACCTGTATTAAAATGTTAACATTTTCATGAATTGCACTAAATGTATACCATTTGGAAACATATTTTTGCCTAAATTTTTAACCTATATTTTCAATATTTAACATACCACAGGCTATATAGCAAATGTGCTAAGTAAATAATGACACATTCCCAGAATTTTTGAAGTTTTAATCTTTTTTTTCATTTGTTTATCTATATTAAAGTGTGTGCAGAGACAACGCATTTCTCTTTTTCAATTCAAATCAGAGTATTTAGGTAACAGTGCCACCTATTGCTATAAAGCTAAAGTGGCCCTATTTCTTATTCCCTTAATATTTAATCCTAAAATTTTGTTTTCTAACTGCTTCTGTCTGTTCTTCAAAGTTTAATTTTGATTGGAAAATACTTTTATTTCAAGTGATTTTAAATAAATGAATGTTCTCAGAAAAACTACAGTTTAAAAGTTTATTTAAGGACTTACATATGCAAGGATTTTAGAAGCAGTATAAAAATAAAATAATTCAAGATTGCATTTTATGGTTCATCTCTAAAAAACATTACTGTAAAGTACAAAATAAATTTAAATTAAATTTTGCATCATTGGCTAACATAAATTCATGTTATTTAATTTTACCAATGACAAATTATATATTAAAGATATATTATATTTAAAAATAGATCACTGAAAAAAGAAAATCAAATTTTTCTTATGGTGCTAAAAACTGAGTTTCTCTAAATAAATCAGCCTATTAATTTTGAATCACATAAGAATATTTCAATGACAAATGTTTAAACTTTTACTTTATCATTTCTAATTTGTGACAAGAATTCAAAATTTGCCCACAAACATACATTCATATGAATTAATACCAAATATCTAATTTAAAATAAAGCAGTATTTGGAACTATATTTTAAATGTACTAAAGTTTTTAACACATTCATGAGTAAAAATGTATTTGCTTGACTAATTCTGAAAGATTAGCAATGCATTTAAACACTATAGTAGGGGCTGGGCATTTAGTTCAGTGTCACAAGTACCTCCTTGGCAAGAGTGAGATCATGCGCTCAATCTCTAGTACCAAAAATAAAAAAATATAAAGAGTTAAAGATTTAATTTTAGATAATTATATAATGTGATATTTTCTTTTGATTTTTCATTATATATGTTAACTGCTTATAACTTTATAAATTAGGATGCTTTCTGAAAATGCAACTAGAAGCTCTTATGTTTCTCACCAGCAAAATCTCCAGAGAAGATATAAAGTAAAAATTTCTTATTCCCTTAGTATTTAATCCTAAAATTCTGTTTTCTAACTGCTTCTGTCTGTTCTTCCAAGGTTAATTTTGATTGAAAAATACTTTTATTTCAAGCAATATGAAGGTAAGAATTCTCCTTACTTCTCCAAGAGGATTGTGGCATCAGATGGTAATTAAAGTCTGAAATTTAAAGATGCTTTAGATGAGCAAAATAATGGCAGACTTTTAACACATGCTTCTGAATCCTTAGGTATAATATCACAATTCAAGTATTTCTGATACCTAATTATATAAATTACATGTTTTATAAAATTATAAATACTATATAGTTTATACATAATTTTGGTAAGCGTTAAAATCATTTCAATCCAATTGCATATTTAAAGTTTTATATTAAATCCCATTGAACTCTTGTTAATTGTGTGTATTTGGATGAGAAACAGTAGTATCTTTTTTGTTTTTTGGTACCAGAGTTCGAACTCACTACCTTGTGCTTGCCAGACAGGCACTTATGCCACTGAGCTAAATCCCTTGCCCAAGAAACAATATTATCTTTAGATCATGTCATTTGAAATTCAAAGTAATCATAATGGACGCTGTATTAAATCTGAATATTTGAAATTTTGTAGTACTGTAATTTAATGTCACTGAATGATTTGGTTCTTGTGTAATTTTATATATGAAAATATTCAAATTTAGTAAAATAGGACCAATTAAATATCTGGAAGAAACGAAAATTTTTTTTGTATTTTTAGATTATATGTGCTATGAGAAAATGTAAGAAGTATCTTATAGGCTAAATATTTGGTTCATTGCTATATTCACAATAACTAGCAAGGTTCATATTAAACAACTATTATTAAAATGTTAAAGCAATTAATTGAAGTATAAATTGTTTTTCAGAACAATCAAACAGCATTTTCCTTCTGTATAAACGTTCCTATCACTCAACACAATTTATTATTTTAAAATTTCATTCAAGAGTGGGTTTTTCGTATATATGTTAATTGAACCTTACGAGACAATATATATTTTGAGATAAATTTTTTTTCAAGAGAGCTGGCTGTTGTTTCAAACATCTTTCTTAAATAGAATATAAAAAAGAGGACATTAAAAATTATCAATAACTGCCTTTGCAAACTTTTAAAAATTTCATATCTTTGAAACACTTAGTGAATAAATAGAAACAAATAATATAACATTGAAAAGGTAAGGAAAGGAAACTGAGAATATACCAAACAATGATTTTAAGGAACTCTAATCCAAATTTGTAACATAAAAGGTAAATAAAACACACCATCTTATATAAAAGTTGTACTGTTGATATCTTTTAAATAAAACATATATTGTTAAATAATTTACACACATATTTAAAAGAACAATAAAATGCTTGCTTGAGGAAAAATAAACTCCCAGTAATGTATATAAACTGAACTTGATAATTAAAGTGCGAGTGGTTTGGCTTTCTCTGTACTATTGGAATTAAAACAACTATTCCTATCTTCAAGGTTCAGAATTTAAATTTCGAAGTCATGTTCCTCTAAATAAGATTATCTTTAGGGTATAATCCAATCTGAGATAAGGTAGGGAGGAGTGGGTAACTAGGTCTAATGTTTAATTACTTGCCTGCTTTCCTCAAATAATTTGCTAAGAATGTAGACTGGGAATGCAAGTTAGATTTTGAAGATAAAATGGTTTTACCCTCACAGCTAACATCATCACTGCTGTTATGTCTAGCTTTACTAGGTCATTTCTTTAAATGAGCATCACAAAACCAATGGGGCTTTAGTCTCCACATTACCTTCACCTCGTGATCATTTTCAATTTATTTTTTTCTTGTGTGTCATTATTTTAATATAAATCTTTCTTTTTCTTTTCAATGAAATGAAATGATTAAGCAATTCTGCCTTTTGCATGATTAAAGATGACGGGTAAGCTTGGGTGGGTGGATAAAAATCAAGACTGCTAACAGAATCTGTGCACCTCACATGTCAGAATCCTTCCAGCTTGCTCACTCTTAATGACAGGGAAAATTAGCATGTCTGTGGCTAGCCTAGGAAGAGGCAAAAGATAAGGGCACTATATCATTTTTCTAACCAAAATTTAAATAGCTTTCATTTTCGCTATAATTAACCCCCAGCATAAAGAACAGAAATTAAATTTAAATTCGAATCGTAATGTAGGTTCATAAAAAGTAAAATGTCAGTAATTATTTAATAATTTCCCAATACATTGACAAGTATAAGCAAATAGAATATAGGAAATGCCAACGTAAGGTCCTTTATACAATCACTGTTGTAACACATTGATTACTATCATATCACTGTTTTCTTTAGTCATTTCCTCATAATTATTTAGGGAAAAAACAGGAATAAAACTAGTCATGTTTTCCACAATATTCTTTCTTTCATCTTTTTGTAGTTTACTTAACCATATTTACCAGAAGAAGGAAGCTATTATAAGAGAGTAAAAATATGTAGCTATTGTTTCTCTATATAAGATCCAAAATTATGTAAGAATTGGACTTTGAGTATAATATTCACTACTAGTCTCTTGTAATGAAGTGCGATTTGGGGACATTTAACATTAAAGACTAATCTTATTCTTTAATTCTAACATTTTTAGGACTTACCCATAGTTTCCTTAATTTTATAAAAGGAAAATGATCTATTTTCAAGCAGGAGCCTAAGATAACAATAAATTACCTCTTGCATTAGCTTCATCTACCGAGACCATACAATGTTTCCTGGTCTAGGTTTTGTAGACATCTGTATCATGGTAGCTCTGAGTTTCTTTTTTGACAGAAAAATTACTAATCTTTGATTTTTTTTTTCCTGAGTATGTTCTGGATGGCAAAATTTGGACCACAAAATGCTAATTTCTAACCTAACACCATGGCAGCAATCAGAGCCATCACAAGGATGGAAGGAATAAAGAGAGCAATCTAACATGCAGGGATATGAGTTTCTCATCAGTGGCTGGCAGACTGCCGTGAAGGCTTACAGTAATCCCATTGGACAGCCCTGGCTGATGAAGCCTGGGAACAGGCAGCACAATGTAGGGAGTTCACAATTGCAAGCATTTGTCCATAATTTAAAGCTATATGAGAAACGGAGAGTATTCATCTGAACAAAAAGCAGCAATTTTACTGGAGTAACATTTACACAGTTTTTAACCCATTAACACCTTCTTTACTGGCACACAGGGTTGCCCTTGTTTTGTAAAATGTTTCTATGGAAAGCAACATGCAAACACAAGCTTATTTGTGAAGCTGTGAAACCTGACATAAGAATAAAGGCTTTTTTATTTGAAAACAGCCTCAGTGAATGATGTTTCTAAGTCTAGAGTTGGCATTTTTTTTTTTTATAATTTCCTCTTATGTGGTGCTTTTAGTACTTGAAATTAACTTTTAGCATTTCACAAGAATATCTAAACTGGTGTTTAACTTTTTTTCATTTTCATGTGTGGCTGGGTCTGAACATCTATTATTCTACCTTGTGCTATTACCAAAATGTAAATGATTTAAATTACAATGGTTTTACGACTCACACAAAATCATGTTTCCTTCCACTGCTGTTGTACAAGCATATTGTAGATCTGCGCAACTTGTATTTTCTACTCTTATTTTAAAATTGGGTATCATCCCAAGGAAATAAACATCACTTTTGTTATATTAAAAATATGAAATGGTAATAATTAAAGGTGCAAAGCACTTCTCTTTTTTAAGGATGCTACTGGTAAAATTATTTGTAGTTCATTTTAAATGGAAGAATTTGCTATCAACCCCAGGTCAGAACTAGCAATTAGGGCTAATTTCTATTCTTCACACAATACCTACTTTTATCCTCTCTTGCCTTTCCTTCATTATTTCATGGCATCCTCACATGTATAAATGGTAACATTAGACTGTTTTCTGCTTATATTTAAAAAAAGTATTTTCTCAAATATCTGCCTTTAAAGAAAATCCACTTTCATCTCTATAGCATTTATTCTTATTTGGTTTTGACTCATAACTAGGCTAAGTACTGTGGGATTTACAATATTCTGCTTAAAATTGAAAATTCCCTTGGTGACTCCTAAGCTCTATAACTAGTAGTTTTTGCAGATGGTTTTCAAGTGGTAAAGTGGTATACAGCTTGGAGAGCCTGGGTGATTATGTGGCCAGAGATACACAAAAGACCTTTTGGAAACGTCTGATTTGAGCTCTTTGGAAACCAAGATTCATTGCACAGATCTTGGTGATTTTACCCAAAGGTGCATATCTATGTAGGACTAAAAACCACAGAAAGTTTACACCTGTGTACATTGTGAACCCCCATTGCCTGCTAGAACTCTCTTTGATGTACCATGCCCTTGGACTTGTAATACTGGCCTTAAAGTGTGTGTTCTGTTGAACATAAGGTTTTTCAAATGCAAAAATAAAAAGAAGAAAGAAAAAGAAAAAGACACAAAAATGCCCCACCACCATCATCTAATAGTTTTCATCTTGTTTCAGCTCGTGTTACCTCAGATAGAAGGTAGAAAAATCTTTAGTTGCTGCTTGTTGTTTCTCTAATTTAGCCAGAATTAATTTCCTCAACAGGTAACCAGTTATTTTTTTTACATACTCTTTACATTTGCTTGTTGTAACATATTTCATACACTTAGATTAATTTCAGTGTTTATTCTTATTTAAGCTCAAATTATCCCATTTATCTCAATAGCCTTGGAAAAGTTCCTTATTCTCTGGTATGTCAAGTGTTTCCAGAGTTACTTTTTGTATTTTCTGCTCCTAATTTGATTCGTTACCCAGTATGCTGAAGAGAGACAAGAACATAGAACATGCAAAGACAGACAGACAGGAAGATTTACAAGGAAATTAGCTCATGCATATAAGGAGGCTAGTCCCCAGCTGAAAACTAGAGATCCTCTGGTGCTAGTAGCATGATCTGGGTCAAGTCTGGAAGACTCACAACCAGGGAGGCCAAAGTTAAATTCTCAATCCAAAGGCACCAAAGCTAAGGAATATACATCTATCAGTGCAAGTCTTGGAGCCTGAAAGAGCAGAAACCTGAAGATCTGACATCCAAAAGCAAAAGAAAGGCATTCTAACTCAGAAGCGAAGCTGGAACTCACCAATTCTCCACTTACTTATCCCACTGGACTTTCAATAAATCAAACTGTTTCTTCCCACATTAAAGGCAGCTGTGCCTGCCTCAGTCCACAGACTCACATGCCAGTCTTCTCTAGAAACACTCACAGACACATCTTTCTGTGTATCCCTTAGAGTTGTCGGATTGACACCTAAAACTATGACATATACTATCAGGCATTAATATGAAAACACAATCTGGATTTTGGAAATGATCTTTCAACCAAGGTGAGTTATTGTCTCTAGATCTGCCAAGTGAACTGTTAATAAATAAATATTAAATATATTTTATAAGTCTGTACTTATATTTTGAATTTCAAGTCAGGACTCCAGGGTGTTTACTTAATTGCTTTGTATTAATCAGTTTTTTGTAACTCCAGGGAAATATCTTAGCAATTAACTCACAACAAGCTAAGTGTCATTTCTTTGGCTCATGCTCCAGAGGGTTCCAGTGCGAGTCAACTGGCTCCATGCTTTTGGGCCCTGATGTGGATAGCACATCACTGCAAGAGCACTTGGCAGAGGAAACCATTTACTTCATGATCCAGGAAGAAAAATCCAACAGAGAAAGTGACTAGGACCCCACAATCTCTTTTGAGGCATGTCCCAATGACCTAAGGACCTCTCATGAGGTCCAGCCTGTTAAAGATCCATAGCACTGCCAAACAGTGCCCATGAGAAACCAAGTCTGTAACCCGTGGACCTTCAAGGACATTCAACATCTAAATTATAACCTTGTTCCATGCAATCTTCTGTAGTTGAAGAAATAAGACATTCTCATGGGTATCTGAGGACATTTATACTAAACATGAGAAGATACAGATTTGAATATAGAGAAATCACAAACAGTAATGCAAGAACCCTGAGCTTATTTTGGGTGAGCTGTTACCAACTTTAAGTACAAATGAATGAGAATAAGGGCAGATCGCTGGAACCTAAAACGTAAGAGTGTTATAAATTCACTTGCTTTGTGAGGAAACATAAGCATGATCAAGGGGCGGTTCAGGTCAAAGCAAACTTGCAGAAAGGAAGCCGGGGGATTTAGCACTGTAATATCACTATCCTTCCTTCTCTTACCTCCCTTCAGAACTCTGCACTTGATCCATCCAAACAAAATCAGAGACGGTGCCCAAATGCTGTGGTCATGGAAGAGAGGGAGAGAGCTGGATCTAAAGATGAAAATGAAAGATATTCAGACCATAAACCCTGTTTGTCCCTCAGAATTCATTGCTAAATTTTGTCCAGGTAAAATAGCCATGTCAGTAACACAGGGAGTACACAAAATTCTGTCAATCTTTATATAACGGATTCATGACAATTGGGTCATAGACGCTACCTTTATTCCACCAACCTCCTGTTTTTTCTTTGCCCTATGCAGTACCTTGAATGCTTTACATACTGTAGTAGGATGAATTTGAACTTTTCTCCGATAATATCTAGATATTCTTTGTGCATTTCTTTGGTTGGATAGCTTCCCTGTTTAGTGGAACTATTAAAAAAGTGAGTACTCACAGATGCCTCAATAATACACCTAAACTTTCTAAATGTTTTTGCTGATATTACATACTTGAAGATCACTTTCCTTTCATGGTTTTTGAAGCCAATTACCTTGGCCAATACACTGACTGACCACTTTTTAAAGTTTTTATTTTGTTTTTTTCTTTTTTGTGGTTTAGGTACAGGAGATATAAATCCTTGGACCATGATCATTTTACCTAGAATATTTTCTCTTTTGGTAATAGACTCTTGCAAGACACCAAAAAACAAAACAAAACAAACAAAAACCCCCTTTGACGTAGCCCACCCAGATTCCACCCCAGGAACAGAGAATATGGTTAAAAAAAATAGAGCATTATCTAGATATAAAGCCAAACATATCAGCTAACAAAATCTATATCATTTATATGTTTTATAATTATTTATACTTGTTACATTACCAATAACTATGCATCAAAGGCAGCATTTCAGTTGCTGATAAGCATTTTATCACCAGAATATGTTACAAGTGACATCTCAATTAGCAAATATTTAATCTCTTACTTTTCTGTTAAGTTTATCTATTTAATCATATCCTGTTAGTCCATGTTTGCGGTTCATGCAATTTACAGTCTTCTTGGGGAGTGATTACATATGCACACCACAACTGTTTTCTTTTTGAAAAATCTTCTTTCCCTTCCTTCCCACTCTCTTACTCCTCCTCAAAAAATTCTATCCCAGTTTCCATTCTTATTGATATTATTAACCTTAGTTCATGTTATAACACACAACGTTTGCATTAATTAAGGTTAGTAAGATCTTGTTCATGCCATGCCTTTATTTTACTTATTTCCCTTCCTCTCCTCATTTCTCTTACTTTTTCCCATGTGCCTCTTCCCGCATGCAAGAGATCCATCTCCTTGTCCCTTTCTATACATTCTTTATTAGTTTCTTTATTTGCATTTTGCCTCACTCAAATGAGAGATACCATATGATATTTAAATTTGTGTGCCTGGTTTACTTCAATCAGCATTACATTTTCCAGGTGCACCCTTTTTTCCTATATTTGTCTCAAATCTATCATTCTTTATAGCAGAATAGTACTCTAATATATATAGGTACCACACTTGTATGCAGTCATCTGTTGATGGGCATACTGGCTTTTTCCATGATTCAGCTGTTAGGAGATTTGCTGCTATAAATGTTGGTATGCATGTATCACTGTACTATAATGTCTTAATCTCTTTGGGGAAGATTCCTAGCGGAAGAATTCTTGGGTCATATGAAATTTCTAATTTCAATTCTTTGAGAAAGATCTGTACTGATTGTCACAGTGTTCGTGCTAGTTTGTATTCTCACCAACAGTGAAGAAGGGTTCCTTTTTCACCACAGCCTCACTAACATTTATTACGATTTCATTTCTTAGTGATTCCCATTCTTTCTGAAGTAAAACAATCAGAATTACTTTAATTTGCATTTGTGTAATGGTCAAAGATGTTGAGCATTTTTTTCATGTATTTGTTTGTCATTTGTAAGTTTTTCTCTATGAAATGTCTTTTCACATCCTTTGTATATTTCTTGACTGAGTCTTCAATTTTAGGTTGATTTTTTAGTTCTTGTATATTCCAAGAATTAGTCTTTTGTCTGAGCTGTAGCTAGCAAAAACCTTTTTCCCTTTCTGTAGGTTGTCTCTTTGGTCTGCTAATAGATATTGTGGTTTGTTAACCCTTACAGTTACAGAAATTGAGTTTCTGTTTAGAAAATCATTTCCTATGCCTATCTTTTCAAGTGTTTTTTTTTAAAGTTCTTTTTAATTTTTTTTTAAATTTTATTTTAAGGATAGTAAAATACAACAAAACAAGACAGAAAAAGTCAATCAGGCAATGCAGTGAAATTGGTATAGAAATTCAGAACAGGATACGAGGATAACAATCGTAGGTACTATAGTATATCTCATTATCTTCACAGCAGTTGTCCATTCAATCAGATATAGCAAAATCAAACCAAAAACAGAACACTATAAAACCAACCAAAACAGAATTTTGGCTAGATCAAAACAATTAATCAGAACAAATCAAAACAGTGAAAGCAATATTGGCTTTCAAAGACAAGATCTAATACATGTGAAATGTGGGGTTTTTGTTAAAATTTTTTCTAGCTATATGATACCATGTTACACTTCTTTCAACATTTTTTGTTGCTCATGCCAATATTCAAAACACAAGTAAATCTCAAGTAAATGTGTAAGCTTTTATGCCTGATTTTCTGACACCAAAATCTAACTCTCATATTTATTAGTTACATTACTGAACACCTATCTCAGCCTCATTGCTCTGTAAATAGAAATGATAGTTATGGTATCTACTTACAGGGATTTTTAAGAAAGATTAAATAGGGTACTAATTGTTTAAAATAGTATTTGACATAAAAAGCACTCCATGAATATCAGCTAAGAAACACAGAAATGAAGTCCTAAAAATTCATTTTTTAAACTTAAGTATAAAAGTTATTTTTGACTGTTTTAACTTATACCACTTTAAAAATCATAAATAGCTTGAATATTTTCCTATTTCCTTACTGATGATGTAGGTTTATGTTTTGTACATATTACTATTATAATGGTGGTATTTTAAATATTAAGGAAGGCAGGACAGGCGTAGTTGTGCAGATCTATAACCCCAGAACTGAGGAGTGTCACCTCAAGTTCAGGCCACCCTGGGCTATATACTAAGTTTGAGGCCAGCCTAGACTGTATAGGGAGACTCTGTATCAAAAAAAAAAAAAAAAAAAAAAAAAAAAAAATTAAGGAAGGCATATCTATGGTAGAGATATTTTATATTTTGTACATGTTTTAAGTTGTCCATGGGGTGTCATTTGTATTTTAAATGTATTCATAATGGCTTTAGCTCGTATATATGTTCACAGTATAAATAATTGGTTCTATAACTTTTCAAAGTTATCTATGATACTCCTCATTCTTGGCAAACCTTTTAGCAATCCAAAGTTACATAAATAATATTCTCTCAGTACTTTTAAAATTTTTATACTTATATCTTTAACATATTTGTAGCTTTATTAGTTGTATATTGTGAAACAGAGAATCTAATTTCCAGACTAAGGCATAAATTATGATGTATTCTGTAAAATATATGATCCTGTCATGTATTAAAATTGCATCTTTATCGTATGTGGAATTATTCACATAAACATAACCAAAATTAAAGCCTTTCTATTGTTTCAGCCATAGCATTTAGCTTTCTAATACATGCAAATATATAAGAAATAACCCATTTACAACTTTTGCTTTTAACAATTTAATTATTGTATAAAGCAATACATCTTAAATATTGAAAGGTTTTAATGCTTTTGAAATTCTAAGAATTACTTTACTGACACACATTTTAAAATAGCAAAAAAAGGAAAATTTATACTTCATCTCATATAAATACTATTTTCTGAAAAAGTTTTTAAAATTTTTGTATATGTGCTTATATACGCATGTGGACTGCATTATAATACTAAATATGCCTCAAAATATAGGTCACAATCCTAAACTCTAAACATTTAAAGCCGCCTCTTTAAAAACTTAAAATCATTGCTATAAATTCTTCCAAAAACATTGCAATAATTTTTGTAAATTTGAATACTTCTTACCAAATATTTTCTACAGGTTTTTCTTTTTAACTGAATGTATTAAACATCGCCATTTTTACTGCCCATTAAAAGGCAGTTTTCTTCAAATAGTCCATTCCATTAAATTTGAATGTTTATCCATTTGTTAAAGAAATCTAAATTAAGGGCCAGGGCTTTAGCTCAGCAGGCGTAAGTGCCTGCTTGGCAAATGCGAGGTTGTGAGTTCAATCCCTGGCACAAAAAAAAAAAAAAAAAAAAAAAAAAAAAACTAAATTAGAACTAATATATATTTGTCTCTTACAATTTCTTCTCTGGGTATTCACTGCTAATTAATATTACTTACTCCTAGTTAAAGTGCTCACACTGAATTTACAGCTTCTCTTCAAATCATGAAACATTAGTCACTCTGGCATATGGGGGAAGACTTTTCCCATAACAAAGAGTTGAGTAACATTCCCCTCCCTGAACCAGTTATATTAAGACATTAAAAAGCAACTGACATGTAACTAAGAAAGACAAAAAGCAATAACATTAACAAAACTGCATAGCATTTTGCTCATACCAAGAAATTAAGAATAAAGGTTTTACATGCTACCTAGTGCTATAGAAACTTGAGATACAAAAAGGATGATGAGATTATAATCTCTTATAAAGTGAGATGGACTTCATAAAATAAGAATCAAAACTTATTTGTGTGGGTATATATATATATATATATATATATATATATATATATTTATTTACTTATATATCCCTTCTTACAGATATTATTTTTTATATTACTCTTATAAACATTGGAACTTCAGATCAGCATTTATACTGGGCCCAGTGTTTGGCTAAGAGTACACATACATTATCTTATTTAACCAACTCCATGAAGTTTTAATCTTCTTTGTGCAAATGATAAAACTTACATAAGTATTAGGAAATTCACCAAAAAAAGAGAAAAGAAATTCAACCAAGGACACAAAGATGGTACATAGCAGACCCATGACTGAAAATCAGAGTTGCTTACTCTTTAAGCACCATCTGTGATATCAAATGAGTGGGGAAAAAAGTTGTTTCATGTGTGCTATCATTTGGAAACCAATAGACAAGAAAGAATTTTATTTTCCAGCTAGAGTCCCTACAGATGCTCAGTGCTCTGTCTAGGTGGACAGGAATCTTTCCCATCCAGCCAACCACATTTATAGCAGTGGCCCAAGCTCTCTTCACTCTGAGGACTAAATAGCTTCCTCTCTTTTGCTTGGATTCATATTTTTCAACTTTTTCAGAGAATAAGTGACCCATCAAATTAAACTTCATATATCGGACAAAGTAAGAAAAGTTGAATGTTTTCATTTTTCACTTTGAGAAAAACATTAAGCTTTTCATCAAATCAACTTAAGAAACAGCTTGAATTGCAAGATAATACTGCTCCTATAAGTAATTGCTTATGTGCTTGTCTTATTCACAGTGTAAGAGCTATGATTTATGAACATTTTTATTTAAAGTATAATCTTGGATTTATTCCAAATAATTGTCATCTTTGAAATGCTGTCAACCTGGGGTAGCCACAGGGATGCCAGAATTAAAGTATTATATCAGCTCAGCACATGGTCCACCCATTGGTCTCAAGTACATTTTTATCTGACTCTCTTTTATCACATATTTTCTTCCTTCACATTTATATTTAATCCACTGACTTCCGTGACTTCTTTTGTACCAGAGAGCATGTAAAACACTGGAGAAAATGAGTAGACACATTCACTTAGCGGGAGCTTTCTTCCTGATGCTCTGCCCCTCTCTCTTTCGAGCTGAAACTCCATTAGGCAAAAGTGCCCCTGGTATTAATCCAAGATGATTAGCTGTGAAGTGGAGCACAAAGGCAGGACGGGGTGGAGCCGTCTGAGGGTGGGAAGATACTTTAGAGCAAAAGGATCAAGAGAAACATGAGTTTAAGAGGCAAACTTTCCAATAATACCAGGAGCACAAAATAATGTTAGTTACAGCTGTAAACCACATGGATACATTGTGTAAATTTTCCCTTAATGTTTTTCTTTTCATTGTCTCTCTATTTTCTTTTTACATTTTAAACTATCCTGGCCTATTTCAAATATGCTATACTTTTTTTGACATCTTTTTACTGTAACATGCCATTAATGTTTTGTGGGAACACTGATTATTGAATATACCCTGTGCTCCTCTAAGTAATTCCTAGCAGGGGTATTAGGTCAGGAAACTCTTTGCAGCCAATGCTAATTTATCACAAATCACTTATCTCACTTCTAAACTAAATGATTAAGAACTGGTGTGCTAACTTCTTGGGGAGAAGATAACATCGTTTTGAGAACCGGGATCTGTGGGTAGCCAAGTAAAAGAGCAACTCCACTGATGGGCTTTGGACTTCTCATGAACAATTATTATAGATGGTATATTCATCTACGGAGATTCTGAGGTTAATCCTACACCACAATCTAGTTTGTACACTAAATTACATTATGTTTATGCTGGCATTCACCATTAATATGTACAATGAGTAAGTTGAAAGACTATGCATTAGCAGATTTGCAGATATCACATCTATCTTTCTCCAAATAATATTTATAGAGTTTCTGCAGTATTTTAATAATTGTCTCAGATATGCCCTGGGAATAGCAAACAGAATAGATAATACCCTGCTATCAGAAGAAGGAAACAGACACAAGAAATAAATTAGATAAATAAATAATTAAGTCAGTCAAAAATTCAAAGATTGATGGATGAAAAAATAGCAAGTCCTTTATTACAAGAGAGAAGCAACTAGAAAACTGTTCAGCTAAATAGTTATGGCCACCTTCTTTGCTTTGGAGTTAGAATATGAATGAAATAGAGGAATTAGTCCAGGTTTTACAAGATCTCACTGCTTTAAGGTACAGAAACAACTCCAAGATGACTGAACAATAAAGTACAATGAACCTGAGGGGAATAGAACTAAATGAGATTAGAGATTTAACTGAAGCATTTTCAGGTCACAGTAAAGATTCGTATTGTACTCTAAAGCTCTATAAATAAATATTTGAAAAATTTAGGTGAATATCTTAGTCTCATTTACACTTTTATAAATTTATTCAGGGCATGATACAGAGAATGTTCAAGAAGAACTGAGCAGTCTGATTAGTACATTAGATGTGTGAAGTGAAGAAACAAAAATTCAAAACTAATATGTCTGTACATAGACTTGTGCAGCGAGATGCAATGTGGCCTTTTTGCTAGAATGGAAAACCTACTGAGATGACTTGCTTCAGGTGGAATTAGTGACAGCAATTTGACATGCAAATTTTTTAAATGAAAAATTTTAAAAGAGACTACCAGAACACATAGGAAAAGTGAGAGCAAGACATAAAGTATTTTTATGAAATTACTTTAAAAATTAATGACATTTAGTTGAATAAGTTTACTTAGAGATAGAGTTTAGCAGAAAAAGATTGCTCCAAGTATATCGATTAGAATATTCCAGCATGCAGCAAATTAGAGTGTTTCTTTGTTTTTCTTGTGATATCTTGTTTTTTGTTTGTTTTACATATATACTAGGCACATGCTGTACCATGGAGCTGGCCTCAAAACCCTAATTCAGAGTCTTAATTAGGCAATCTACCCCTCAAAAAAGATAATTCAAGTACTTAAAAGCTTTGTCTCGATAGATCCATAAGGAGCTATCTTGCTGAATATTTCCAGGATGGTGGTAATCTACTGGGAGAGACAAAATCAGTATGAAAGCGCCACCTTTGAAAAAATCTATAAATCACTCTCTTAGGTAGTTGCTTATTCTCTCTATCTGCAGCCTTAACTTAATTGTGAAATAGTCACCTAACACAGAGAATCTTATCATATGGCTTGATATGAGGAAAGAAGGGCAAACTACTTCATTTAATGTATACTGGGAATGCAATCATAAATTTGAACCTGCCACAGATCTTGATTGGGTTTCCATGAATAGCCCACTAGTGAAATACTCACTTGGCTAGTCAAGGAAGTGATAAGGGGAACACAGAAATGAGTAATTGTTCTAAGAGTGATCTGACCTAGTTTGTTATATGGCTTGGGGACATCACTCAAATTTGCCATGCGTGTTTGGAAGCAAGTGCTTTGAAATGACCAGCAGCACAAGTTCCATTTGCCACGTTTACATTCACAGCCACCCACAGCCATTGCTCACGAGGTAGCCCGGGTATCGTTTTTATTGATAAGAAAAGACACCTCAGAGACAGGGGTAGAAGATTTCTCAATGAAATAATGATGTTTAGCGCTTGAAACACTCTTAATGAATCCCAGAATGCCAGCCACAATGTTTTTCCTATTGAACAGTATACACTATTGCCAGAGAAACTAGCAGAAGATGTTAAATGAAATGCCTGTATCTAAGCTTTAAGTAGCAATTTCATGAAAATTCTTAATAAGAAGAAATTGATTGGGGAGGGGAGAAATAATTTGCTTCATTTGTTTTGTTAATGTCTTATATGTAATTAATAAACCTCATTTTGATACTATTCAAAAATCAGCATAATGAGATAGGCATACAATGGTCTGATTCATCGTTAGCTATTTCAGAATGAATTTCACTTGTACTTTATTGCTGTAAGATGTATAGGTGTTCTTATAATTTTGAAGGAGTAAAACAAAGAAGGGATGTGAAAGAATGTGAAGGAAGCATTGATTCTTCACCTGGCGTGAATTCTTGTCTTCAACAATAAGACAAACCTCAAAGACACATGTGAAAGGTTTCTAGCACTCACTGTCCTCTCTTCAACGCTGCTGTGACCCAAATTAAAGAAATGCATTCAGAGTTTTCTCGATTGATTTTCCATGAAATCTTCTAAACTTGTTCTTCATATTCCAAGTATACCTCTACTCCCGGAAATCTCCATTCCATTCTGAATGAGCATGAATCAAGCTGGTTATGAATAGAGCATTTTCCAGTACAGTGAACCATCTAGCATGAGATCCGGAACTTCTGAAGAGACAAGATAATATCAAAACTTGATTAATACAGTATAAAGTACATAGTCACTATATCTCATATACATGTGTTTAGAGTTTTGTTCAACTCTGCCTGCATTTTTATATATTAATCACCATCAGATAATAATTCACATCATTTACTCACCTATTATTTATTAAGAACTTATTATCTAACAGGAACCCATCATGATACATTAGGTACAGATCAAGAACAATGTAGGTACATTCTGTGCCTTAAGAAAACATACTTGGGGCTGGGGATTTAGCTCAGCGGCATAAGCGCCTGCCTTGCAAGCAGGCAGTCGTAGTTCGATCCCCGGTACCGATAAAAAGGAAAAAGACCAAAAAAAAAAAAAAAAAAAAAAAGGAAAAGAAAAAGAAAACATACTCTAGGCAACTGTGAGGTCTTGAGTTCTATCCCTGGCACCAAACAAACAAACAAAATACTCTAATTTGGAAATAAGAATTATATAAAATTATAATAAATGGTGATGATTATTACAGTGTACATACTATTATTATACTGCTTATCATGATGACACAGGAGTATTAAAAATGTTAGCAATTTTTAATCTGTAAGACTCTGGAAGAATTAATGAAGACCTTCTGAATTCTGAATCATCGTAAGTTTGTCTTGACCTTCAAATAAATTGGAATAACCAGTTCATTTGTCTTCATGGGAATCTACCATTTCCTTTTTTAAGAAAGTAATTTTATTTATTTTTAAAGTTTTCTTTCTTTCTTTTTTATTGGTACTTTTGTATATCTTTTTTCAAATACATTTTATTCACACATAAAAAGAAAGCAAAAGAAGAAGGAGCCAGAGATTTAGCTCAATAGCATAAGCCTGTCTGGCAAGCATTTAAAGGTCATAAGTTTGATTCATGGTACAAGAAGAAGAAGAAGAAGAAGAAGAAGAAGAAGAAGAAGAAGAAGAAGAAGAAGAAGAAAGAGGAAGAGGAAGAGGAAGAAGACTACAACAAAGTTTAAAATACATTACTTGGGAGTAACAATGGTATATACATTGTACGTCGTCATCCACAAATCATTCACCCAGAGCATGACATCTGCCTTCAATTGCCCAAACCATACTAGTACAAGTCTACCACTTCCTAATGTAGCAATTATGCACATTCTTTGCTGTGTCTCAGCAAGTCCTGAATGGATAATCCAGATGCAATGGAAATATTGTAGGTTAAGTACTGTCCACTAATCCAGGTCTATCTTGGTAGCATCTGCTCCTATGCTAGTCTGAACCTTTTGAGAAAAATTCTGGAGCCATATCAAGGAAAAGGGTCAATAGAAAGATTTGTGACCTAAAAAGAGGGAAAGAAATCACTCCTATTAGTCACTGCTCTGTGAGGTTGAGCACATCCTCTGTGACCAGGTCAAAGCTCCTCTAAGTGTGATTTCTGTGAAACCTAGACAGTGTCCTACTCACATCTGCATTTATTTCAAAGCTTAATATTATTTTTAAATGCATGAGCAACTTTATACAGGCTCCTTCCACTGAGAGTTATCACCAGGTAAATTCTTTGTGATTCAACTCTACCACAGGATTGGGAATGTAGCTTAGCAGCAAAATGCCTGCTTGGCAAACACAAAGTCCTGAGTTTGATTCTCAGTTCCAATAAACAAACAAATAAATAAAAACCCTATTATATTTCCCAAACAATTGAAGAAAGACTTACTGAGCGTGTTCTTGAAAAGTGACTCACCATCCTACACTTCATTACCATGTAATCAAAGTTTGCTTCCTCAGTTTATAAAATGTGTTTGGTGTTAATATATTGATGATAATATCTCCTAAATCCATATTCCCCTTACAAATGATGGCACTGCCAAATGCAAGAAAATTAAATTTTATTTAATTGGCAAGCAGTGATGTACCTACCTTTTCTTTTTTTTTTTTACTTTTCCTATTTTTTCTCACAGCACCAAGGATTAATCCTGGGCCTTTACACTGAGTTACTCCCCACCCTTTTTATTCTTATTTGAGATAAGCTTTCACTAAATCTCATGAACAGACTTGAACTTACTATCTTCCTGCCTCAGCTTCTCCAATACCTGGATTATAGGTGCCACCACGCATGCATGGCTTAATTGTTTTTTGAGTTCTCCAGGTACATATACAAGATACACATTCATAGAGTAAAAGTAAGTAAGAAAAAAAGTGTATTTGACTCTACTAAAACATGTGCAACTCTGTGTAAACCCCTAATCTCTGACATTTTTTATCATCAGCTAAATAATTTTACTATTATAAAAATAAGATCATCAAATGTTGCACCTGAACAAAATGATGAATTGTTTGTCTGAGGTTTGTTCCAATAAAATTTGTCTTTGTTTTTCAAGGAAAAGCTGTTTTTACAATTTTCTGTTTACCAATACATTTTGGGGAGTCTTTCTTTTCCAGTGACTGTTCTGGTCAACTTGCCACTATATCTTATTTGGAACTTCCCTAAGTGCTTATTAAAAAAAAAAAAAAAAACTTTGAAATAATCACTCAATCAGAGTAAAATTTTAGAAGAGAATCCAATTGGTACTTTTGCTGGTGACAAGGTAGGAAGGATTAAAAGAAAATAGTTTCTGTTTATATCATATACATTGATTCATGGTGGAAAATGTTTCATAGTTTATCATTTCTATCTGAACAGCAAATTCATGTAGAAAATCTGATCAAAGCACACTCTTTAATAATGTATCACCTCTATTGATATTCTTAAATTGTGTTGACTTTCACAACACAAATAACAGTAAAAGAAGCCTAACATTGTAATGAGCGGGCTGGTATTTAAAACACATATGTTCCACATGAGTCTTTGAAAAGCCATCCAAATGCTTTCTAAGGTCAAATATATAGTAAAAGAGAACATTTCTCCCAATGGTTTATGTTATAAATGTAGAAAAACACAGAGCAGAATCTGTCTCTGCATTTCTTCTCATATGGCAAAAAAATAGGATAGGTACCATGCTGTGTATCAGGGTCACACTTCAGCTATCGGGCGCCCAGTGGATTGGTCATGAAGTGGCTGATTTGTGAGTGGTGAGTTTTCCGATTTCAACACTAGCAAAGGTGTTCCGAGAGTGTTGTCTCCTCAGTCGGTATTCTAATGACCTTTCAACACAGAATTGAGATAAAGCATGGCACGCTACTAATAGAATTTGCTGCAGGGAGGCCCACGGTGAATTGCTGACTTTACCATGAACTCTAGTGCTGTATGACACTAAAACAAAGCTATAGCAAAGGAAACAAAAGTGAATGGGAAATTAAAAGAATATACTGTTCACAGAAAAAAGAAAACAAATGGCAATCCGAGTCACACAGAGGCTGTGTTACACATTATAATTTACCATTCAACAATTGTGTTTGTTAAATGTGCATACAGGCTGGTGTCTCATGCATATGTTTTCTATGCTGCTTTACAGTAGTTAAGATGGCATTATACATTATAATAAACAAAATGTAGGAATGTCACAGTTGGCTACATTCCTATCAATTATGAACTTAATTTTTATACACATTTAATACTTATCTAGTTTCAGACCTTGCTATATTGAGAAATTTTCTTTTAAAGAAAAATGGTTTATACAGTTCACTTCCTGCCATAATCAAGGTCTTTCTAACCTGATATCAGAAGGTTATGCTTCAGTGAATAATTCAGTAGGTTAGTGAAACTCTGGCAGCAAAGAAAGTGCTAATCTTAGATGGAAGCTGTGAGGGATATTAAGAAACAATTGCAAAAAGTGACATATTTAATAGAGAAAGATTACGCTGTGCTACATCTATTTAATTTGAATTGAATAAATTTTGCCAGTATTTGATGAGATGCAGACTAGAAATTATGTGAAACTTCAGAATGTCACAGAAGTCTAGAATAGAGAATACAAGACCCTAAAAATATTTTACTGTGATTTTGAAGACTTTTCAGTCATTCGGGAGAATGTTAAAGAAGCTGGAAACTCACTGCAGGGATGGATTGATTTGAGTTTTAAAATAAAGGGTATCAGAAAGCAGTTTACCAGAAGGTAGGAAAGGAGTGGACTAAAAGTGAGACAGTTACGTGAGTCCTTCAAATCGGAGAATTCCTTTAGTACTGTGCCTCAGAAAAAAGTCATCCTCTATTTTGCAAGGGTAATTTAGAAGATCTGACAAAAATAAATCTGAAATTATGATAATTACAAGTGTGAAAAATATTAAGTAGCGGTTTATGACCTATAGATTCTAGGCAAACATTTCCATTTCATGGGTAATTGTCTTTTTTAGTTCACCTGACATAACTTTAAAGAAGAAGAACATAAATATTTCTAATATTTAACCTAGGACAACATAAGTTATGACTTTATTTTGGCAAATTTATTAACAAATTAACTTGCATAGTATTTTTCTGTGGAGTACAGGTCTTATACAAAATGTCACAGAATTCATTCTCTCAAAATAGGTGGCCTTCAAATTATGAGTCCGTATCAAATTGCTTTGAGAAATATATATGTGGTCTTTGGCATTTACAATATAATTTTACATATTAAAACCTCTAAAACACCCTGAAACAAACTAAATTTTTAAAAATACATACTAAGCAATATAATATCACTTAACTTCTCTTTACTAATTTATTTGACTTCCAATATATATTACACACTAACAATCTGCAAAATATTTTTAGAAGTTGCTTTTTATATACAGTTTAGTCTTTTAAAAGGTAATGGTCTTTTAAAAGTAGAAAGTACAATGACTTTGTTATTTGTGTTCATGGTCAGGTTTTGCTGGTATAAATCCTGAACTAATTTTCATGCCTTCCTGAATGTTATTGGTGTTCTCATCTAAAACAGGTACGGTAACTCCTCACTGCTAAAATGATGCAGAGATTAAACAAGTTTTTGGCATAAGTAAATCAGTAACTATATATAGTAGTATCTTGGTATTTACTAGGGCATTACTATGATTTTTATTGAAGGAAATATAAAAAGCCAATCAATTAACAAAACTATCACTAGTATATATTTATATGCTATAAGAATGCTCAAACAACTTTGAAGGTTAGCATAGTAAGGGGCTGTAGAAAACAAGCCTACCAACTTTCTGATCCCTTTCTTTGTTAGCCAAACAAGTTGAGAGACAGTCTTGCCTGTTTAACTCCTTTACCAACAGTGGGAGTTTCCTTACTCGTATTTTGTAGAGCCTACTGATTCAATATGCTGGCAATACCAAGTTACCAGTCAGCCTCATGTGGGGCAGGTGTGCTGACGGTGTGTTACCTGGACAGCAGGCTAGAAGTGCTGGATGAATCTGTATCAACACCAAGCTCACTTTCCACTAAGTGACATACATCGAGATAAGTACTTCTGTCAGCCCTTCCTTGAGGGATCCCTTTCACTTTCTCAATTGTTTTCTGGCCTTCCCCACACTTTCCAAATAAGCTATTTGCACTGCAAATTTGTCTTATAATTTACTTCTGGGAGAAACTAAGTTAAGATACCTAAAACTGCTGGGAATAGAGAAGAAAAAGATCATACGAGTTGTGATGCATCCATCACTGATAGCTGTTTTGGGGATTCCCTCTTCTAAATGCTAAAGTCCAGGCTTATGTCTACAATTAGTAAATTACTAAGTTCCACTTGATTCTGTTACCTTGAGCTAAAAATTTTAAAGATGACATTGCCTATTTTTCTTAATTAATAACATATATATTTGTACACAAACAGTGGATGGACAGATGACAGACTAACAGATAGATGCTAGATAGTTGCCAGTTTTAGTGCTCTTTCAATGCACTTTTTCAACATTCTCACTTTCAAAATGCCATCTTTATGTCCTTCAAGAATGAATGAGTCAACTCTGAAGACTACTGTAGATTTCATTTGAAATACAGGTAATAATAAATCCTAGGCTTTGTCCTACTTCAAAGAGGTTTTCTTTATACTGCTTCCTTGGTTCTTTAATCCAACTTTTGCATTGCCTACTCTCCAAATTTTAGAAATCATTTTTAATTATCTTTGTGTCACTGCCCTGAAATATTCTTATTTAGTAGTTTTTTTTTTTCGATTATATGTAGACTGATTTCCAAAAATGGAGAGACACAGGACAAAAGTCATGACAATATTTTCCCTTTAACACTAACAGTTATTTCTCAAAAAATACATATCAGATTATATTCTAAAATTGACACAGATGAAAACAAAACGAATCTTGCTCTAGAACACAGTTACAGTTTGTTTTGTATTTCTGTTTGGAGTGAATTCAGTAAAATTATACAGAATAAAAATATCTCAGGTTGACTAAAAGGCAGCAACACAGTTTCAAATTTTGTCAAACTGTTCTACTTATTTCAAAATCAGACTAAATTAATAAAGCAAAGCATCTCCATCTCTATTTCCTTATAGCTTTTTTTGAATGACATATTACATTCTTCCCCAAAACACTACCCCTAAATTACTAACTTTATCTTCACGACAAATAAGGCAACTGGGTGGGTTACATAATTACACTCAATTTACCGATGCAGTAATTGATGAAAGCCTGTGTTCTTTAAGAATGGTCAACATATTTATTTCTAAATTTCCATCCTAGTTCCTCATATCTCAGATACACATATGTATATATATATGATCTCCTACTTGGTTGCAAACGAATCTTGTATTAAAAAGTGGCAGCTAGGGAAATAGTCATTAAATTACATTAAATTACAATTCTCAACCATCCAGCATTACTTCAAGCCACCAGCATCACTCAGGACGTCTGTAGTGAGGACTGTAGTGTGCTGCCCCATGTAACAGGTACATCAGAGCTCATTTATTCCACCCCAATCACTGCTACTGATACAAAAACAAACAATGACCCATCAGCTTCAGTCCAAAATATGTGATGCAGTGGCTTTGTTTAGACACTTCATAGAACGAGCATTTGTCTTCTAAGATCTCAGACTCTCCACTTCTGCCCTAAATCCTATAATTTTCACTTACCTTCTATTTCATTTCCTCTCCATTCATCCATCTCCTCACTTCTGCCTTCAAGCATACCCAAGACATATACTATTAAAAGAAAAAGAAACAAAAGCTAAACACTATGGCTTCCAACTAGTATATATTTTATTTTTTTAAGGAGATAGAACTTCAGAATCTGTCTCTATATAAAAGTTAAATGTATATGTTATAAATACCGAAATGCATGTACAATTTAAAAGATATTAAATAGTACTGATGAAAAATATCTCTTTTTCCCACATTTTCAACAGTAGCCCAGCTGTCTTTCTCAAATGCAATTGCTTTTATCAGTGCATGTTCTTCCAGCAATAATCTAAACATATTTAAGCATGCATGTTCATATCCTGCATATTTCTATACAGAACTGATTGTGTGCAATGCATATTGATCCAAGTGTTAGTTTTTCCACTTTAGACTGTCTAGAGGATGCAGCATATCAGTGCATATGAAACAACTCAGGTTTATTGTTGTTGGTTCTTTAACTTGTTTGCTTGCTTATTTTTTCTATTGTTGCTCAATAGTCATTTCCTGGAGGTAGCACAATTTACTTTCTGGTGAGTACTTAAGTCCATCAAATGTTTGACATTTTAATAACACCATGGTGGACATTCTCTACACATGTCAGTGTCACATGAATGTACATACGTTCCTGGGCATAAAATTGTTTACATAAAAACAACACAAAAAATTTAATCTTATTTCTCAATGTATTACTATTGTACAGTGAAAATGCATGAATTTCTTATCTTCTCTATCTTCTATTTGTCTGTCTTTCTGCTAACATGCATTCCGTGCACTTCTCTTTAAACACCCTTGCCACCATCTCCACAACTCTAGTTTTTTCCTCTCAGGTAACCAGAATGCTTCTCCATCTTGCACTGTTCTTTACTCACTCATGCAGTGAGAGGCTCCCTGGTCCTTCTTACAGTTTACAATCTCAAATTTGTAATCTAACTATTGGTATTAACAGTGTCTTCACAGGTTCTTAGAGGACATTTATATCTTTTTTGGTTTGGGGGCGATTTTTTGTTTGTTTGCTTGTTTAATTATTTGATTTTTAGTTGCTTTTACTGCTGAGTTGATTACTTATGAGACTTAATAAATATTTCTTGCATTAACCTAGATCTAGATAAATAAATATGAGTGAATCAATGAAAACATGAAAGAACTAGAAATTTTGCAAAGAAACACATTTAACTCAGTTTGGGGAACCTATGATGATTCTTCTGGACTTGTATTGACAGGATTTTTTTATTCTCAAAGTATTTTAAATGAATAAAATCTTAAGGTACTTGGCATTCCTGATAATTAAGATAAATTTTAATCCATTAAAGTTCAATGTTACCCATATAACTCTGGCATCCGAATGAAGATGTTGTTAGAAAAATTACTCTGCACACATGCACAGGGTCTAGAAGCCAGTTCCTGTGAAGTATTTGGGAACAAGCATCTCCGTGGAGAGTCACTACTTGTATTCATCATAGCTTGAGGAAGTTATGCCTTCTGTTTATCACTTCTGCTGTTTTCTTTTAGAGTCCAGATTCTACTGGGTTTCAGAAAACAAAAATAAAACAAACAAAGCGTGGTCTGCATATAAAGCAGAATGCAAAGCTGCTGACTGATTGTGTGAAAAATATACAATTGAGGAAACTGCTTTTGTAAAACAATGATAAGAATACTTGCTATATTCATGGTAGCGACAGCAGAATTTACAATCTTATATAATGACGTTCTGTTTTTAACAAGGCCACCAATGAAAACAATTTTCTTATTTCTGAGTCAGAGGATTAGGTCAATTGTACAATAATTATTATAAATATTAGGATGTTGTTCTTTAAAATTTCAGATACTCTAAAACTTCATCAAGAAAACTCCCTAAATTGCTCCTTACAGGATACTGATACATAGGAGAAAGATCAATGGTTTAGAAATCACACAAAAACATTCTAATTCCTGTCACATTGTCTAGGTCCTTTTCTTCTCTGTCCTCCATTTTCTCATTGAATAAATAACAATTTAGAGGGGAAAATTTGAAGCTCCATTGAAGTTCTAATGATGTATTCAGGAGTGGGAACTCTGAGATAGAAAACCTGCCTTCCAGATACAGCTCCACTGTTTCCTGCTAAGTGAGTCTTGGCAAGTTATTTAAGTCTCGAAGCCTCTATTGACTTTTTTTTTAAATTTGGGACTAATGATGCTTTCTTTAGATAGTTATTGTAAAAGTCAAAATTAAAAAAAAGTAAAAAAAGTATTCCTTCAAGTTCACTCCCTATAATGGACTACTAATCTCAGTTAATTATGAACAGAATCAGTGATTTTTAGGGAGAAGATGCAGTTGAATAATACAGCATATCATACATTAGTGTACATATTCTAAGGTTTATTTTATGCATAAGATTTAAAACTTAGGAACTGATATGTTATATTTTACGAATAGCTTTAATTACCTTTAGAAACAACAGCTTTCATCTTTTTAAGAAATAGAAAAAAATTCTTAAAGGAATAAACAACACAAAGGAAGAATTCTAAATAAAATGGAGGAACACTTGAAAAAATACGCCAAAAAATGCCTGACCACTACTAAATTCCATGTATTTCTAACAATAATGATAATGATAAACAATATTTTTCACTTTAGTTTCAGATGTTTCTCTAAGGATTGTATGCATTAACCTAGTTAATACTAAAATCAGTTACACATCTTTTTAAAGGTAAGATTAATGAGAAACCAGTAAAATAATTTATTCAAAGTCAAATTAGTAAGCAATACACATGTATTTCATTTCACATTACTAATTCGTTTTCAAAGTTTATGAACGAGAACTGTCCACCTCAAAAAAGTAATTGAAAAACTACCCCAAACACAAGACTCACTATTAATAATTAGGCTATGCTTGGATATTTTGAAGATTCAAAGAGAGAAAATTTAGTACAAAACATTTTTTATCACTCCTGGGTTTCTAAGTGTAGCACTAAAATAGTAGAGAGAATTACTCTTTTGCTCCTGGAGAACTGAGACAGAAAGACGAAGACAGAGAGAGAGAGACACAGAAAGTGTGTGTAAGGCGGGAGATACGCATACAACAGAAAGAAGAGTTCAGAAAAAGATACTGGAAAATTTGTTTTGATTTTTCCACTTAAAGTAGGCAAGGACATTTTCCTGGTTTTCTTTCTGAGGCAGAGTAACACAATGGCAATAGCAGTGTGGAGCCAGTATCAGCAACAACTCTTTGGTACCAGTATCGGAACCGACAGTTAGCATACATATACATAAAAGGCACTTTTAAAATTCAAAATTGTGGGCTGGGTATACAGATAAGACCTGTAAGCACCTGCCTGGCAAGAACAAGGTCACACACGAGTTTCATTCCTGGTACAAAGGACGAGAGACAGAGAGAGAGAGAGAGAGAGAGAGAGAGAGAGAGAGAGAGAGAGACAGAGAGAGAGAGAGACAGAGAGAGAGAGACAGAGACAGAGACAGAGAGAGAGAGAGAGAGAGAGAGAGAGAGAGAGAGAGAGAGAGAGAGAGAGAATGCATTATCTGGTTACTTTCTTTTTATTTGATTATTTGTTCATTTTTATAATGGTTGCAAATATCATTTAATATGATACCATCATTCAATAAATATTTGTGCTTTTTACCAAGATGAGAACAAAGCTCCTGCCTCTCCCAAAGCTGAAGTCAAAGCCAGAACTTAAAATTCAAGAAGGCCACACCCACGAAAAGAAGAAGATTCGCAGTCTGCAGGTCCATGTGCTGCTGCTCTGCAGGCAACCCAGAGACCTTTGGAGAAGCAACCCTGACACCCACAGAATCCGCATGAAGAGGACAGCACCACACTGTGGTCACTGTGGACGCCAAGGCCAAGGAGCACCCGATCAAACGAGCTGAGAAGGTCTGTCATGGACATGGCTGAAGTCAGGACTGTGTATAGCGGAAGGCAGATGTTTGACTGGCACACCATTATGACGCTTTGGATCTTACCAGTGAAACCGGGGTCTTCTAGACTGAATCTAGCTGGCTAATTCTAAATACACATTGTTTTCATCATAAAAAAGGAAATATTTTTTATTATGCCCATAAATCTACCCTTTCAAAGAATAGTGTGCTGTTTTTGTTATTTCTTTAATGCAAGAATGAAACTTGACTATCTGCCTTTTTATGATTTATTTTGTTTAGATATAGAAAATAACATTTTATAGCATTTATATAATCGGTCACATTTGTCTTCATTACAATGAGAAATAAATGAAAAGTCTAATTCGATCAAATATTATCACTGCAATAACGGTACCTACTGGAAGCAATTGGAAATTTTGAGAAAGCTTAACTTGCCTTACATTCTTTGGCTTAAAAAGCTTTCAGAATCTAGGGTAATTATATCACTGATGTTTTATGATATGGTTTGGTCAAAGACCCAAATTCGAGAAGATTACATTTCACCGAGCATAATATACTCACTCTCCTTATACTAAATGGTATTTAAAAAAGAGACATCTTTAAATATGTTTGAACTTACCGAAGTCACTATAATGACTGCATAGTTCTTAGAATTAAAAGATCATAGACACAGATGACCACAAATAATGTGAGACAAATAATGTTTCTTCAAAACTGAAAAACACAAGGTTTATTTAAAAGAGTATCAAATGTAGTCAATATGGTTAATCAGTTTACCAAAGCAAAGCAGGGTTTCATTAGCTTTTGTCTTTCTTTTTTGCTTGTTTGTTTAAAAACTACCTTTGGTGTAGTACTGCAATGTACAAATTCACCTCATAGGAGTAAATCTGGATAGATGAGGCATGGTGTAACAGAAATAGCCCTATTTACTTTTCTTAAAATGTTAGGACTTTGTGTATTGAGAACAGAGTGAGAGATACTGTAATAAATTATTAGTTAATGTGTTGGTAATTCAGAACTTCATATTCAACTAGCTTTTAAAATCTGGGTACTCTTAACTTTAATGCAGTTACAAGTCTTTTGTTTTAAATTTAGACCGTTCTATGTGAAGAAGAGTATCCTTTTGCCTTATGATGTCTGACAAATTTAAGACTCCTGGTTTCCTTGTTGGTACTTAAGAAAAATCAAAGGAAAGAGTTTGTTCTTTTGCAGAAATAATTGCTGTCCTCTAAAATCTAAATGCTACTTTTTTATTATCTTCTTATTATTAAGTCTTAAATGTATGTTTATATATGTACATATTACATAAACTTCATTATATAAAAATCTAATTAAAACGTATATAAACATATACATACACATATGTGTATTTCAGAGAGAGAGAGAGAAACCACCACAGTAGAATGATTTGTAAGAGAAAAGTAAAAGGAAAGAAAAAAAGAAAAGAAAGGAAGAAAAGAAGAGAAGAGAGGCCAATTTTTATGAAGAGGGGATCTTTCAGGATCTGGAAACCACTTCATTTGCTTTCATATCCTTTGCTCCTGGCAGTTACAGAGCTGAGTGGCTCATTCTTACCTAGTTTAGAGGGGAAAAAAAGGAAAATCTTCTGCCTCTTCTTTTCTAAACCCTTCAATTAAATCCCTGCCAACAACCTGTATTTAGTCTCAAAGTATCTCTACATAATGCTGGGGATTACATTTAACTATACTCTGGAATTGAGAATACTCATTCAATCGAATGTTCCCAAATAAGGAAGAAAACTATAAAATTGAAACCAATGCAATCAAGTAGTCTATATTCAGAATCTATAATAAAACCCAGAAACAAAAAGGAAATGTAGACTGACACAAAAATAATGTCCAGGAAAACATAGATTGATATCCGAGTATATAACACCAATTAAAAAGATATATGTTTAAATTGTGAAGATGAATATTTCTTTCACAGATGATCATAAATGCTTTTGTCCCAAACGTAAGAAAAATATAATTGTATCGCCCCCTAGTGGCAATTGATGGCAGAACTGTTGTAAGAAATAAAACATCTAAAATTTCTCATCTTCTAATAAAAAGCATTAAAAGATATTTGCCTTAAAATGCTTAAAAAAGAAATCATATTGGCTTATGATGTCTAGATGCATTCAGAAATGGGCTACAGTGACTTTGTTTCTATTTTTTATCGAAGAAAATATTATTCTTTCTCTAAATGCTACAAAATGATCCTTTCCCCTCATTTATTGGTAAGCTGTTTTCAGTGAGCAGTAGTAAAAAGCTAACTCTGTATTTAGACATTTGGACTGTGAATTGAACTTGTTCTTTTATGTGAAAACATGAATTTTAAATGGAATTCGGAATTGACTTTTTTTGCTTTGGTGGATATTTGTTTGAATTTTGCATTTTAAAACTTGTCTACAAAAACAACCTAATGAGTACCAGCAAGGTCAAAAAGAGTTCCAAATAAAACAAAAATAGATTAAAATGAAAACTTTTGACTGTATTAAAGACCTACTTAATAACTATTAATAACTTAATGATTTTTATGTTATTTATAGAAATCTAAACACCAAGCAAACTCATTAAATATCAAAATTTAAGTAGAGATAACTAGGTAACCATAAAAAAAGCAGTACAATATTTTTAACCAGCATAGACATTTTGATTCTAAGAGCAAGTGAAAAATTTTATTTTAGCTTTCTCCTTTTAAGTGTCCAAGAGAATGTTATAAATATTTAAAAGCTATGATTTACGGCTATAAGATCTAGAAGCAGTGGACTGAAGTAATCAGTACCATGTAACATGTTTAGGACAGTAATGTTCGTCAGGAAAGATGTATATGTGAGATACGTGTGTGTTTGGGAGAAGACTGAAAAATGCACTTCTTGGAGAGCCAAAGAATAGGTGGCCTTGAAATACCTGATTTCTAAACATGAAAAAAAAAATTTAAAATAAACCATTGCTAAGAAACAAGGACCGTGGATAGCTTTTTACAAATTGTAGGACTTAAACCGAGAATGACTCTAAATATTATAACTTTTTAAACATAAAATGAAAAAAGAAATATTTTTAAAATGCATTTAAACAGAAAAAAACATACAATTTATGAATTCCCAATGGTTGACAGGGTTAAAAATTGCTTATTTATGGACTAGATACCTACATTACCAGAGGGGTTTATTATTACAAATTTGTTTTTCAAAAATGAAATTATTTCACTAAAAACTATAGTTGTTTTGATATTCAGAGCAATAAAATGAAATGGGAACAACAAATAAAACAAAATTTCTTGATACTCCAAACTAATGTTGAAATTTATTTTGCTGTGCTTTCATTGTTTATATTTATATCTTTTGTTTTTAAATTTTAGACTTCTTAAAAAACATTTCACCAATCTATTTAGAAATTTTATAATGTACTAATTGTTATTTTATGAATGAGCCTATGCAAACTACATTTTATTCTGGTAGCTTTAAAAATAATTTAAGTGAAATTTGCTTTTCAATTTTATTTTCTCGTTGAAGAATGAAAGTTAGTTTATATCTCTACTGTCTGGTATCGAGCTTATTTCTATCTCAGACTCTTGCTGGCTTTGTATTTAGAAACAAGTGTCAGATGACATTCACACTTGATTTCTTGCTGTGGAATTCTTCCATTTTTAAAATAAGCATTCAGAAACGATTCTGACTTAGAACAATTGTTTAAATGAACAAAAGTTCGGAAAATACTACATGCACTACTTTTTTACTTTATAATTTCTGATGGGCAAGTTATCCAAAAATCAGAAAATTGAATCCTGTATACTAGTATTTATTATAAACCATCAGGCCTTTGTCATGGTTAACTGAGAAAGCTAATTTTATAATAACTGGCTCCAGCATATACTAACAGTAATGAAATTCTTTTCTGCATATGTATCCCTGCAAATGCTTTGGAAATTCTTACTAGTTGTTTCTTCTCATTGCTGGTGTAACTAAACATGGATCCTAGGTCTGCTGTTTTCTTTCTACTAAAGATTTAAGTTTAAGAAATAATGCATGCCTGTCTAGACAACCCTAAAATTGTTTTAGTTACTGATGTATGGATGACTGATAAATGTCATCTTTTCTGCCGGCAGTGCATTTTGAATCTAGTCTTCTGACATTTGTCTGTAGCTGACCTGTGTCTGCATTTTAGATTTACATGAAACACTTAAGTTTTACAACTATAAATCTTTTGGTTTCATTGTTCTGACTCAACATTGAATAAAATAAAACAATTAGATCTTCTACAATGTTTCTTCTTCCTCACATGGATGTTTTTAATTAAACCAGCAGGGAAGATTGTAATCAAACGAAAGTCAGTGGAATTTACTTCATCCCTTACCTACTGAAACAATTATTAAATTCCCTAGCTTCATATTTCTCATACCGATAAAATTAAATCTGCAGCTCTCCTAGGAAGGGGAAAAAAAGAAAAGAAAAAGCAGTGCCAAGTAATCAAACCTATAGGTCTTCAGAACAATAATGCAAAATATAACTTTGTTGTGTGGAAAATTGTTACCTTACTTCTGTAGATTTTATATCAGTTTTCCTCATTTTTGCTTTATTGTAAAGGTTCTTATATTTTGCACACAATAACAGAACAGTAGCCCTTAGAAATGTGACTATAAGACCTAATTAGGTTATTTCTGAACCATATTTTTATAGAATAATGGTCTACCTTGAGTTGACCCATGATTTTACTGAAAGAAACAGTTTTCCTCACTTATTTTATAGTATAAATATGAAATTATTGAGAACATGAATATGAAGAAACGCTTTCCTGACTGTGTGTCTGCGAGCCTGTGTTAGACATCTCGTTACTCTGATGCAGTGTGACGTGGCATTCCCACTACTCACCCTTTACGCTGTTTACGCTGCTTGGACAAGGTTAAAAATATATATGAGGAACGATCATCTTTATATTTCAAATAGATGGAGAAAACAATTTACATGATTTCTAGCCAATAAAGAAACACAGGTTTTTAACAGCTAGGAAGTGATAACTTTGGTGATAAGAGCAGCGATTCCTGACAGCACCCTGTCTGATTTAGGACTGCATTAGACTTTTGGTTGGCAATAGCTGGTGACAATGAGGTTGTGCTGTGTGTGCCTTCTTTCCAGCACTTAGCTGAAACATATCGATATGTGTCTCCATCACCCTACCATACAATTAAGAGTAGAAAACCTAACATATCCCCTTACCAAATCCTTGAGCCATGATAAGCATTATGTAAATGTTAAATGGATTGATAAATATTAAAAGAATGGATAAATATTAAAAGGTGGGTGTTATGGTACTGAATCCAGACTTCACTGTCCTTAATATTGAAGGATAAAGAACACTTGTTAACCTGATATGAGACACTAACACGAAACTTTAAAATCATAAATGAAATTAAATAGCAGTTAAAATCATACACAACAAAATATGCTAAGATATGCAGAAAGACCTGGTATGCAGAATGAGAAAAAGATAAAATAGTCAAGATGGACCTAATTTTATATTATTTTCATTAAGAATTTTAAGAATTAAACTACTCTAATGGAAGGAACTTAATGAAAATTAGTCTGCCTATCCAATTTGGTGCTTCTTCTTTGTGATTTATTTTGTCTAGAATGACAATGAACCCAGATTCTGTGAGGAATGCTGACTCTAATTTATGAAGTGATTTATCTGAGGTGGTACAGACTACTGGCAAAAATAGCATTTGAGAAAATAGAGTTTTCTCTATGGTAAATGTAACCATGTAAATGTGAATAGAGTCAATGCAAATTTTTCACACAATATAATTAGTAAGATGAAAATGATTTTTGAAAGCAGTTTATAAAGATGAATAGTGTATTACACTGTTTGGGATATGTGTACCGTTATAGGAAATGAAAAAATACTGAAAAGACAAAATAAGCCTCAAGAAAAAAGTATTTTAAAAAAATCCAAAAGTGATACAATAAATGAAATTAAATCAAATATAGATGACTCTATTATTACTTTCCTTAAAAGAATTACAATATTATTCATTAATTACCTTACTTATTAATCCTATAAACAAATTTATTTATATTCCACTAGCTATCATTAAGTGGAAGATGAAAAAATAATTTCACTGTGAAAACAAATGCCAAAAATTCATTAATTAAATAACAAAAGACAAGGATATAATTTATGAAAAAATGAATTTAGAATAAAACAAATGAACTGACTTGAACATAAAGATGTTTGATTTTTCTACAGTTGTTTTTAAAATTTATTGCAGTGCACTCAAAATGAATTTTGCAATGAGTGTCCATATTTTCTTGAAAATTAATATATACAACTAAGAATTTTGTGTTTTAAAGATGACCATTGCTCATGTTAACACAGAATACATTATAAAAATTCCATATCTTATATATGAGTAAGAAATTAATAAATTAAGAGTCAAGAAGTTTACTCAGCAAGAATTGTAAAGAAATATAAATTTAAGAAGTATAAGATTTTAATGTAGAATGACTATACAAATCAACTTTTAAAAAAATAGGTTTTGTAAACACCAATAAGGAACTGAGAAAGAAAATGGAAGAAAATTTTATTCAAAATAGCTTTAAAGGAATAGAATATTTAGAGATCATCTAACCAAAAAAGTAAAAAACCTCAACAGTGAAATTCACTAACACTGATGAAAGAAACTGAAAAAGATATTAGAAGATGAAAAGACTTTTTATGTTCAGGGATTGGCAAAATTAATATTGGCATATTACCAAAATGGTGTGTTACCAAAAATTGTCTATAAAGTCACTGCAATCACCATCAAAATTTCAATGACATTCTTCACAGAACTACAAAAAACAATCATAAGGTTCATATGAAAACACAAAAGAGCCAGAAAAACCAAAGCAATGAGAAGCAAGATCAAAACTGAAGGTATCATAGTACTCAATTTCAAATTACACTAAACAAAAGCAGCATAGTGCGGTCACAAAAGTAGACACATAGACCAGTGGAGCAGAATAGAGGGCGTGGAGCAACATACAATTATAGCCATCTGATCTTGATAAAGAAACTAAAAGCACATTTTGGAAAAAACATGATCTCTTTAACAAATGGTGCTGGGAAACTTGGATATCCATCTATAAGAAATTGAAACTAGATTCCTATTTTTCACCTTGTACAAAAATCAGTTCAAAATGAATCTAACATTTATGCACAAGATCTGAAACTTTGAGATTGCTAGAAGAAAATATAGATGAAACACTTGAGGCCACAGGCACAGGCATAAAGACTCCCTTACTAGACCTCCAGCAATACAGGAAATAATGGCAAGAACTGACCAATGGGATTGCATCAAATTAAAAAGTTTCTGCTCAGGAATGGAAACAACTAGCAGAGAAAGGAGAAAGGTCTATAGAATCTAGAAATCTTGACCATTTATCCTTCTGACGAAGGATTAATAAATGTAGAAGGAACTCAGAATGTTAACAGCAAGAAATCAAATAGGCCAGGCAATAAAGGGGTAAATGATCTGAACAGACTCTTTTTCAAAAGAACTACAAGTGGCCAGTATGCAAAAAGTTCAGCATCTTTAATGATTAAGGAAGTATAAATCAAATCTTCATTCTGACACCATCTCACGCCAGTCAGAACAGAATCACCAACACAAAACCAATAAATGCTGTCAAACATGTCAGGAAAAAACAATCTTGCCAGCTAGAAAGTAAGAGAGAGATGATTATCAGACATGAAGTAAGGCATATCAGGAATGGGGAGAGATATAAGGGAGGTCAGTGGGGAGAACACGAGAGTAAAATGGTTGGTGACAACTACATAGAACTGAGGAAATAGGGGGAATGGATATGATATAAATTATTATACACACTGAAACCTAGTATTTTGTAAAATTAATAGGCACTTATAAAACCAATTTTTAAAAAGCTAGACAGTGAGGTTAGAATGCAAAATATAGGTTATATCTAATAGATACCATTGAGTTTCCTTTTTGTTATATATAAAATGAGTGTTTTAATGAACTGGCTTTCTTGTAGCTATTTACTTTTATTGTCTGGGCAAAATGTTATACAACAACTGCTCTACAGGTTTGAAGCATAAGCAAAAGCAGCCCTATTTAGATGAGGGCAGAAAATTGGAGTAGAAATTGGCAAGATGTGAATGATTTGTCTTTGTGGCTGTAACCTCAGAACAAAGCTGAGGTTTCAGTCTAGCACAGAGTGACTCAAGAAATAAACTTACAAAAAAACTGCAGAAGATATGTCATCTTTTGGCATAAGAAGGAAAATAGCAAATGAGGAGGAAAATTTTAAAAAGAGATTTAAGAAATCAGGGCCACAGGTTGCATGACTGATCAGAAGGTCCAAAATACAAGAAGCAATCTGTAAACAGTAAAGCACAAACTGAATTCAAGCCTAAGCTTCTACCCACAACACACAGCACACTGTTTTCAATCTCTGTCTTTGTTAGGTTAGAACAAAGCATCATAATCTTTAAAGGAAACTAACAGAATATAAAGATTCTACAATCTAATAAAATTCAGAGAAAGACTCATATTGAATATGATAAGGACTCAGAAACTCAAGGGGAAAGTCAGTTGACAGAGGAACCTAAGATGGCATGACTGTTGGCATGGGATAGATTTTAAAGCAACTATTTACAGCTATGATTGATAAGGTAAAGGGAAATCTTTTGCAATGTGAAATAAGGTAATCCTATTTAAAAGTTGATCAACATTGTTTTTTTAAAAAATTTTTTTTATTTTAATTTTATTTAAGGAGAAAAAAAGCAGTGAAAGGGTACAAGTTATACAGGTTTACAGAAAAAAAAACAGTAGGAAATCACTAGTTAATGGATTACATATTGTCATCTTAGAAATAATTGTTCAAGTTACAAAATTAAAGCTTATAAAGTGGATATTCCAACAGTGAGACTGCAAACAGTTCTGTTCAATGATCCAACAAAACTCAGTAATATCACGATCTATCTCATACACTTAAATACACATGCAGTTATATTGTTTAGAGCACTTTCTTTTCTTCTCTTTTGTACAATGACAATTACACATTTTGGGTTTTGTTGCTCCCACAGTTCTTATTACTTTTTTGGAAGAGAGTAGAACCAAATGTGACATAACAGAACAGAGTCAGTCAAATCAAAAGGGTGGATATAATAGATAATGTAAAAGCATAATACAAGGTGATCAATAATGGATACCATGATGCCTCCCACTATCTCTAATAGAATTGCCTATATCATCAGTTATAATAAAATTGAACAAAACCAACAAAACCAAAACATTGGAGACATTATAGGTCTTCAAAAGTAGATAATAGTCAACCAGAATGGGCATCATAATGAATCCCACTATCTTCACAGCTCTTGCCTAAACTTTTGAACCTGGTACTATCAAGCAAAACAGAATAAAGGAACATCAGTCAAAACAAGATGGTGAGAGCAATACAGGGCTTTAAATCAAGATAATGGAAAGTCAAAGTGGTTACTATAATATATCCTGCTATTTTTTAATTTATTTTCCCTTAATTAAAAGGATAAAAATAAAAAAGTAAATAATAAAATGGAGATTGAGATAAAAGAGGGCATAACAGCAAAACAGCGCAGATCAAAACATAACCATTTAAGCAAAACAGTGTTTTACCACAAGATAATCCCGACATAAAAGTAGTTACCATATTGTCTCTTTCCTTGAAATCTTTGAGTATAACTTCATATACTGTAGCATCAAATATATCAAAACAATGTAAAACCATTCAAGAGAATGACAGTATTACAGGGTATTTAGAATCAACTAACAGAAAATGAACAATAGTTTCTGTATAATCTCCTTGTCTATAAAAGTTTTTGCTTATACTATCATATATAATAAAATCCAGTAAGATACAACCTGTTTAGACCAATGGAGACAGAAGAACAAAAGCTTGATGAGACTTCAAAACAAGGTGATACTAAATCAGTATTACCTCTTAAGATGTCATTTTATTCAAAATAGCTGTTCCTATCATCCAGTCTTCTCTGCCTCATTTCTGTTGAGCTCTTTTTCTGTCATTAGTTGTCAGTTTGTCTTCTTCATTTTGTTTTCTGCTCCATTCATTGTGGCCTCTCTGCCACTATTTCTGGATTCTTCATATTTTTCTATTTTAGAATATCCTGCAGTATTCTCTGTAGAGTTGAATTGGTGGCTGCATATTCCCCTAGTTCCTCTTTATCCTGGATGCAACTTGTTTTTCCATGAATTTCCAGGGATAGTTGTGCAGGATATCTCAATCTTGGCTGGAGGTTATTATCTTTCAAAGCTTGAACTATTTCCCCCCACGCTCTTCATGATTTGATGGTTTGTGCCGAGAAGTCTGTTGTAATTCTGATGGGTGTTCCCTTGTAAGTGATCCGTTTCTTATCTCTGATGGCTTTTAGCATTCTGTTCTTGTATTGGATTTTTGGAATTTTAATTATTATATGCCTGGTTGCTCTGTTTGGGTTGTAGGTGGCTGGGGTCCTGTATGCTTCATACAACTGAGTATCTTTACCTTTTGCTAAATTAGGAAAATTCTCCTGGATTATTTCTGTGAGTAGCTTTTGTAGTTCATTTGTTTGTGTCCCTACTTCTTCTTTTATGTTCTTAATTCTTAAGTTATAGACCCTCTTATCATCTTCTAGTCTTTGTATTATTGCTGTTTGTTTCTTTGTTATTTTTAAGAAGTTTTGCATTTCATGCTCCCATATTACAAATCTGCCCTGCATTTCAGATAATCTGTCCTTAGTTTCTTTCAAGCTGTTATGCCAGTTTTCAATAGAGTTTTTAGTTTCCTGGTAATCTCTTTGAACCTGCTTCACATATTCTATGCTTTCTCTATTTTCTCCATTAAACAATTCTCCCCTCTTTTTCTGTTCCTCCATTCCACCATCTGCTTTTTCTTGGGTGGTGCTTAGCATTTCTCTAACTATTCTGCTTATGTCTAGCTTCAAGTCATTAATAACTTCATTCCTGAACTTGTCTATGAGGCTCTGGAGATAGCGCTTTATATCTATTGGTGCTGTGTCTGCTATTGCCTCTTTCTCAGGATTGGGGGCCGAGGAGCCTTTCTTGTTGGTGCCTCTTCCCATATTCTTTGTTCCTTATATATGCAAGCGTATATAGGAGGCCCAGCTTCCTTACCTGTCAGCCACAGTCTGATTGAATTGTGCTGGCTAGGTGTTCCTGCCCACCACAGCCCACCAGGAAGTTGCAGACCAGGCAGCCTATGCGGGGCCCGCCCCTCCAGGTCAGTCTACCTTCAGGAGCTGAGACCTGGGCTGTGCTAGCCTACTGGATCTCAGCCAGCAGCATCACGTGGGCTAGGCACTGCTCACCAATCCCGCTTGAGAGGGGGATACGTGACTGAAGTCACCGCAGCACCCTGTTCCCGCAAGTCTGCCCAGTCCCAGAATGTCCTCTCTTGGAGTCCTAGATCGTGAGAGAGTCCCAGTTTCTCTCACTCACTGCAGGTCAATGCACAGCTCCCCGCCCATCCTGCTTTCAACTCCGTTCACTGATTCCCATTCTCAGCTTTCGTGAGTCTTTCTCCCTGCCGAGCCGATGTAGATGCAGCAGCGGCGGTGGGAAACCCAAATCGCGGCTTCCAATGGCGCGGGCTCCAACTTCCACACTGAGGCTTTTCTGTTCCTGTTATAGCACCAGGACTGCATTCCCAGTTGGTTTCTCTCAGCCCAGTTGATTCTTGGGTCAGCAAGGCATATCTCCTCTTGCTTATGATTCCTTACTCCACACCTGTCGATGTCCGCTCCCGGCCGGCAGGAAGGACACACGACAAAGTCTGGTAGTGGACAACCTTTTCTTTTTATTTTCCTTCTCCGTACAGCCTGCCCTGGGTTCTCCCAGCTGAAGCCTCCTCTGGTCCGCTCCCCGCGGCTCCTTTTGTGCTTCAGTCTGCCCCAAAGCCTCTACCGGTCCGCTCTCCGCGGCTCCTTTTGGGCTTCTACCTGGCTTCTATCTGGCTTCTACTTCCGCCCAGGGGTGGCACCGGTATATATACGGGTACAGTGTCCAATCATGTTAAAGTAAGCAAGGCAAGCTGATTGGCTAACATCATCAGTTGCCAGGCAGACTATATTGTTGAGTGGGTTGTTTACGCGGTAAGCAGGAAACTAACATATTCGATGGGAGGGGTAATCTACCTCAGGCTTCACTCTTTACTACAGGCCTCACGTCCGCCAAGTGAGGCGACCGGGCTCGGGGCTGCGGCTCCCAACATCTCCCCCTTTTTTATTTTTTATGAATGTGCGCATCGTAGCCCTTCCTGGACTGGGTGCAGAGGCTTATGCCCTATGCGTAGGCCCACCGTAGGTCCTTGGCTTAGACCCTGGTCGGCCGTCCCATGGTCTGCCAAGGCCCTGAGGCCCTCGTCCTTTTTCTAGGGCCAGGCACAAACTGGACGGAACCTGGATGCACACAAGCTTGCACTCATTCTCTCTCCGTAAAGAAATCCCCTCGGAGAGAAATTTAGACCTGGGCAGCATCTAACAGTCCAGCGGCTTACGTGCAGGATGGGGTAGGGCCTGGCTTAGGTTGAGTCGCACCGGGGGAGTACGCTCTTACCCGTCATTGACTCTCCTACCCAGCTATGTCATAATTTTTTAGAGGAGGAGTGTGGGAAGCTCACCGCCCCTAGACTCGGTCGTAGGCTAGGCGAGCGAGCCATGCATATGCCTGAGGATCTTCTTGTCCATTTCGGGCTACCGCTATTTCTATTCATCTTATTGGTTGGTCTGTGATGGATCTCCAGTAGGGCAGGTCTGATCTTCAGTCGAGGGCTTTGTTGCCCGTGTCAGTCTCTCCGGTATCTACAGTGGTTCTCGTCCCGGTTCCTGTGGGAAAACACAAACCGCGCCTCGGTTCCAGCTGATTACCGGATCCGGGCCCATCCATTGTCCTGTCATAGCATCTTTCCACTTCACCCACCCTTTATGGTTGGGGGAAGGGTTGCAGTGCTCCACAGCTGGGGAGCGATTATCATTATTTAAATTTAAAAAATTGTGTGTGAATAGTGCCATGGATAATCGTGCCTTTGGGGCCAGGCCTTGGCCTACTCCCCCTTTTTGTTTTTGTAAAATTTTTTTGAGGCTTCTATGAGCCCTCTCAATGATTCCTTGACCTTGGGGATTGTATGGGATACCATGTTTTAATTGAACCTCCATCATTTTGCAGAACTCATTGAAGGCTTTGCCTATATAGGCTGGTCCATTATCAGTTTTTAATATTTTTGGTTTGCCCCATGCGGCCCAAGCCGCCAGGCAATGATTGATCACATTAGACACTTTTTCACCTGTTTCTGCTGTTGCGAATATGACGTGAGAACAGGTGTCTGTGGAAACATGAACATATTTAAGAGTCCCAAACTCCTGTATATGTGTGATGTCCATCTGCCAAACATCACCAGGGATCAAACCTCGAGGGTTTACTCCCATCGGTATGGCAGGTTTGTATGTGGCACAGGAGTCACATAGTCGCACGATATCTCGTGCATCTGCTCTAGAAACATGGAAATGGTTTGCTAGTGTCCTGGCATTAACATGAAATTTATCATGGAAGGCACGGGCTCGCTCGATTGGTGTTAGTAAGGTAAAAATCCATAACGGGCGAGTGGCAGTGTCAGCAGCCGCATTCCCCTGTGCCATGGGCCCTGGCAGGGATGTATGTGCTCTTATGTGGGTGGTGAAGACCTTATGGTGTCTGTTCTGAAGCAATGTCTGGATAGACAGGAACAGTCCAGCCACTGTGGAAGTGGATCTAATTAAACTGGCAGTCTCAAGCACTTGCATAGCATTGACCACATACCTAGAATCGGAGACAATGTTAATGGCTTCTGAGAACCGTTCAAGAATCATTTTAACGATCTGCAGTTCTACCACCTGAGGCTGATCTGGTTTAAATTGTATGGTAACCGGGGGCTTGCCTAGGATCACATAGGCGCCTATCCCCGTCTTGGAGCCATCTGTGTATATTGTAGTTGCTAGGACTAATGGCTCAGAGGCAGTAACCTTTGGAAAAATTATAGGGTGCTGAGTGACAAATGACAAGATAGGGTCTTTAGGGTATTGATTGTTTATATCCCCATGGAAAACACATCTCAGAATGGCCCAGGTATCTATGCAGGCAGCCAGGGTCTTGATCTGGCTGGCGGTATAGGGTACTCGGATGGCTTGTGGTCCTGAGCCAAAATGTTGGACAGCTCTATCATGCGCTTCAAGGGCCAATGAAGCGACTGCCTCCGGGTAATGCTCTATGACTTTTGCAGGTGAGACCTTAGGGTGTATCCACAGTAGTGGTCCTTTCTGCCAAATCACCGCTGTAGGCTGTAGACTAGTCTGTAGCAAACAGACATCAAAGGGTCGCCCTGGTTCAATTCTGTGTAAGGTAGCCCCACCTAAGGCTTTTTCCACTCTCTGTAAGGCAGCTCTTGCCTCAGGAGTGAGCCTCCTGTGGGAGGCTATATCTGGGTCTCCCTTCAGAAGGTCGAACAGGGGTTTGAGATCTGAATTTGGTATATGTAAATATGGCCTAATCCAATTAATGTCTCCCAATAGCTTTTGCATGTCATTTAGGGTCCTAACGCCATCCATCCTAATGGTGACCTTCTGTATAAGTCTGGAGGCGACACTGAGGTCCACACCTGCTGACCCAGGGGTGGCCCTTGTTGAAGGCTGCCACCCTGAGCTGTCCTGTCTCTGGGGCGGGGGCCCGCCTGTGAAGGGGGCCCCCTCTGGCCGTTTTTTGGCTCTCTAGCATCTTGTCCACAAATACGGTTGCCCTGAGCATCAAAGACCGACCTACACTCCTCAGCTTTGTGTGATCCCTTCTTGCATCGCCCACAAACATATGGTTCTTCATTCCTAGGGCGAGGCCTAGCATCTGTATTGTTTGGGCAATGACGTTTAATGTGTCCTGGCTCCCCGCAGGCAAAACACCCTTTAGCCTTACATTCCCCTTCTAACCCGCGAGGTCCCCTCTGCTGTATAGCCGCGGCCAGGAGAGCAGCCACTCCCGAGTTGGAGAGCGGCCCCCCTATCTCTCTGCATATCCTAATCCAGGCATTGAGGTCCTTGTTCTTATGAGGAGCTATCGCTGCCTTGCACTCCTTTGTACACTGTTCGAAAATCAGCTGCCTTACCAGCGGTCGAGCCACTCCCGGATCAGAAAATATCTTATCGGCAGCATCTTGCATTCGGGCCACAAAGTCAACAAATGGCTCTGTGGTACCCTGAATTATTTTTGAAAGACACAAGGAGGCTGTTCCAGCACCACTTACTTGCTTCCAGGCGCGGAGTCCTATGGCATTGATTTGCTCATAGACAGCGCCGGGGAACTGGGTCTGGTCATCAGCGTGCCGACCTTCTCCCATAAGCATTTCCTTGTTCCACCCCCGGTTTCCCCGATTGGCGTTTCTCTCAGCCTGCTCTGCAGAGAACTCTGCGTACCAGGCTCGCCAATCCAGGTAACTGCCCGAGGGCAGACACGCCTTTGCCAGCTGAATCCAGTCCGCGGGGGTGAGGGGCCCAGAAGACAGATTCTCCAGCATGGCAATGGTGTAAGGCGCAGTCGGCCCAAAGGTTGTAACTGCATTTTTAAGTTCTCTAATCTGCTTTATCTCAAAAGGCTCCCATACATTGCGTCCCTGGCCCATAGCTACTTGTACAGGAAATATCCCGTAGGGGCCACTATCTATCCCAGGTGGATGTACCTCATGAGACAAGCGTCCCCCCTGCCAAAGCCGCCTGTAAAAATACCGACCCGCCGGCGGCGGAGCATAAGACAGCGGCCGTGATTGGGCGGAAAATGGGGGCCCGTGCATCACTTCCTGTTCTGGCGAAAGGGGAGAGAGCTCCCAGGCGGCCGCCTCGTGGCGAGGAATCGCCTCCGGAAACGGCCCCCAAGGTGGGGCGGAAGGCTTCGCCTCCCTCTCGCGCCGGGGAGCGCTCAGGAGCTCTCTACTCCTCCGCAGACCAGGTTGAGCAGAGCGCAATTCGCGGGGCAACGCTGGAAAAGAACCCTGCGACTCCTTATTGAGCGACTTAGGCTCCTGACAGCTGGTCTCTTTGGCCTCCTTGCCATTCAACTTTCCCTCGTCCTCGGAGTCAGACGACTCCGAGGCTAGAGCCCCGTCCTCCTCCTTAGCATCCTTGTTCCCCTTGACAGACACCTCTCGGGAGCTCCCTGACTGGGCCTGCTCAGATACCCTGCGTACTTTTGTAAGCTCTTGAGAGCTTTCTCCACAACCACCCTCGCTCTTAGTGTTGCTACCTAACATGTTTCCCATCTTTTAATATGTTACTCACCGCGTGAGGCCCAAGGAATCCGCCACTTACGCGTGAGCCTGAGGGGAGTCTAAAAGCCCTGTAGGTGCGCGCCACCCAGAGCCCAGGCTTATCCCCAACTCACCTGTCTCGCAGCTCTGTACTGGAGCGTTGTCCACTTCCACGTCGCGGGGGTGATCAGTCCCCGTACGGGCCACCAAATGTCGATGTCCGCTCCCGGCCGGCAGGAAGGACACACGACAAAGTCTGGTAGTGGACAACCTTTTCTTTTTATTTTCCTTCTCCGTACAGCCTGCCCTGGGTTCTCCCAGCTGAAGCCTCCTCTGGTCCGCTCCCCGCGGCTCCTTTTGTGCTTCAGTCTGCCCCAAAGCCTCTACCGGTCCGCTCTCCGCGGCTCCTTTTGGGCTTCTACCTGGCTTCTATCTGGCTTCTACTTCCGCCCAGGGGTGGCACCGGTATATATACGGGTACAGTGTCCAATCATGTTAAAGTAAGCAAGGCAAGCTGATTGGCTAACATCATCAGTTGCCAGGCAGACTATATTGTTGAGTGGGTTGTTTACGCGGTAAGCAGGAAACTAACATATTCGATGGGAGGGGTAATCTACCTCAGGCTTCACTCTTTACTACAGGCCTCACGTCCGCCAAGTGAGGCGACCGGGCTCGGGGCTGCGGCTCCCAACACACACCGTTCCTGAATTCTAAGCTGGGTCTTTCAGAGAGCTCTGTAGCTGCTGCTATCTGTCCGCCATGTTCTCCCGGAAGCCAACATTGTGTTATTAATTTTCTTTAAAACATGTATGGAATCTGCAGATGTTAATATGCATCTTTAACAAAAACTACATAGAATAAAATATTGATAACATTGACTTGTGAAAGGAATGCCTGTATTATGAAAATAAAATGTAAAGGTAAAAAACAATATAATATAGTTAACTTTTACACTTTCAATATAAGACTTTTAGAAAGATCACAAAATTATAAATTAAGAATCACTTTTATACAAAAATAAAATATAGTAATTTACTTATAAATGTATAAGCATTGTTGTTGAGTTTAAGAAATCAAGCATCAAAAGAAAGAAAATATATTCATACAGACGTTTGGGTATAGGAAATTCTTTGCACAGTGAATGATATTGCACATGAGTCATTGTGAATGATGCAAACATTGCACCTTATATCTATGCAGGGGGTTGGTGGAAGTGGTTGAGAAAATTCACTAGACTATCAATCTATCAGTTTTAGGAAAATAATGGAGACCATTATGATGAGAGAAAATGGTATGGATTTAAAATTCACAGAGGATAATAAAATGGAACAGAGTAGAGGAAATCTCTAAAGCATCTTGGTAAAGATTAAATGGCTCTGAGGATATGTTAAGTAGATAGCATAAACATCCAGAGTTAGGGTGTGTAAGAAAGGGTAGCCAAAGGTCTGACAGTGGGTGTGGCAGATGAGGTGTGTTCCTCTTTCACCCTGAAGATCAAGGGCTATTAAAGAAGTAAACACTGCAGTACCAAAGGGGAGCAATAGAATCAGGAGAACTTCCAGTTAGAAAGTGGGAGAGCAAAAGATGGTGAAAACTACTACATCATCTCAGAGGAGCATGACAGCCAGAGAGCAGTATATTAAAGATTTTGTGAATAGAAGAAAAATAGTTGTAAGGAATTGTCTGAGGACAGATTTAGAAAAGGAAAAGATTAAGGGAAATAGGATTGAGAGAAGATAAAATCAGATTTTTGTTTTAAAAAAGATGATCCAATTACCCAATGGAGTGTAAATGGTATGTGTGGGCAAGTGGAATTGTGTGTATTCATGATGTGTGTATGTGTTTATGGGAAAACCCCAAGTAATGGAAGTAAACTAAAGACCAGAGAACTAGTGAGGACAATATGCTTTTCATGTACTCATTGTTTCATTAAAGAAATCTGGCTGAAGCAGGGAAAATTTAATTTTAAAAAAAGGCTTAATTTTGGTACATGAGCAAAAGAAAGTGGTTTTGAATACAATTTAAGTTTGTAGTTTCAACAACCATTCAGTGAAATATACCTGGTGATAAAGAGTCATATTTTTATGTGTGGCCACACCCTTTGAGTCAATATAATATAGTTACTTTTTATAAGCAATCTCTAACATAAATTATTGTTGCTATCTTTGGCACGTACATGTTTAAGACTTCGTTTGGCAAGTACAAATTTAAATATGACTGAAATGTGAAAGGAGGAACTCAGGAAGAAGATGGAAGAGGAAAGACCAAGAGAAATTTTATAATATAGCCCATGATCATGATTTCCATTTCTCCCATAAAAATAAGAACAAAAGTATATTATATTTAAGAGTAGCAAAATCTTCTGCTGTTGTACTTTTCTAGATTCTAGGCTAAGTACATTGAAGTGAAAGAACACCAAGTCGTCACTATTTTGCAGATCACACTATAGTGGTACCTCAATCATAAACTCACAACTCAGTTCTCTTCATAATTCTGGTCACAAATCAAACTGAACAACAATTGAGACAAATGTCCCCATAAGGTCAACATTGACCCTAACCATTGAATTTGATTTGATCCTCATCTAACGTATGTTGCCCTCAAAATTGCAAAAAGAATCAACTTCATGAATGAAGAAATCACTGTGCTATAGACGTGACTTCCAAATCTCAGTAAGCAAATTTGAGCTGAAATAGCCATTTGGTTCACTGACTTTTTATAAGACAATACTTCAACCAATTCCTCAAAGAAATATGCACTTCAAATTTCTAATGTCTATTTTATTTATGCATTTATAGGACCTGGAATGGAACTCTGAGCCTCACACTTGCCAAGCAGGCACTGTGCCACTGAGCTACATCTCCAGTCTTGGATTTACAATATGTAAAAAGTATATTATCACCTTAAAATTGAAAACATATTAGAATAACTTAATCATAATATTACCATTTAAGCATTAACAATATTACAATAAATTCTAATATTTTAGCTAGATATATTTAACACTTTCTGGTTTAGGGATATACACATTATGCACAGTCCAATTATTTTGATTATAAGTTGATTTTATATTGTATCAAAAATGATTTTCAGTCATTTTTGGAATTATTTTAAATGATTACTTAAGTACTGAATTTCTTACTCTTACTTGTCATAACACTGTTTTGTGTTTTTAGACTCAAATCCTTAATGCAGGACTTGATTATAACATAGAGCACTTGAATTTTTCTATTTCTCTGAAGTTAATTATTAAATCTTTCTGATCCCGCTGATAAAATCTTTGGTTTGTTTTGACTCTGGAGAAAATCTTTAGCCAATTCTGGGCCAGGTCTGCATATGCTGTATTCTGAGTCTCCATTTTCTCCTGATTCCTGCTTGCCTTTCCTGCCAACACCACCGGTGCACAAATTTTCAGAGAAGTATTTTCTATGTTTGAAAATGCCTTTTTAAAAATTTTATTTAAAAGGAAAAAGAGAAAAAACAAAACAAAACAAAGCAGTGTAAGGCTATAATTAATACAGAGGTACAAAAAAAATCAGTAAGAAATCACCAGTTAATAGATTACAATTATCATCTTAGAGATATTCGCTCAAGTCACAGTATCAAAACATACAAAGTGCACATTCAAACAGTGAGACTGCAAACAGTTGTGTTCGATGATCCAACCAAAAACATTAATATGGTCAGCTATTTAACACCCCTAAACACACTTGCAGTTGTATACTTTAGAGCACTTTTTTCCCTCTCTTTTTTACAACAAAATTTACACACTTTGGGTTTTATTACTCCTTAGTTCTTATTACTTTTTTTTTGGAAGAGAATAAAGTCAAATATGGCAAAACAAAGCTATCAGTCAAAACCAAGGGTAGACATAGCACATGATGTAAAAACAGAGTACAAGGTTATCGACAATGGTTACCATATTCTTTTTAAGGAAGCAAATTTGAGCTTTTAAAGTAGCATATTTTTCTTAATAATTCCTTGTTAGCATACTGTTTGTAATGTTTTCAAAGCTCTACCTATTACTGCTTCTAAGTACAGGCATCTGAGAAACTCAAACAGTTCTAAGGTGTGTATTGCAGATAACTTAGTATGGGGCAGAAAGTGTCCTTCAAGGTGCTGGGACAGTGATGGAACTCCAGAGTGTCTGTGTTGCTAGACAGAATGTAAACACCTCCTACTGACATAGGGGAACAAAACTCCCCACCTACTGTATATGTCCCATTACTAGTTTGTTTCTAAAATCAAAGGAAGAATTTTAGGAACAATGGAGTGTCGATGTCGCTCCCGGCCGGCAGGAAGGACACACGACAAAGTCTGGCAGTGGACAACCTTTTCTTTTATTTTCCTTCTCCGTACAGCCTGCCCTGGGATCGCTCCCAGCCGAAGCCTCCTTTGGTCCGCTCCCCGCGGCTCCTTTTGGGCTTCTACTTCCGGGCTTCTACCTGGCTTCTTCTTCCGCCCAGGGGTGGCACCGGTATATATACGGGTACAGTGTCCAATCATGTTAAAGTAAGCAAGGCAAGCTGATTGGCTAACATCATCAGTTGCCAGGCAGACTATATTGTTGAGCGGGTTGTTTACGCGGTAAGCAGGAAACTAACATATTCGATGGGAGGGGTAATCTACCTCAGGCTTTGCTCTTTACCACAGGCCGCACGTCCGCCGCGCAAGGCGAGCTATCACAGACGCGGCTCCCAACAATGGAGGTTAAGAACAGAATATATTGAGAGAAAGAAAGCTTCTGTCTAAGAAAGACAGAAGGGGTCCCAAATGGGTTGCCAAAGATTCTTTTTCTAGGGACTTTTATAGAGTAAAATCATGAGGTGAGGCAGATCTAAAGTGGGGAAAACTGGGAACTTGCAAGGTGGATGGGTATGAGGTGGGACACAGCTATGGTCAACCAATAAGTTTAATTGTTCAGATAAAATTGACCAAATCAGGGACAAATGAGGAAGCAAGTCACATAGCAAGCAAGCATTCTTATGGATCAGTGACTTTTCTGTACGGGGTTGGAATGGTGACTTCTGGCTTCTCAAAATGATCCACACTTAATCCCTAAGGTTTATACCAAGGGGTGTGATTGCATTTGTTTTGCCTTCTGTCTTGAGATTTGGCCCACAGCAAGAGGTGTGTGTCTCCTCCAGCGTCACAAGACATCTGGTCCTCTATTCCAGGATCTTCCATGGCCTCGCCCTATCTGACTGCCCATAATATTTCTAACTAAGGCAGCTGACTATTCCACTACCATTGGTATCACCTGGAAAAAAACTTTTCTTAAAATTTAGATTCTGATACTTTTTGTATCATCAACAACATTCTTCTCGGTATGCAAACTTCTGTTTGTTTTTAGTATCATTTTTATCAGTATATGTTTGCAGTATATAAATATTACATTTGCTGTAGGGAATCGGTACATGTACATAAACACATATCAATTCTTCCTTTCTCCCTTTCCTCCACCCCTTTTAATTTTTCTAGCAAAAGATTCATGTATTCATCTTATATGAAATGGTAAAATTAATTACAGAGATTAAAAAGCCAAATTAATAGGCTCAAAAGCATATAAAACATATAAGACAATTGTACTAATCAAAGTAAATTATTAAATACTTTGTCTACTCTGGATTACAGCATTTTTCTCTTTTTTCCTAAAATGAGAGTCCAAATACTAATTGATAGCATGTATTTTAACTTTTTAACATTGCAAGAATATAAATTAAACTTAATACTTTACATAGGACCCAATACAAGCATAATTTACTCCCCAGACCACAAAAATCTCCATGATTTTACAGAAAAACATTCAGAATAGTTACCCGTGAACTAGATGGCAGTCTTCTCCCAGATATCTATCACTATAAGAAGAGAACAAACTTTTATAGAGTTGCCTGACTTAGTCAAAATAATATTTTATTTAGAGAATATTTATCCAATATAAGTAAGATAGAAATGACTAACTAACCTAGAGAGGGAAGTAGAAATGTGTTGCAGAATTTACTTGATGGTTTCCTGGCATTCGTTTGGGGTTGATGGCTTTCTTTATTAAAACATAAGTGATTAAGAATTTCCTCAGAAGAGCGTTTAAAGTGACAGGAGTTTTTAAACTCCTTGGCTTTCCAACTTGCATCCACTTGGGTGTTCCAACTTCAACCTATTTACAGAGCTTCCCCAGAGTGAGTTCTAGCATATATAAGTTTCTTCAGTCTTTTAAATGATTGATGTTTAACTGCTTAAAGAACACTAGCCAATCTTCCTTCTGGTCTTTGCCTTAACATATTTCTGTTATTTCCAGCAAGTTTTTTTTTTGTTGTTGTTGTCTAACTTTTGAGACAATTATATTTAGGTCTTATTAAACTTGTGCACAACATATATATATGTATTTTTTTAAATTCTTTAATTTGTTCACCTTTCAAAAACAGTTCAAAAAAGGAGAAAGGAGTGTCAGTCTGAAGCAAAGTATGTTAAACTTATTATGTTCATCAGAAATTTCTCCCTCCCTCTGCTCTCTTAGTTTTCTCTTTCAGCAATCCTCCTCTTTTCTCCTCTCACAAAGCCCCATCTCAGCACTGCTTTGCCTGGCTTGATTTCCACATGCTAACCCTTCAGATAAGATTGGTAACAGTCTTACGTATTAACTTTTGGTGTCATATGCCTTCAGAACCATGACCATAGGCCTGATGAATGATGACATTTGGAAAGCCGGTGAGGCCCTTAATAGCTTGATTATATTTTTAAATTAATTGATACAAAATTTTAGACCAGACCAGCAAACAAGGCGTTTTTGTTTTGTTTTGATTTACAATGGGTTGGCTCCTTTCAGTCTCTTGCATAATATTGGTTAGGAGATCTACAAAGACAGTTCTTTGAGTAAAGAAACCAAACACTTACTAATAGATGTCCATATAGATATAGGCAGGCCAGGATTGATAGTCACTTGTGAATACAGTTTGCTGCCTTAACACTTTGAAAAAGTAGGAAAGCTTCTGCACTTCAACCTCCTTGCTATAAAAAGCAAGTGTTAACAGTATCCACTCCACATGAGAGTTTTCAGTCATTTTAAAAATCCAAATAAGACATGTAGTGCAATGTATGGAAAATAGAACGTAGGTAATAAAAGTTACCTACTATCATTGAAATTATTAGTTCTAAGTATCAATAAAGGAGCTAGGATCCATTGATTTCATGGCTTAATTAAACACATAACAAAAACAACTATTGCAGAAATTGCAATTTAAGTTTTTTAAATTAGAAAACTCTTAAGATACCCTCAAATCCTGAGGACTAATGACTCTATACTTTATACAAGTATGAATTGCATTACCAAATGTGTCATCTTAACCATTCTAAGTACAAAGTTATCAGCATATTTATTTTTTCACTTCACCTTTTCTCTTGTGTATTTCTAACAGAAATCTGGTAGCATGCAAAAATAGTGAGACTGTAAGTTCATTTTCCTTCATTTTACTTGAACAGCCAATGTAATAAATGTGGAGGATGATCATTTTATTGATGTTGAGAAAGTGAAAGTAAAATCACCATTGAAACAAATAGCGGCTGCTGATTCCCCATCACTTTAGATGACATAATTGTTAAATATCATTTCTTGGGCATGTGTTTACTGTCAAGTTCTACTGACACCAGCGAAGATGCCTTAATTACCTGGTTTCCCTGAGTGGGTGTTCACACTGTGAAACTTAGAAAGTGTTTCTGCCAGTACGTGGCAACGATGTGATGATTTTAATGTTTTCGCTCTTCAATACTCAGTATTTTTCCCCTTTATCCTAAAAGGCCAAAGGCAGTTGTGCCAGACAGGCTGTCTGATTATTTGGTTTATGAATCAAACTAAACTCCTAAGTCCAGTTATCACCTTTTTGACAGATTTTGAAACAGATCACCAGAGCTACACTACAAACTGTCAAAAAAAAGTTGTGTTTCAATTCGATAGCATCCCCAAGGCCTGGTTACCACTTGGTAGTCTTAACTTACTTATTGAATTTTCACTCAAGTAGTCAAGGTTTCTCAGAATTGTCAAGCTGTTCTGTTAGCAAGAAAAGCTTGTTTATAAAATAGCAATGAAAACATGGCTTAAAAATATAATGTCAATTCACTAATTTTCATCTCCTAAGTGAGTACATGTCGTATTTGGACATGATCATCACTTGACTCAGAATAATTAATTTCTAAAGAGTTTTTCATGCAATGAAAACAGATACAAGAAGAATGGATCTTAATTTCACTTTATGTGAAATACAAATATTTTGTTGCAAGTCAATTATGTATATTGCAAAATGATTTCAAAGTTGATATTAATAGCTTTCCAAACAGAAAAACCTTTTGGAATACATTTTTTCCTGAAAAATGAATGACAGGCTAGTAATTTTTCATGTTCTTGACATGTTCCATTTTCAGGGCACTATTTACAGTTTCCTATATACATTTGAAAATCTAAATGTTATGGAACTACCAATTATTAATGCCCCTAGAAATTCAAATAATATACAGATTATGAATCATCTATGCATAAATTAAAGACAGCAGGCCTAGTTTCTATGGGTGTGGCTAAACGTCTTTTCAAATATGACTTTTTTTCTTTTACATACAAAATCAGGCAAATGTTCAGAAGAGCATTTTAGAGAATTTATCTCACAATCCTCTCATTTAACAGTATGTGAAAACTGCCTCAAAGAGAGTAAGTCTTTTACCCATAGTTGTATCTAAAGCATTAAAGCCACAATTATCCTGATCTCCAGCTATAACTGGTTTTTTATTAGTTCATGTTACCAGCTTGATATCAGTTACTAATTGCCAGTTTTGTCACCACATATAATGCACGTAGAAACAAAGACAACCATTTTGAGAGTCACTCCAGTCACAGCTTTCTTTCCTTCTTTCTTTCTTTTTCTTTCTTTCTTTCTTTCTTTCTTTCTTTCTTTCTTTCTTTCTTTCTTCTTTCTTTTTTGGTCTTTTTGAGACAGGGTCTCGCTATGCAGTTCAGGCTGGCCTTGAACTCACTTTGTAGCCCACGCTGGTCTCGAACTCACAAGGATCCTCCTGCCTCAGCTTCCCGAGTGCTGGGATTACAGGCATGAGCCACCATGCCCGGCTCACAGTCACAGTTTTCTAAAGACCCTCCCTACATCTTAGCATTTCTTGCAAAAAAACCCCAGAAAAACAATTTAAAACAAATCTACAATCTCAAATTCTTCATTCTCTGGGATATATTTGGAGCTGTAAGAATGGACTGGTCAGGAACTTAGCTCAGTGGCACAGCACCTGCCTGGCCAGCTTGAGATGCTGAGTTCAGTTCCCAATACCACACACAAAAAAATAAAAACAAAAACAAACAAATAAAAAAAGGAATGCACAGCTGAATTGTGGTAATATAACTTTCTTTTTTAAAGCAAATGATGGAATTTCATACTATCTGTGTTACAATTTTTTGTAAATTTGTACATGTAGCTTCACATGCAGATATACACCAAATATGCGGGAAAATAGATGAAATTATTCATAACTTTATTTTGTTTTTATGCACAAATCATTTCCTAGAAGCATTATACTAAGCCTTCAAAGTTCTTTTACATTTTTAAAATCATGAACTCTCTGCTCTTGTAACTTTTCCCTTAAGTATGTAGACATCTGTCCAAAATCCACTACTTTACATTGAAGCCACTGGCAATAAAATACAGTACTCAAAAAAATTTGGTTGGAGCTATTCTGTGATTACTAAATTAATTCTTAGTCATTTTTATTCAACACTTATAGTATTCTGTATACTATACAGCCTGCTTAATATTAAATGACAATAGGATTATTCTAATTACAATGAGTCAGTCTAAATAAGAATTTTAGAATATATAGCAATTTTACATGCAAATTGAACAAAATATCTTTATAGTAGTTTTTAAGGTACATCATATTGTTTCAAGAAGAAAAGAGCTTTTGCTATATTGCAATTATTTGACATGAAATAAGTACAACAGTAACCCTTTTAAACCATTCTGCAAAACTTCTTTGACTAGTTTTTTTTGCTTGTTTGTTTTCCTTCTTTTTTCTTTCTTTCTTTCTTTCTTTCTTTCTTTCTTTCTTTCTTTTCATTCAAGACAAATCCTCATATACAGTATAGGTTGAACTTAGTCTTATTATGTGATCCAGGCTAGTCTCAAAATTGTAGCAATCCTCCTGCTTCAGCCTCCCCAGTGTTAGCATTAGTGACATGCATCATCATTCCTGTATCTTTGACTAGTTTTAACCAATACTCATGGAAGAGAAATGGAGGAAATAAGGGAGAAGTATTTGCTTGATATTTATTTATTGTCCAGCAATACATAAAATACATCACTTACTGTTACACACCTCAAAAGAAAAATAATATACAATGCATACATTATAACAGAGAAACATATAGGTAAAAATCAATTATGATAGTTATTTACCTTAAAAGTAATAAAAAATAACAAAGTTACAGTATGAAGCATTCTTCAAACTTACAAGAATAAATTTTTATCAGTTTTTCCTCAATTATAATTCCCTCAGTCAGATTAGTAAATGATGATGCAACAATTTAACCAGGTTTTGTTGTTGTTGTTGTTATTGTTGTTGTTATTCCACGGATCGAACTCACCACCTCGTACTTGTAGGCATTTATGCTGCTGAGATAAGTCCCTGGCCCCTTAACCAATTAATTTTGTTTGTCATATGGAACAAATATCTAAAATGTACAGTAATTTAAACTCAGATAAATTACACTAGTTTCAGAAAGCTTCCCTGCATAGAATGTACTCTTTCACAGTTTCCTGCTCAGTCTTATTTTCTTTCTTTCAGTTTAGAAGTATTGCTACTATTTTGCAAATTAATTTTTCTTCACAACAACCTCAATGGTTTCTTATTATTTCATTATTTAGTGCCCTACACTTTTGAACTAAAGTTTAATTTTGCAACTAATTGTGTATAAAATTATAGAATTCCTCCCAACTCTTTTTCATTATGAATTCCAGCAGGATGTTTGAAAATGTTTCTTGAAAGTCTAGATTAGAGCAGAGCCTAGTATCTGCTCAATTGCATGGATTCCTTGCTGAATTCTTTCTTATTTATTTCACTTGAAGAGACAAAGTGCATGTATAAGGCATTGCAAAATGCTAACTAAAATGAAGCAGAATTCGATCTATGAGATCAAAACACAAAATGAATGCTTAGATTTTAAAAATTTGCAACAGTAAAAGGCATACTGCCATGAATCCCTCACAAAATATTCTGCCTTTCTTAAGGCACACTTATCTTTTCATTTTTGTTACCTTCTAAAATTGTTGTAAAAATCCTCTTTTGTGAATGTCTTTATGAGACATGCTTAAAAATAGCATAAATGTTGCTATCAAGTACCATCCAATGGAAGGCCAGGGTCATAAAAGCATTATGGTGTGTATTTACCCACTTTATTCATCAGATCTGACACAATGGAACTTCTGGCTTGTTTCCAAAATCAAAATGACCATGAAAGGTAAATGTTCTGAATTACTTTAGAATATTGGGGCAGCCGCAGCTGCACAATAAAGACACTCATGCGAAAGAACTTCCAGGATTTCTTTAAAATGTGGCAGGAACGGTAAGGGAGATGTTTCCCAGTCAATAGTATTGTGAAGGGGATCAATTACAGTGTCTTTTATTCATATAAATGTTAGCTTAAATATTCACTGCACTTTGCAATCACACCTCATATTTTGAAAAATGAAAAACAAAAGCAAAATTTCAGACTCTGAGAGGCTGAGGCAGGAAACAGTAATTTAACATTCTAATATACAAATATTTAAGTTCTTCTGAGTCACTCGCTAATGTGCTGTAGACAAGAATCTAGAAGGAATAACTAAAATGGAAAGAGGGAGTTGGTATCCTGGAAGAGAGAAGAGCTGGGTGCATTGAGTTATTTCACATCGAGGGGTGTTGTGTGCAGGAGTCATCCAGGAGCTCCAAGACAACTCACAGAGAATTCTCTGCACTTAGCATGTGAGGCTGAGAAAACGACTGACAAGCACAGCACGTGGAAGGTTGGAGACACAATGAGCTGGCTCCCGGGCAGAGCACTGAGCAGGTCCAGTGAGAAGGTGGGTGGAAGCTGTAGCTGTTTGCTTTCATGGACTGGCTCTCCGGTGTCTAGACCATAGCAGCTAGCTGACAGAGTTAGTCACACACTGAGTGGAACAGTGGTTCTTAACTGCCTCAGATTCTGTAATTACTGTCCAACATCCTGGGGTTGCCTCTGTGACACTTGTAAAAAGCCATCAGAATAATGCTCGATTATTACTTACTACTAAGTAAGAATGCTTACTTACTAGCTTGCATTCAACCAAGTACTCTACATTTATTTCACCTCACCTTAAGATTTTTTTCACTAATTCTAATTTCTCTTGAACAAATTGTATCTAAATTAACCAAAAGATTTATATTGATTTATACATGCATTTTGGATTTAAAAATACATATTTTGAAGTTTGGGAACCAGTGCCATGTGCAAGCTGACACCAGACTGGAACAGGCAGAGTTCAGCATCTCTCTGTAAGTCAGTGCCATTCATGGACCAGGAGTAGAGAAAACAAAGCCACACCAGCTAGCAAACCCAGTCTGGGAACCAACGTCATGTGTGAGCTGCTGTGGGACTGGAAGAGACAGACCCCAGCCCCTTCTGATGCACGGGCTGGCAAACAAGAAATACTACCCGCCACACACATACCCCGTGCTGTAAGAGACAGGCTGAGCTGGAGAGACGCAGGCTGTGATGATAACTGTGGAGGTGAAATGCAATTGGAAGCCTATGGTGCTTTGGTGTTTCACTGACACTGCAGGTCTACAGCCATTGGTCTAATTATAGGTTCAGAGGATAGTGGTAGGCAGTATAACATCTAGTGGGGAACTCCTTCTGAGGGATGCAGCCATTGCTGATCCCCTATGGTCTTATTTTGCAAGTCCTATATTGTTTTGTTGAGTTGTGTTTTATTCTCTTTTGTTTTGTTTATGTCACATCCGATGGCAGGAGCAACTACTTCAAAGATAACAAGATATATTATTATAGCAATTTTGGATTTACTATACACTTGTTTGGTAGACAAGAATCTGAGAAGGAATAACTAACATGGAGCAAGCATTTGCATTCATTATTTGGTTGTTATTGTTCCTATTCTATTCTATTCTATTCTATTTAATATTTACTATGTCCAAAGTTATCTGCAGCTATTTTGAAGACATCAAAAGGCATTATGGTAATTATTGTTGATTTTGTAATGTTTCGAAGTCCTGTATCTTTTACACGGCTTTGTTTGATTGGTTTTATTCTGTTTCATCCTCTTTAAAATAAAAAAAGCCACACTTGTAAATGAAACTGTGTTGGAATAGCATTTTTATCTTAAAAAAAAAAAACAAGAACACAGAAGATAAGCAACTGTATGTATATTTTACAAACATAAATTCAAAAAATGAGTAGGCATAGAACTTCAAAGAGAGGAAAAAATTATCTGCATGTATAATTATGAATGGCAAATACTGGGGCAAATTTGGTCACAAAAGTATAGCCCCAGTTGTTTAATGTCATATGAATACTGGACACAAGAAGAGACAGTTAAAATTATGCATTAAATCCTCTTGGTTGGTCAGTTGATCACATAATAAATCTAATAATTCTCATCATATACTCTGTCAAAAATGTTAAAAAGCATTCTAACATCCAAATTAACTTCTCATTTCTTATTGGCTGCCCATTAATAACCAGAACTTTTCATTAAGCTATCAATAAATCTCTTTTATTTTATAGTACTTATTCATCTGTAGGAAAAAAGTTAATAGAATTACATTTTAGTCATTTTTTGGTGATATGGAACTTCTATGCAGTTATATAGAGATATAGACACCTGTTTCAGAAAGCCAGGTGCCTTAAACAGTCACATGCTACAGAAATTCTAGCTTACTGCCACAGGGTGCAGTTGGAAACCTGTTGCCTCAGAGCTGGAACAAGAGGCAGAAACAAGCTCAGAGGCCCAGGCTGAGTGCTAGCTCAAACTCCAATTTGAAAACCTTGAGCAGCACCCTCCCAGGAGGTGAGCAGGCCAAAAAAGAACCAGGAAGCTGTACAAGATTCCATGAGAAATTCACATAACTCTTTGGAAGAAATATCTCCTATGACTAAGTAATTTGAAGGACTTTTTATTTATTTCTCAGAGAATATTCCAAAAATTAAGTTCTAGTCCTTTATAACATATCTTTGAATAGCGCATAGGATGGTGCAGTTTTAACACCATCAAATGAAAGTGAACTAACATAAATACTAAAAATGAAACAGTAGAGTCAGACACTATAATTTTCTTTAAGATTTGAGATACAATTACACCTGAGATATTTTACTTTTTAAGTTTTACTTCTACATATTTGCATTACACACTGATTTTGCTTATCATGTGAAGTGTCACACACACATGGCACAATTTAATTCTTTTTGCTGCTTCTTCTCTACTCCTCTCTCCCTTCGCTCTATCTCTTGGTCCCCTTTGCATTTACAAAAGATCTGTTTCCCTGTTTCCTATTGTCTGTTTTTATTTTGCTCATTAAATTATTTATCCTTTAATTCCTCAGGTAAGAGATACCATGAAATATCTGAGCTTATGTTTCTGATTTATCTCAGTTAACACTGTGGTCTCAAAGTGCATCAGTGAGCATAGACCTACCTCAACTTTACCCTCTTTGAGCTAGAAAAGTATCTCATTGTGAACAAATACATTTTCTTTATACATTCATCTGTTGATAGATATATAGGCTACTTCCAACCTTTACCTATTATGAATTTTGTTGTTATAAACTTGAGTATGCATATATTTTTGTAATACTATATTTTAACAGTTACAAGAATTTGTGTAGATATGTAATCTCTGGGTCAAATTGATTTTTTTTTAATTTTTAGAGGAATCTCCACTAATGAGGATTTCCACAGTGGTTGTACCAGTTTACAACCCCATCAATAATGCAGAAGAATTCCTCCCTCCCTGAGTCTAACCAACATGTATTCTTATTTGATTTCTTGATTATAGCCATTCTTTCTGGAGTAAAATAGAATCTCAGTGTTGCTTTAATTTGCAGTGTTCTGGTGATGGACACATAGGCCCTGTTAAGATTTAGCTGTTATGATTTATTTAATATTAGCTATTAGTTGTGCTTCTATAAATCTGACTATTCATGATTGAGAATATTTTGGAGTGCTTTTTGGGTAATCATGACTTTCTCAAGGTATTCTTTGTCACGGAAAAACCATATTTCTCCATCAAATTTGTAATATGATTTTGCAGGATATGAAATTCTAAGTTGAAATTTATTTTCTCATAGGTTTTGAAATTCTTTAAACTCTTCTTACATCTAAGGTTTGTGTTGAGAAGTCTGCTGCAATTCTAAAGGGGTTATCATTATATTATCATTATAAGTGATTTATAAGTTATCATTATATTATCATTATAAGTGATTTGTACCTTTGCTTTAACAGCTTTCAAGATTCTGTTGTTGTGTTGAACGTCTGGGATTTTGTCTAGATGTTTCTTGGAGCTCTTCTCTGATCATACCTATGTGAGGTTCATATGCCACACTCAGATTTAGATTAAACTTTTTCCTCATACTTGAAAAAAATTTCTGCTTTTTTTCCTGCTAATAGGTTTTTTTTAATGCCACCAGTACCGTTTTATCTTTCATTAATTCCAATTTATGTTAGATTAATCTTCTATCCCTCATCTCTTCTAGGGGTTTGGTGTTAGAATGCACAAGATGTGGGGAAGGAATAGTAAATCTCTATTTTGTTTCCACACTCTCTTTTTGTGCGATTTCTCAGCCTAGTCCCCTTTTCCTGCTAGATGTTGTCAAAGTTGCTCCGCTTAGGGCTATATTTACTCCGACTTTTCTCTCTTATTGATATCCTTCTCTGTGTCCCAAGTCACTGTTTCCAACACCTTGTTTTCTGGCCTGTGGGTCTAGTAGGTGTTCCCCCTCCAGAAGCTCCTCTGTTCATACATCCCGGACTGTGGCAACTGTCTGATGTATCATCCCGACTAAATTGAGAAGCAAGGAAAGTAAATAACCAACTGAGCTCTGTGTTACATACAGACAGCAGCATCGGGGGAGGTGTGTCCTTGGCCAGCGGATTTAGTCCAGTACTTTCTCACCCAGTTTCTTCTAAAAACCACAAGACTGGCCTGGATGCTCATCATAGAGGGTAAGACCCTCTCCACTTCTCTGCTTGGGTTTAAATTTCTTAGGGGTCTGTGTCTCGCCTGTGTCATCTTCCTGACTATCTCTTGTGACTGTCTCTCACCTAGTGACTGTGGTAAGGGGACCCCAGAAAGCCTAAAGTGTAGTGGTTCCATGGCTTCTGACTCTTGGAGTAACTCAATCTTAAATGATTAACCCCTTCCCAAAATGGCTCCTGATTAAATTCTCACAGATATGACAAGTGCTATGCTGAAGTTCTTGTTCAACTCCAGCCTGCCCCAGAGACTAATTTACTTTCAGAGTAAAGACCCACAATGATTTCACTGTTTACAATAACTGTGAATTTTTCATAGAGAAGCACTGCTGACCTAGTGCCCTGTTTTTCCCTTTGCTAAGGCTGCCAGAACTCTCAAGGCTAACCTTGCGTTTGCAGAGACAGGATCTCCTAGACTGGGATAGTGTTCCACCCTGACTCCTTTTCTCCGCAATATCTTCAGATTCTTCTGTTTCTCTGTGGTTTCTACTTCTCCTGCGAGCCCTTCCTTCATTCCCAGAAATCTGTTTTTTTTTTTTTTTTTTTTTATTTTCCAGGGGTTTTAATTTCACGTCCTGAAGAAATTTTTATTTTGCTGCTAATCTTTACCGCTTCATTCCTATTTATTAGGTTTAAGTTGTTGCCATACTTAGCTATTTTCATTGGCATGCTCATTAATTTAATTGCTTCTGAAGGTACAGTAACATGGCAAGGTCATCAAAACAAGGTGACAGACTATTCTAACAGTCTAATATGATGCATATCTCAAGTATTTGTACAAATATTATATAAAAATGTGGAAAATATTTTATTAATCTTTAATTTCCAACATGTCGTTTTATTATTTTACATTATTCTTTTGATTTCCTTTCCCTTCATTAAGATCTGATATTTTCTCCTCCTCCTTACTCTATAGGCATTCCCTCTCACTGTCTTATGGAATAATCATAATTAGTATTTACACATTGGTAAATATCAACCTGTTTTAAAATTGTGTCTCTATGAGTTCTTATATCTTTTCAGGTGCTATGATAAATACTCAGAATATTTCTCCTTGTCTTTTGAAAAAAATAAAATTTTAACTCTATTTCTTATCCTATTCTCAAGATTCAGTACTTATAGTTTACATTAGGATCTTTTAACTTGATATTTTTATGTTGGGTTATTTACTATGATAACCTAAATTATCCTGAAAATTTTGGATTATGACCTTGCATGCATTGTTATGGGTCTACCAATATCACTGTATTTTCAGAGTTTTTGATTGATTTATTTTCTGTGAACATTTTATATAATGGAAAGAAAAGATTAAGACCATTATGAACTGAAATGTCTCTTGTCCCTCTTGGTTAGACAAACTAACAATTTGCATCATTCATATATAATATATATATCATATATATACATATATAAGGTCTACTGAAAACTATCCTAACATCGAAGTAAATGTCACAGTTTTTCCTATTGATATTTATTGTACACAGCCAAAAATTGAAAGAAACAGGTTAATATTCAATGCGGCAATATTGCTATCACTGATATGAAGTACAGAAGACATTACTAAGGATTGATGAAGAAGAAACTATGCAGCGAAAACAAAAATATTTGTTTATTTTACTGAAAACTTTCAAATCATGTATATGCCACATATATGCTTATTTTTGTCTACATATAAACTATTAATGGTGGTCACATTTTTTAAAGATATGACAATCTCATGGAGAATGTTATTTTTTCCATTAGAACTCAGGCTATTAAATCCATTATGCATTTTTGGTTCCTTGTCAATGCAATCTGTCTCTTTGCTTGGCCCCTCTTAGTGCCACACTGAAAAACTGAATCTGTCCCGTAAGTTAGTCTCTAACCTCTTTTATTATTTGAAAGAGAGTTTAGAGCTTGGAAACTTGCTTGGGGAATTAGAATTCCCTTCCTAAAATTTTCCATTGCAGAAACTTCAGTATTGCAAGCATGTTCACCATAAAACCCCTATCCCTGCTTTTGAAGAATTACTAAACCAAATTCCTGCGGTTAATATAGGACTCTAAGACTCAGCTAATTCATATCTTGCAAGTGGCACTGATCCTTTCTCCTGAAACAAAGGCTAGGTTTTGTAATGCCTACTGTATATGGGAGGTGGGAAGGGGGTTATTTGTTTGGTCTGTGGGCTTTGTACACCTGAGAAGAAAGTCCTTAATAAACACAAATTTCATACATTTTAAAACACATTTCTTTTTAATCCAATATAGATTTCATTTTTCCAAGTTAAATTATTTTATTTGCTGCCTGAAAAATTATCTTTGGTATTCATAATTTTTTATACTGTGTGAGCTAGTATGCTTTGAGAGTTCACCATGGAATATTTTATGGATGAAATAACCTGAAAATAGATGAAAATATTTTTTCTCAGATGTGTGGTGAAATAATTTCTCTCTCTCATTCTCTCTCTCTCTCTATTTCTATGTGTCTCTCTCTGTCAACTAAAAGTGTTTGTTGTTTTTCACATTTCAAATTTCAGTTTTTACATGAATGAAGTAAGATTCTTGATTTACATTATCCACATAATATACATATACATATACATATACATATACATATACATATACATATACATACTAATTAGCAAACTTCAGCACCTGGCCCAGACATCTTATCTTCTGAGATCCAACTCTAGAGCTCTTGAACTGTGACTCACTCTGACCTGCTCAGATTCTCCTCCCTACATCTGGGGTGCAAGACCGAACTGCTCCTTCAGGCAAAACCCTGGAGCTATATAAGCCTCACACCAATGATTTTTCTTTTGAGGGAATAAAGTCCTGCACTTCCTACTCTGCAATGTCTAAAAGAGGAATTGCACCTATTTTTCCAGTTTTATATTTGTTTACAATGGGAAAGCAAATCCATTTCCACTTGATCCCTCAAGACAATAACCATAAAATCTTACATTCATTTTCGGACTGTAAAGTTTTAAATCGGCTTTCAACCTTCATATGGAAGTATATGACTCATAAATGTACAGATTAATTTTCATAAAAAGAAACAGTAATTTATATAGTAGCTAGACTAAGAAAGAAAATATTACTGAGAACCAAAGCTCACTGTATACCTGTTCTTAATCACTACAACCACTATTTTGACTTCTAAAATCACTTGATTTTTTCCTGTTTTTGAACTCTCTATGTAGTATGTATTTCTTTGTGTCTGACTCAGTTTGATCCACACCATGCATTGTAATAAATGTTTTGTACGTGGCTCATTCATTTTTTGCTATAGAGTACTTGGTCTCTCTCTATTTCTGTATCTGTATCTATGTCTATATCTATATTGCAACTTGACAGCCATTAAGGATGGTACTACTGTAAATATTTCTGTATGCTTGTTTGAAGAACATATGTATACATTCTGTCAGGTCATCTGTCTAGAAATTAAATTATTCAATTAAAAGTATGTGTTCACTCAACACAAGTCACACTGTCAGATAATTTTTAAGGTAATTTTTCTACAAGCCCATTAATACTATGCAATATTACCATTTGATCTGCATCCTCAGGAAAACATATTTTCAATTTTTTTTCATTTTAGCTATTCACATCAATGTATACTAGTTTTATAGGGTAATTTTAAATTCCATTCTCTAAAGACAAAGTTGAGCCCCTTTTCACGTTTTTGTTGTCCCTTTAAATATATTTTGTGAAGCAACTCTATTAAGTCTTTTGTGTTTGCTCTCTTTAAAAAATTTTAAAAACCTATTCATTGAATTTTTTTCTGTAATCTGTAATAAATAATTTGTCAAATACATGAATCACAAATATTTGCTTCTGTATTGCTTGCTTTTTCACCATTGTAGCAAAACAATATTTTAATGTAGCTTAAATTGTTTTTCTTCCTTAGTGATTCATTTTTATTTAAGTTTGGTTTTATTTTGATTTAGGATCTGTAAGCATTGCTTAACCCATGTTAACATTTCTCTCTCTCTCTCTCATTCTCTCTCTTTCTATGTGTCTCTCTCTGTCAACTAAAAGTGTTGGTTGTTTTTCACATTTCAAATTTCAGTTTTTACATGAATGAAGTAAGATTCTTGATTTACAGTATCTACATAATATTTAATTAATAGTATTATTCATTGAAATGTTAAGTTTTCCCTATTGTCCTAACTTTATATAATCTTTTATATAAGCCACATATATATGGTTTTACAAATAATGTTTAAAAAATATACAAATGCCAGAGTATAAATAATTATTTATGTCATTATGTATGTGTGGATATAGGTATCTCAGATAGTTGTTATCCTAAATACAATCTTAAATTAGCTGGACACTGTATTACCTTCAGTTTTCCCAAATGGATATTCCTAGGCCCAAAGTCCAAATAAGACAACTGAACCAAAATTGAACACCCAGTAATATCACTGAAATCCTTTTTATGAACAAGATATTGCTACTTTTTTTGAAGTAGTAAATTCATTGTCAAAGATGATTATGCCTGCATTTTAAACTAAAGCAAGTATCTGACCAATAAAGGCAAATACTTTTATTTGAATATGCACTGTAAATAAAATCAATTATAAGGCTGAATTACTGCAGTGTTCATCAATTTCACGCTGTTAATTTGTTCTTGAGGCAGATATCCAATCCTTACTCCAGGGACTCTCTGCTCTTACATTAATTATACAAAAAAGTACTCCGGTGAATTTAGCAGAATGGCAAGGTCTATTATTCTAGACATTACATTAGCAATCCATCTCAAAATTTCCCTTCCTGTTCCTGGTTTCCTGGCTATATTTATAGTTTACTCTTCTGATATAAGAAATCTCTCTTTGGGGATTAAGTTCTCATGGGAATCTTTAGAGCACTGAGTATTATTCAAAAAATTGACAACTGATTAGAGCTGTCTATTATTATGAAAATGTTGTCTTAAACACAAAAAGATATAAAGATTATCACTTAAAAATTTGGACACATCTCTCTGGAGCTAAAAAGGTTTTTTAAATACATATTAATGAAATGAGTACAGTACGTGTTATTATCTATCTCGCAATAAAATTAAAAATGCCTGAAAGTGAAAATTGGATACAAGTAAAAGAGAAAAATTCGTAGATTTAGAAATAGACATGGGAAAAAAGATGATGATGTGCAAATTCTTATATAGGCAAAATAAATATAAATAAATAAATAAATAAAACTACTAACCAAGAATCTTTGGAGTTATGCTTTAAATTATACTTAGTATTAAGAATAATTTTCCTTTTTTATTACTGACATCTTAATATCTCAGGTTTTACTAGAAATAAGCATTTGTTATCTTGAGCGTTATAGTCTGATTGTTTCCTGATTTCATTTTACATCTACTGCCTTTCAATTACACACGCTGCACTTGGAAGTGTCAAAGCATGTCCAAATTGAAAGACTGCCAGATACAAATATTAGTTTTGTTTTTACCCTCTCCTCTTTCCTGAATACTTGAGAACTAGTCTTACTATGCTTTTTAGGATGCATTCAGGATTTTAATAGGATTGCTTATCTACAAGATTCTCTATCCAACTTCCAGGAGTCCAGTACTGAAACAATGTAAAGAGCACATTGCTCCTGCAGGATGAAACTGCTCAAAATGGCAATGGATCTGATGATGTGCTTGGAACATTATGCTTCCTTAGGATATGTTCATTTGAAAAGTACAGTTATAAACCAGGAATGTACTACTCATGCAGTGTCTAGAATGTTAGAAGTTACCATTTTTCCCAAATTAGTTGGAGTGTTTTTTTTCTGTCTAACTAATGCAAGAGCAACAGTTTCATGGAACATTAATTTGATTTTCAATATTTGTTTTATTCAGTTTTATTTAAGAAGTTTCTAAAATTTTTATATTGAAATGGTTCCTGTTTGTATGTATATGCCATAATACTCTAGGTAAATATGTATTTTAAAGACTCATTGCAATTGACAAAAGGCTTGATAGATGCAGAAAAATAGAGGCCAGAAAGGTGAAGATGTCCTTAATGTCAAGTTTTTACATTGTCACATATGTACTAGCAGTGTTTATTTGGGAAAATGACAAAGTAACATTTAAAAATAAAAGTAAACTAATGTTTTCATTATTAATTTAAACAGTAGTGTTGACCATTAAACAGATGGCGTGTAGCATTCACTGTTTTACAAATCCTCATGAGTTAAATTTCTTTTGACTTAGCTTTAAAATAAAGATATAAAACATATAGAAAACTCAAATTAAACTGCAATAGGACAATGGATATGAAACTATTGTCTCAGTGTGGTTTTGAGGTGGCCATTGAAGTATCATGGCAGAAAATTAGCCTTCCCTTTTGGACATAAATAAGATTAACAAGGAATCCATAATTATTAAACATGTTTTAAGGGTTTTATCACATATAAAAATAGGCACTAAACTAAACTATTTCTAGATTGCAGCAAAATTCAACAGAATGTACAGATTTCCCATATCACTGTATCATCCCACATTTTCTTCTTCCTTACTATTCACATCTGCATTTATGATAAATGTGATACATTTATTATAATTGATGAACTTTCCTTAATAGATAATTTTCATTCAAAGTTCACATTAGAATTTACTCTTGTTCTGTAATCTTTGTTTTCACAAACGTGTGATATGTATCATAATATTACCACATATAATAATTTCACTCTTCTAAAAACCTTTCACAGTCACATTTTTCAGCCCTCTCTTCCATATAAACTCTAGGAATTACTGAATTTTTTTATTATCGCTATAGTTTTATCTTTTCGAGAACATCACATTGCTGAAAACATTTGGTCAGCCTTTTCAGATTGGTTGTAGCAGCATACATTTTAGGTTCTTGCAGTGTTTTGTGGCTTGACAGTTGATTACTTTTTAGCACTGCAATATTCCATTGTCTAGATATACCCAAATTGTGTTTATCCTTTCATCAATAAGGGATATCTTCTCTGCTTCTAAAATGGGTAATTATAAATAAAGTTTTCATAAACATGAGTGTGTTTGTCTTGGTATAAAAGTGAAAGTTTTAATTTTGTTTGAGAAAGTACCAAGGAGTATGCTTGCTGAATTATATTGTAGAAATATGCTTAGTTGTATAAGATGCTTCCACATTCTTTTCCAAAGTGGCTGGGCAATTTGAAATCCATATCTGCAACCAATAAGAGTTCCTATTGGTCAGGATCCTGGCCAATATTTGTTATTGTGACTGATTTGATTTTGGCCATTATAATGGGTATTTAGTAGAATCAGTAGAATCACTTTGTTTTATTTTATCTTGCCATAAGGTACATAATGAGTAGATTTTTTGATTTGCTTACTTCTAATACATTTATATTAAACAATGAAATGCCTGGGTCTTTTGTGCATTTTTAATGAGATTGTTCATTTTCTGATATCAAGTTTTAAGAAATCTTTGCACATTTTTGGATAACAGTCTTTTGTCAGATATGCCTATTATACATATTTCTCACAGTCTGTAATTTATGCTTTCTTTTCTTAAAAGTGTGTTTCACAGAGTTTTAAATCTTCATAAGCTTAAATTAATTATTTTATTGATCATTTATTTTACGGATGACAACTGAAATTGTATTTCAAAAGTCGTTAGCATTACAAAGTGATCTAGATTTATCTTATGTACAGTTTGTGTTTTGCATTTATGCTTATGATCCACTTGGAATTAATGTTTTGAAGTGTATAAAGTCTGTTGAAATTTATTCTTGTTAGTGCTTTTACCAGTTGTTCAAGCTCCATTTGCTAGAAGAAAGTTTTTTTTCTTTATTATATTGTCTTTTTTCTTTATCAAAAAGTGTTTGAATTTATCTTCATGAATCTATTTCTTCACTGTTTATTGTGTTCCAAAGATCCAATTTTCTATTCTTTCACTATCTTTATTAACAAATAAGTCTTGAAGTCAGGAAGTATCAACTCTTTCAACTTTTTTCTTTTCCTTAAATATTGTGTTAACTCTGTGTATCTTGCCTGTTCAAAAAACATTAAAATCAGATTGTTTATATCTATAACATAGCTTCCTAAGTATGTTAATGAGCTCTTCTAACATTGGGATGAAATACTTTACACCCACAACTTAAGGGAGGAGAAGTTTAACTTGGCTTATAGTTTCAGGGAAGTCAGTCTGAAGTTAACCAGCTCCAATGAAAAATCATCATGGCAGAGGGTATGACAGAGTACAGAGGCATAGTTCATGGGCGCTGGGAAGCATAATGGGGAACAGAGCCAGAGAACTGGAGGAGATTATATGTCGTACCCAAAATAACCCTTCCATAACCCACCCATACACAGCCAGAGGGGTGACCTCACCAATACCCTGGGTAGCTCATAAACCCATCAAAATTAAGACAATCCTAACCATAACATTTGAATGTAGATAAGATTGCACTGATTTTATCTATAAAGTTGGGAAGAATTGACAAACTATTGACTCTATCACTGATCATGGACTTTCTCTGTTTAGTTTTCTTCTTTATTTATTCCTGAGTTTTGGTGTTTTATTGTACTTTCCATCAAGACTTAGATTTATGATTCTGGTACCCATAGGATCTTAAGAGCATAGCACCTATTCTAGTCTAACAAGGGGAACCTAACTGCTTCACTTCGTAACATCCTGCCCTACTGAAATCTAGTCCCACTCCTACATAAAACAGTTAACCCCAAGGCTATCATTAATCCCTTCCAAGGATGGTGACCTTATGATCTAACTAGTTTCTATTAGGGCCCATGTCAATACTACACTTGGGACCCAGTTTTCAGGACATGTACTTGTGGGGGCGAAATCAAGTACACAATGAATCAGGAAATATTTCCTCTATTTCTATGTTTTAGGAGAAATGCTAGAGAATTCATACAATTTCTTCCTTAAGCAATATAGTTCATGCTTGAACTCTTTTGAGTCTGCTATATTTTGGTTTGGAAAGTTATTAAATATTGATTCAATTTAGTAGCTACTAGCATATTTTGATGGTGTGAAATTTGTCAGATAGTAGCTTTCAAAAACTGGTTCATTTTAATCTGATTAATCAAATTCTGAGTATAAATTTCATAAATTTATTTTTTTTTCCATTTAAGAACTGTGAAATCTGTACGGGTGTCTGTTCTTTCATTAGTGATTTGAGTTCTTCTTTTTCCTTTGTTAGAATGGCTAGATGGTAATCAATTTTATTGATATTTTGAAAAACCGTAACAATTTTGTTGATTTTTCTTTTGATTGCTGTTTTTAATTTCATTGATTTCTGATATAATTTTCATTATTTTTATTATTACTTATGTTTTGCTTACTTTGTATTTAATTATATTTCTCCTCCTACTTTTCTAACATGGAAGCAGACATTGATTTTAGACTTACTATTTTTATTGGCTTATTATTTTTAACATATGTATTTAGCATTTGTATTTTTAACATATGTATTTAACATACATTTCCTTCTAATTGCTATTTCCTCTGTATCCCACAAATAGTTACATTTTCATATGCATATACTCCAACCTGTTTTAAAATTTCTTTGCAATTTCTTCTTTTAATAACTGCTTTATCTAGGTGTGTGTTGTATCATATTTTAATATTTTCCAGATATCAATCTATTATTGATTTATATCTAATTTCATCATAGTCTAAGAACAAATAATATACAATTCCATTATTTTAAATTGGTTCAGATAAGTTGTATGTTCTAGTATGAGGTTGTCATGGTGAATACATGGTGTGAGCTTAAAATGAATGCATATTCTGGTGCTGTTGAGAAAAATAGTATATGTATGACTATTTTATCTAGCCAATTGTTTGTTTTAAGTTCAACTAAAAAATCAGAAGTTCCTCACTGATTTTCAGTCTGCTGAATCTGTCTACTTTTGATGAGAGGCTTAATTATTCCATTTATGGATTCATATGTTTCTCTTTGTATTATGATTAGGTTTGCCTCATATATTTTATGCTCTGTTGTTAGGTGCATATATATCAAAAATTATTATGTCTTATTGGAGATTTAGTCCTCCTATATTGTTTAAATTATTTAATTTTATTGCTGATAATGATAATATCACTTTCTCTGGAGAATCCTGTCTAAACATATCATAAATGCATTTATTTGTTTTTTAAATTTATTTTTGGTGCTAAAGGTTAAATCCAGGATCTTGTGCATGTTGCCCAAATATTCTAACAATACTTTCCAACCTCAGCCTACTCTTGCTTTATTTTTTTTACTGTTAACACAATGTCTCACACCTTTGACATATATGAGACTTATATCAGTAGTAGACTCAGTATAAAAAGCATATAATTGAGTTTCTTTATCTACTTTGATACATTATAATTTAATTAGGATATTGGACCATTAAGAAGTAAAATGATTATATTATAGTTGGATTAATATCTATCATATGGGCTATATTCTATAATATTCCTTTATATATGTTTACTATTAGTTTTGACTTCCATTTCTTTCTGTCTCTTGAATTTTTATTTGATCACATTTTCTGTTTTTATGCATATCTTTTATCATTTTTGTGACAGCTAATTCAAATAAACTTATAAATCCTGCTGTACAATGCCTTACATACAAGTATCTTCTAATGGCAAAGTATTTTTAACTCCTCCTACCTGTCCTTTGGGTGTATATATCATTCTTTTTATTTATTCACAACCTATATCTACAGAACAAATTGTTACTTTTATACACTTTATAGATTAGATTCATTAAAAATAACTAACCAAATATGTTTACTCTCTGCACAATGCAAGGATAACTTTAGAAGTTAGATGTGTGCAACTCTGAAAAAAGCATCTTTAACAGAACTCAATCATGCTGGCATGCTAATCTCAGAATTCCAATCTCTGGAGGTATTTTATTACCATCATATTCTTGAAGAAAAGAAGGAAATATGGTGAGAGAGACTCATTCTTGTTATTTTCACTCCTGCTCCAATATATCCCATCCTACCAAACAGCGTCAGTCCCCAGGAACCATGCATTCTTTTGTAAAACAGCTCTTGTCAGATCTGCATTGAATTAGATGCTTGTATATTGCTCCACTTCTTTATATATGCCCACTTCTTCCACAAAACTAATGGAAGTGTCAACTTTCATTTTTTTCCCCCAAATTGAATCTTTTCTGTTCTTTTCATTTGTGTCTGGATTGACTTGTACCTAAACAGACACAGAACTTGCAAACAATACTACTACTCTTTTAATTTACTTGACAATATTTTTATAAAATAGAAATACAGAAACATTTTAAATGTTTTAATATATAACACTTCATTCAAAATTCATGAGATATGTTAGATGTTACTTTTCTCAATTAGCATCTATTCATTGAAACACCATATAAACACCAATGACTATGCTAACTAGTAATTATACAAGAATGAACAACAAAAAAATTTTCTACCTATAGGAAATTTGACCTAAATATTCTTTAGATTAGTGGTACTCATTTCTTGGCACTGGAGACTAGTTTCATGGAAGAATTTTTTTCCATGGATATTGGGGAGAAGAGTGGGCTCAGGATGATTCAAACATTGCTCAAGCAATACAAAGTCAAATCTCTCCATGTTAAAGTTAATCTGTATTTGCAGCCACTCTCCAGCACTAGCATCACCACCTCAGCTCTGCCTTAGATAATTGGGCGCTAGATTCTTATAAGGAGATTGCAATCTAGATCCCTCACAAGCAGAGTTCACAGTGTAGACCATATTTCTGTGAGACTCTAATTCCATCCTGATATGACATGAGATAGATCTCAGAGAGTGATGAAGAATGGCTATGCGTACAGATGAGTTTCTATTGCTAGCCCTCCATACACTTCTTGCTGTGCTACCCAGTTCCCAACAAGCCCCAGACCAGTACCTATCTGTGATCTGAGAATTGGGGAATATCCGCTTTCAAAACCTTAGAAAAATACAGCCCATTTTCATAAGTCTTGTAAATCTTTCTTGAAGATTGAATTTTAAAATCAAAAGTAAGGTAAGTATCCAGATTTAAGATATTACTCTTTTTATATTTGAATTAGAGCAAAATATATGATCTTATTCAAAACGAGAAGAGTGATGACAAACCCCTCTCACTCTCCAGCAACCACAAATAGTGAAACGCAGACGAAATCCGCTCTAACTCTAAAACTGGTATTTCCTTCATTTTCTGTGTAAAGCATTAAAGTTCAAATAATTGTGACTTTACTTCAACTTCACACTTTCATAAAGTACTTTTCAGTCATTTGTTTCTTCTTTAATATTCTTCCTTTTTATATAGATCTTAATTTCAGAACTCTTTCATGTTTCCTTTTTCTGAAGAACTTCATTTGATGCTTTTTGCAAGGAAGGCCTACTGAGAACAAATCTCTTCATATTTTGTCATATTGTCATACTTGGATAATTTGGCATGATACAGAATTCTTAGTTGGTAAAAGGATTTTTCTATCAATGTTTTATGCATTTAAAAAATTGATTTTACTTCCTTTTGCTTGCATTAGTTTCTGAAAAACCGTGTTTAACATTTATCTTTGCTTCCCTTTAAGTAAGATATTTATGTTTCTTGGAGATTTTTTTACTTTGCCTCTGATTTTCCTGAATTTGAAAATCCTTGGGGCCACTTTTAGCATTTATCCAGGCCACTGTTCCTTGGGCTTCCTAGATCTGTCTTTTGAATTTTGACCTGAATTTAAAGAGATTCTATTTTTGTTGTTCCATTATGTTTTTTGGTCTTTCTTCCCTGTATGATATTCATTCTATACACAATCTATTCTTCTTATAGTACTCCTATAGCTCTTGGATATTATATTATAATTTTTTCAGCCTTTTATTCGCCTTTATTTTCAGTTTGGGAAGTTGCTATGAACTATCATGCTCAGGTGTTCTTTTCTAAGCCATGAGCCCATCAAAGAAATTCTTCATTTCTACCATTGCTTTTTTCTCCAGCATTTCTTTTTAGGTTTTCCTTAGAATTTATTCTTATTTTATCCAAATGTTTTTGTATATTGTCTGTTTTTAATTAATGCCCTTTACAGTCATTTTAAATTCACACTATTTCCAACAACCCTGAGCTACCTAGCTTCGATGCTTATAATTTTTTCATTGAAAAGGTAGTATGACTTACTGGATAAGAAATTGTAATATATAGTCCTTTATTCTGTAATGTTAGTGCCGGGAAAGAGAATCTTTCTGTGATTCTATTATTCTCACTCTTGTAGGGAATCTATGGCTCTCTGCTTTGAATTCCACAAGTGTTTCATAGTTCTCACCCCTCTTCTATGTTGTGAGATGTCTGGAAAAGGGTACAGTTGGCTACTTCCCTTCCTACCCAGGCAGAACAGACTGGGGTTAGAATGTGTCTTTTCCCAGGCCGATGAAGTGCTAATAAAACTTCAGTAGGGTTAAGCTGTACTGAAATAGTGTCTCTTGAAGCTAAGGATAAAATACTTTAGTATATTACAAGGCGGTTACTTCTGCTTTACATCTGTTAGAAATCTGAGCAGATTTTTCTCCCATCTTCACTATGAAAATCAGATAAACTCAGATTTGTGAGGGTTACTGCCTCATCACTATTGGGTTCTCTGGAAAATTTTATGTCTCAAAAAAAAAGAAGAAGAAGAAGAAAATTTTATGTCTCAGACTGATCCACTAAAAGTTTCCGGCAGTTTATTAGTTGAGTTTAGATTTTCCTCCCTACCGATGTTCCTGCAGTCTCCTCTAGTAGTATGTGGTTCCACATATTCATTGCTGTCCAGCTTTTGGGCCAAGAGTTTGCCTTGTGAACTCACTAAATTAGAAGATTGGATGAAAGCTATTGATTTTTCAGTTTGTTCGGATTTTTACTTAGATTGAAGTGATGATTCACAAGATCATTTGCTAGAGAGAAAACTAGAGGTCATTATACATTTAATTTTTTAAGTTCCATGTTACTTTTAAAATTTATTTGATAACAACCTAAATTAAAGAATTAGCATATTTTACAGCAATCAAAATGTTGTTGCAAAAACTTACATATCAGTATTTTTATACTTTATTTTTTCAAAAATAAGTCTATTAGAGTTATCACTATCTACTTCTGGTTAGGTTCTATTGCTCGTGTGAAATAACTGCAGAGATTATAGTGTATTTCTTTTGGCTTACAAATATCACTGTGTATTTTGCATTACATACTATCATAAAACTTAGCAATTTAAAAACATTTTTATAAACAAGGGCCTGGGATGTACCCATGTACAGGGCCCTCTTCAATCACTATCATCAAAACAGCAAAAACATAACTCAGGGGAAAATGTTAAGGAAAGTTTCTTTGAAATGATAACACAAGAATTGAAATGTGAGGTGTTACAATGTATTAACCATGTGATGAGTATAGGAGAAAAAAGCACAATCAAAGCCCTAAGTTCCAATAATCGACATAATGAGGATATTGACAAGGATAACGATGTTGATGAGAATGTAACATAGTGAGCAAAGTCAAATGGGAAATGATGGATATATACGATGTACATGTTTTATAGACCTTGATGGGCATGGTACACATTCTATTCTTTATAATAGTAAAACTAAAAGGAATTAAAAAGGAAAATATCACAATCATTTATATTTATTTTGACACAAAATCAAAGTGTCCAATTTTATTTTTAATTGTTTGAATTCATCATTGTAGTCCAATTGTATAATGTGCCAAAATAAATTACTGTGCTAAATAATTTTAAAACACAAGTACTTTTTTCAAAATACATTTTAAACCAACTAAAATAATTTTACTTCAAGGAATTATAAATAGAAATATAATTTAAGAAAATATCTTTATTTTTATTTTTAGTGGCTGTGAGATTTTGTGATCTATTAACTCAAGTTGCAGAAATCATTTTGTAGCTTTTCAACCGGTTTTCTGAAGAAGGCTTTTTGCATTTGGTCTTATCTAGGTCTCTCTGGGAGTCCAGAGACAGTCATAGCCCCAGAGTGAATGTCTGTGAATACTGGGCCAGATCCCAAAATCCATCAGATAAGTACATTGAGTTTTCTGTAGCTATAGAAAATTCTCAACCTATAGGAATTAGCAAGATTTTCATTTATAGCACTTTTGCAATTGCATCTGTTAATTATTTTTAGTACTTAAATGAAAAGGAGCACAGATTATTGCAGACTGTCTGGGTCTCAATATTCCACATAAACTAGTCCCTGAATTTAGTCCTTGAAGTCTTTGTACCTACCTCTTCCACGTATATCACTAATTCATGGACAAGAATTAACCTCTCCATTGTTACTACTTTTCATTTACAGCCAAGCATTTCTTGTTTAATCAAAAATGAAAATATACCTTTTAGATTATTATTATTGTTCAGAGATTCAGAAAACCTTTGCTATACAAGTACAGATACATGTGTTTCATTCAGAGTTCAATAACTATGGTATTTCTACTTATGTTTATAAGCTTTTGATCACTGAATCTTCAGGTAGTTTACGTAGTCATTGCAATGCTTAACTAGAATACAAATATATGTTTCATACTAGAACACAACATAAGCATTAATATGCAATATGTTTAAGGATACCTTGTATGTAGTCAAGTTGTGATCATTATGAAATTGTCTTCCTGTTTCAAAATGAGAAATATAGCGTAATAATTTTTAACTGTTTATTTAAACTCTTAAAATTTGTTCTATTGCATTATTTAGGTGATTCATTAGAGATAACATAGAAAAGAACATTATTTTTAAGTGATATTTTAAAGATAAACTCCTCCAAACAACTTCTAAGAATAGAAGGTTTTTGTAGATGTTAAAGTATAAACTCTAACTGTGAATTACACCTTTATTTTTAAGCTAAACTTTAAAGAAATGCAGTCGTGAAGATAATTCTGACCATGAAATATTAAATGACATTTAAGACATTATTGAGTGAACCTGTATTTTTATTAGATTTTTTAAATAGAAAAGTAATTTCAACATCTTTCTGAGTTGTTCTTAAACTGGAAATCATCTTTTGTTCCATTATTTATAGCCCGGTCCATTCTCCTGGTGTTACAAGTTGCCTCCTGGTGTGGCAAGTTTCAAGTTGTATTTCAAAATGCACTTTCCAATCTGTTGTTCCCCATGGTTGTAATTGCAATGGTTTACTCAGAATTTCCCTCAAACATCCTGTTCTGCATATCTTTGATCACTGTGTTTTGTGTATCAAAAATGTACATCACAATTCCTTTCCGTATATATAAATCCTATTGACAAGCTCACTTCAACTATTATGTCTTCTATACAACATCCTCAGTACTCATGTTATCTGTTATTAGTACCCTGAGACCTCACTGCACCTTCTATGACAGTACCTAATATTCTTCTGTTAGTGCTTACCAATTCCCAAGATTTCATGAAAAGCACATTTTATAAATTTTCTCAATTTACCTTAATAACAATGTAACTGAGGTTAGTACTCCTGTCTAAATATTATTTTGTTTTGTTTTGCTTTGTGTGAAAGATTTACTAAGAAAGAACTTACAAATGATTTACAACTCTTATATACTCGATCTCACATTTGAATCTAGGCTAAGACTAAACTCTTAATGATGCACAACAACCTTACACTTAATGCATTTTCTATTTGAAGCATTAATAACTCATCAACCTTCCCCACTACATTTCAAATTTATAGAATCTTTGCATATCTGAGCATATCTTGCTTAGCAGTTTTACAAAATAGGTATTTTTAGAGTATTAACAGTATACAGTTTTAAAATATTTATTTTGTTTTTACTCTAGAATTAACATTTTTAGAAGCATTAATTCTGTATGTTTGTAGAGAAATGGAAAAATTTTATAGGAATTCAGTAACATAATCCTTTTAACTGCTAAAATATCATTCATGTGTGTGTTTTATGATGTCATGAGAAGTTATTTTAGAATTTCCTTCTTTAATACTCAAGGCCCTGAGTTTGAACCCCAGCAGTACCAGCACCACAATAACAAAATAACTTCCTTCTTTGCACAAAGCACTTTGCCATTAGAGGAAGATCACTTTTTTCCTTAGCAACCTTATAGCTGTTCATTCTCACTTCTGCTTTCTGCTCAGTAGATAATTTACATTTATATTTCAAATGAATTTTTATATACTGATGATTTATAAATAAAATAACCAGTAAATAAATTTACTTCATTTTTGGCATTTACTGACATGATCTTAGGGCAATGAATTTTATATCATTTTCCCTAAATTATCAGTTCATTAAATCCGTGCTGCTCTATAGGTAATAAAAGACAGCTTTGTAACTCTGTTAACTATTGTGACATATATTACAAATGGATTTTTCTGTGCTGTTTCAGGAATTACACATTAAAGTTAGTATGTAGGACATTTATCAGTGGATGTTCTAAGGATTGATATCTGAAAGGAAGATGAAGGCAAATTAGGAGAAGGAATTAAATCACAATGTAGACTCAACAATGGCTCAAACACTGTCCCAATGAGATCTGAAAATGAGGCGACTTTGCTGTTTTCCTAGTTGGTGCAAGAGGTCAGGACCGGTTTGTCTCAAGCACCTTAAGGAGGCCATTTCTTTTGTTTATAAATTAAAAAGCTCTGGCTGAATAGGAGCCAGTATGTTATTCTTTAACATGCTGTTTACTGTTGGGATGCTCTTCAGAGTACATCGGGGCAGAAGATACTGGGAAAAACATCACCTTGAATGAAGACTGCAAATATATACCACTACTTCCTTCCAGTGAAAGGAACTGATCCTGATCCTCCTTTCTGATAACAGTAGAACAGAGTGTGGTTATTAGATCAATAGTCACCTCATACCTATAGCTATCTTAATACCCCTCCATTGGATATACTTTTTTTTTTTTTTTTAAGTTTGGGTAGCATTCTGTCTTCAGAATTTGTGTGCATTTTTAAGTCTAACCTGTTGAAATAAATAAAGGTAAAATAAAGAAAATAATATATACCAGTGTCTTTATATACCAAAGACACCACCTACTGCCCCACCCAATACTTAAACACAGGAGCACCTCTGGACCTCTGAGCTACTTCCTTAGTCTTCCTGACTTTAAGGGATCATGTTTTCTTTCCCAATCCATTCACACTGAGAATACAATATTCTTTGAGCTTATCATGACCATGGAGTATGAGCATTTCATTCTATTTTTCTAAATATTAGCTGCCCAAAAATAGTCCTCTAATTTTTTTGCTCTTATAGTTAGCACTGCCCTCTTTTTCCTTAACACTGAATATGTTAAATCCATTGGCACATTTTCCTTCATCAGTCTATTGTTACAACTCACTACAGGTAAAAAATTTAAATGATTTCAATACTAATTTTTTGAATCTTTTCCAAATAAGTCAATCAGATTTTGTAAAGAAGGGAAAGAAATTGGCACACACTATCAGCTTGGAATAGACAAATTGCGATATTGTCAAATTGCATTCAAGAATAATGTTATAAAAACACATTATTAATATATTCCTCGTATGTTGTTTTAAGTTACATCCATCCTGAGCCTTCTCACTTTAAGAAATTAAAATATATTGCTTTGGGACTGGGGATGTAGCTCAGTGACACAGCGCCTGCCTGGCAAGTGTGTGGTCCTGAGTTGGATACCCAAATACCAAATAAATGAACAAATAAATAAAACAAAAAAAATTATTAAAGTCTACTGTTTTTAGTTACCACTGAGATACTAAAAGTGCCTGTTTCATTTCTTTTAAAAGATGTTTTGAGATCAGATGGTAACTATTAATCTAAATGAAAATATTTTCTAAGATATTTAGGCCAGGTGCACCTAACATATGCAAGACCTTGGGTTCCATCTTTAGTGCAATATAGGGAAAAAAAGGAAAGAAGTAGCAACGATGTAGGATTATACATTTGTTAAAACCTCTTCTTTCATTGTAGGAAGTCAACAGGTAAGGTCTAAAATTTAAATACAAATTGTGGCATAAACATATTTTTAACTTGAAGAAGAAAATGATTTACAAAATAGCTGCAATATTTAAATGTTACTGCAAAAGAGCACAGGGAAGTGGGAACATTGCAAGAGCTACAGATGTTCATTCAAAACATTAAATGCAGTTTTTCTTTTTAAATGACGACATGTTACTCCATAAAAGTAAAAATATAATAAAAATGAAGCTTCACAGAAATCATAAACAAGACTGTAATGGCCCTCATCACTTAGAAATTTTATAATTAATTTTATAATTATAATTTTATAATTAAGCTTCAAGTAGAAACACAGTATACCAAGAATTAAACAGGTAGGTTAACAATATCTGCACCAAACAATTGCACAAAAATGTTTAAGCCTAATCGGTCAGATATTTTAATTACTGTGACAAAGCCAAAAAGCAAAACTTTGGTACCAAAATTACATGGGAGAGCTATATAATAAATTACACACATGAGAACTGTCCCTTCAATCAGTTTCCAACTATATGATTATTTGGAATTATGCTATTAATTTTGCTCTCTTTAAAGATCAATTTTATACTCTTTATCAATTTAATCAAATTACTATATAGATGACATGATTCATACCCCTAAAATTATAAAGTCAATTTTGAACATGAATGAAACACCCCATTTCATTAATTTTCAAAGCTTTTATTTAGAAAGTTCAGTGAAACAGATAGGTACCACAAGTTAGAAATACTTTAATCTCACTATAATTTAACATTTTAAAAAATCAACAGTGGAATTTATAAAAATAGTTTTATATTTATAAAATGAACTATTATTCTCAATAAATTATTCATTTCCATTACCTGAAAAAATTATGTGTTATATAAAAGCAACAAATTTCCTTATCAATACTTTGAAACTATGCTGAAAACATTGGATCCAGCTTTCCAGCTTTGTTGGCAGTTCAATATACAAAAATAGTATATTACAAATTCCCTGACCATAGTTACACAACATAATCATTTGTAATTATTTCTATTAAAATATTTGTTTAGTAAATATTTGGATAAATTAAAAGATTTATGAAAAATACATTTTTTCACATTTTAAAAGTATTGTTATATAGTATATGTTCTTCAAAATTCATACTGAAACCAATTTAAAGATCTTGGGAAGCAAAAACACCGGGAAGTGATCTACTCCTGAGGCTCACACAGTCATGAGGAGATTAGCGCCTCTTTGAGGGATTCCACAGATCCGCCCAGCTCCTTCCACGGTGAGGGCACTGCTAGGGAGGAAGCTGGTACAAAGGACTCTGGACCAAAGCCTGAATCTGCCAGGGCCTGGATCGTGGCATCCCAGTGCTGAGAACGGTGTGAAATGAATTTTTTATTTATAAACTTCACAGTGAACAGTATTTTGTTACAGCAGCCTGAATAGTCTTAAGTATTTTTAAGTATTTTTTTAGAAAGCAATCTCAAAAAGTAAACAAATCTGCAAAACACACTTGTATTTATAAAAAACAGAAATATGCATAAAGTAGTAAAACAAATTTTCAAAAAATAAGTTATGAAACTTTCTCTGATCTCTCTCCCTTTTCTCTTTTCTCTCTCTGTCTCCTTTCCTCTTCCCTCCCTTACTCAATGGTATATTTTATAGCACCACAAGGATGCCAACTCTTAAAGGAATATTATTGATTTTTATTAAATTTTGAATTGCTCTTGCATAAATCATTAATCCACATGAAGAGCCAGTAATTAGTTAATATTAATAAATATTTTTATTGTAGGGTAAGTGGAAATTACAAAATCATAATCCTAAAAATTTTCAAAAGCCCTGAAATAACACTTTTATTTTAATGTATTACAGATCAGAATATCTTTTTTTATTAATGTCATTGATAATTACGGAAGCAATTTTCAGTTTTCCTGTTATAGTAAATAGAGGGGAGAGGGCGCGACTTTGCTCCATGACGCAGCCCATGATTTACTCTTTTAAAATAAACTCCACTTTTAGATATCAAGTAGGTTAGGAATGCAATAAATTATATTCAGTCTAGAATGGGACATTCATTACATTTATAGGTTACTGAAATTCTGAGTTTGCTTCTGTTTTCATCTGAATTTATCTGGCTTAATTTTTATTTTTAACATATTTTTAGGGAAAAAACTTAACACAAAAACATTTTCTTACACCGCAAAATTTCAAATTCACCATTTACATGTAATATATATTACAAGTAACATGATGGATAGTGCTCAATCGTTACCAGATTGCATACATTTAAAAACCACACCATAAGTAAAAAATTCAAATGTTTCTTTCCACTCACCAAACAGACAGTCTCATTACAGAGCTGGGTTTGCACTGGATTACTCTTTAGCCATAAAAAATTCGTTATGCTCTTTAAACCCTCAAACTGAAAGTTTCTTTTATATATAAAAAAAGATATAGTAAAACTTCCCTTGCAGAATTGCTGTGAGGGTTAAATGAGGCACGTGTGTGGCAGGCAGTTAATTTGTCCCCCCAAAATGGCTATTCCAAAGCGGCACAGCTTTCATTAGCACAGGATTTCTGCTAAAAGAGTATCCTTCCTCCTCCCAATGAGCACGACGAGGAGTGTGCTCATTTCTAGTTAGTAGATAACTTTCTAGATCGTTTCAAGACAGACAAATGTCTCTTTGAATTATTCTGTGTTTTAGGGTTTTTTTTTTTTTTTTTGTTGTTGTTGTTGTTGTTGTCGTTGTAGTCTAACATGTATCCTAACCAATAAAATAAATACATTTTATTTTAGCATACACTTTCAAATATAGTTAGATTTCAAAGAGTATTCAATCATTCTTAGAATGGCATTTTATAATATTTTGAATTTAAAATAAGCATATTTAACTGCGGACCAAAGACATACTTCTTAGCCACAGAATATCTATAAGTGATTCTTCGTTTAGGAGAAGACAAAAAATAATTCTATTCTATAGCCACTGTTTTAGCTTTCCAAACTTCAAGATTATAATTTATGGAAAAATAAAACTTGGTTCATTTTATGTTAACATAGCATTTCTAATCTACTGCTCTTAGCAAAAGGGAACATTTAAATCTTCATCAAGCCACAATAAAACAATTATTTACAGATTTAAATTAATATTATGAAAGTAGTACAAAAGATTCCACAGGTTCAGCTCAGTGCAGGGCCAACTACAAACAATACACTATATAAACAATTTCAAACTCAAACATACATTGGTTGCATGTGAAAGTTTTACACTGTAGAAACAACAAACAAAATGAATACACAAACAAGAAAATAGGATACCATATTACAACAGCACCATGAAGAAACCTTGGCTAAGAGTTTGTCAAAAGTACTATCCTGAGATATTTCACGATCGACAATTTTTCACATTTAGGCAGTGCCGTTCGGAAGTAAACAGCCTCACAGTTGCTTTTGTTTGGTAAGGCCCTGATGTGAAATGACTGAAGCTTGGTTTGGAGCGATTTTGTATTGTTCCTGTCCAGAGCCTTGTGGTGGGGAAGGAAGCGGTGTTTCAGGAGTTGCTGGAAAAAAACCAGAGAATGGTATTCAATAGCAGCAGCACACCTGCCTACCTCAGTAAACCCTACACAGTGCTAATATGCATAACTGTATTTTGGAAATGTTTTTGAAAAGTTCTCCCATTTCCATTTTACAGCATTGGATTAAACCAAAAGTTCTTCATAGCACCTTTAAAAGTTAAAAGCATTTATTATCAATATTTAATTCTCTAAAACATCCAGATGTTGAAGAAAAGAATTAACAGGGTATTGTTTTTTTCAATTAGAACACAATCATGTTTGCAATCAAAATGCATACAAAATTAAAATATATTTGCCTTGGAGTTCACTAACTTGGAGATGTGTGTGTGTGTGTGTGTGTGTGTGTGTGTGTATGACCAGGGATCAAACTCACAACCTTGCTCGTGCCAGGCAGGCACTTGTGCCACTGAGCTAAATCTCTAACATAATTTGGATATATTAATGACACAAAAATTAAAGCTAACATGCTTTATAAGTGGAAATCCAAGCTATAGTCAGTAGCATATAAAATAGACTTTGCTGCTTCACAGTTATTCTATCAAAATTGAGCTTGCCTGTCCTGTCTCCTTCAACAGAAAGAACGTGCTTACATAGTTGAACGGAAAATAATTAAATATAAAAATTGAATATACACGCATTGTAGTGTTAACACTCCAATGTTTGAAATAGTATTTCTTCCTAATGTGAATTTTTATCAGATTATACTATAATCTAGGAGTTATTCTATAATTTAAAAATTGTTTAAAAATTCTTAAAATAATTCACATTTATTATCCTATATATTTAATAGAAGCAGTAGAGTGTTCACACTGTAGCCCTGTAAATCATGTAAATATTTTATTGTGATGTTTTGTTTTGTTTTGAATATTTTTTTTAAACTGGGAATCAAATACAGGGCCTTGTATTTGCCAGGCAGACTCTGAGTTACAGTTCTGGTCCCTTTTTTCACAGTTTCAAGGCTCTACATAAAACAAATTATTTTCACGTGGTCTTTCCTAATCCATTAATTTTGTATTTTTGTTAAACATAGATTAAAAATTTCTTAGGAATGTCATTTAAATGCAGTTTAATTGACAAAAAATACAAATTTGCTTTTTAGAATATTTTAGACACTTAGACTACATTTAAAATTGTTGTCTTTAGAAGAGCAAGGAAATATTTATTAAGTTTTTGTTGAATGAAAAAATTTAGACATTTTAACTCTTTAAATATTTTAAATGAGGACAAGCAAAGACAAAAGCTTTCCTTCACAGATGATTCTTATAAATATTATGTTCCAAGATGGAAAACAAATACAAAGTGTGATGATGCCATTCTTAACATATTGGGATACACAGCTACGCTTCTTTAAATACTAGAATACTAGAACTTAAACTGTAAAGGATTTTTCCACCAGCAGAGCTGCTGAATTCTCCCTCCAGCTAAAGCATACAGTGTTTAATGTGTTGTTAATATGTTTTAGCTCCCAAGTTTATGAATAACAGATTTCTAAGAGACGTAGTTCCACAGATTTCTTGGTATGGCAATTGACTCTCCTCTCTCCATTCTTAACTGTTAAATGAAAAATAACATGACTTTGCAAGTAATCTTCCCAAAGTAATGTCCTCCAAATACATTGGAGATTGCAGATGCATCATTTCCAGGATTCAGAATTGTTCTTAAGAATTTTATATTTTTCATAAACTCAGACAATTTTGTGTTTCAGACACAGTTTACCCAACGATCCACCACTGCTTATATATAAAGCAGAGCACAGTAACAGGGAGTTCTGCGGCCTCTACTTTTCCTCCCACCCACCAGTAATCAGATGATGCTCCCCCAATGGTGGCTGCATTACATTTGAATAAAACAGCACTGAAACCAGATATTAAAGACTGTGGTAAATTCAGTAGATCTTATGTATAGGCATAAAACGTAGGCAACAATAATTCAGGTGATTTACCTGGTTTTGTATTCAGAGGCAATAGATCAAAGTTAAAAATGCATTAAGTTCAGGAGTCACTACTCAGTTAATTCTAGAAATTTTTCAAACATTTTGATTCCTGAAGTAACTTAGAAAAATAGAACCAGCATTAAAGTTGGAATAATATATAGTTAATTTAAGTACTAACAATTATTAATATTTGTATGCTCTTTAGATTTCTAGAGTTTTCAAAACCAGCCCTTATTTTGGACATGCAAAAATTCCTGTTACCACTACGTAATTAAATTGCGCCACTCTTGCAAGTCTTTTCAATTTTCAATTCCCTTCATAACTCACAATTAACTGAGTAAATGCATGCACACAAACTTCTCTAGGTCCACAAACAGCTTCCTAAATAATAAATGGATTCTGTGATCTGCCAATTATCAGGTCACACCTCTCAGTCTATGCATGATTGGTCACAGACCATCTTTTAGTGTAGCTTTGTACTGATTCTTTTTCTGCTGGTGATAAATGTATGTAAAATTTTCAAAAAATATAGATCATTGAAGGAGAATTGGCCAGTAAAGGTGAAAGCACAGCAAAGCTCCATGTAAGATGTGATGGATTAGGGGCTGGGGATTTAGCTCAGTGGCATAAGCACCTGCCTTGCAAGCAGGCGGTTGTGTGTTCGATCCCCAGTACCAATAATAAAAAAAGAAAAAAAGAAAAAAAAACCGATGTGATGGATTAGGAGTAATATATAGAATATAAATGGAATCATCAAAAAAGTAGATAAGCATGGGGATATTGATGCTGCCTATGTTTGACTTTTTGAAGATGTAACTAAGAGCTTAAATAACAAAAAACTCAGTAAAGAATGTATCTCAGTGCTAGTGCCCTTGTCTGGTAGAGACAAATCCACAGGACTGATAGATAGATGTAGAAAGTAATAACCAAAATTCTTCACACTAAACAAGTTCTAAGAGATATTTCAGGACTTTGAACATACAAAGAATAAAATATTGGAAGTTGACTCAAACTGCCAAATGAGTAAAAGCCATCCAGGCACAGACATGGTGTTCATTTCCTACTAGTAGTTGGAAATTACAAACACTGTTCAAACTACTCTACAAAATTTCTATAAAATACTAGGAACTTTGCTTTTAGTGTTTTACATTGCAGTACACTAAATAATAAATGTCAGTTTCTTTTTAAGTTTCCTTATACATTTATATTCTGTAAAGAAAATTAGTCTTAATTTCTTGCCATTGTTAATGATCACAAACAATCATAACTTTCTTATCGATTTTTAGAATTCCTTTGCATGACTTTAGCTTATATAATCATTTCAGAGTTCAGTACCACCATGCAAAACTGGAACTATATGATCTTTTGTGCTCCCAAAGTTTATATATATATATATATTTTTTTTTTTTTTAAATGAAGTTCTTATACCTTCAGTTAAGGAGGCAAATTCATACCCAGGGAAAATAAATGGCTATGTGAATGTTATAATCTCCCGAAGTACAGTTCTACAAAGGAAATTCTACCCAATTTTTGCCATTTCTGGGTAATAATATATTATTTTCCCAAACTCCATTTTTTCTCAAATAGTAAAGTTTAAATATTATGTAGAAAAGTAGCTTATTTACTTACAGATCTGGTCTGTATGAACCAGTGTTGACATGGGTCCTAAAACTATGGTTTGTCCAGTTAGCGGATCTTGAGATAAATGTGGGTGCACTGGATGGTGAAGATGACTCCCATCATTGGAGGCACCTACAGAAAATAAAAAGATGATTCCATTAATGAGGAGCAGCTAGTTTATCTTGGCACAGATATTTTGGCTGACACTTTCAATACTGCTGTATTTGATAAACATTTTTTTGAGAATTAAAAATGAATTGAAAAGGACTATCATATTAAGAACAATGTCAGCTTTCACTATCCACTAAATAGATTAATTCTGCATTGTAATGTTAATATATTAATATATTATTAATATTATTAATTATTTATATTAATAAGTATAAATATAATATATTAATATATTGTATATAATATATTAATAAATATAAATATAATATATTAATAACAGACCGTGGGTGTTTTCCAAGAATCATTAGGCCTCCTGACTGTTGTTACAATGCCAAGAATTGCTTACATCAAATTTATTGTATTTAGCATCACCCTACTAGAATGACCAAACTTTATTTCAGAAGTGTATCATTAAGAACACATTTAGCACCAGTATGCTAAAAATAATACAATAACTTTACAAATAATTTAATGTATTTCAGAACTAAAACTTCCTCCTGACATTTATTACAACATCAAAAATCCTATTTTCCTATTCTATTACTTTATGTTAACCAAATTCTTGGCTATGTAACAATTTCTGTAATCTGGAAGTTTTAAAGGAATTAAGCAAATAAAAAACATAGTATTCTACAAGAAGAGACAAATATGGGAAACATATTTCTATTTTCTTTACATAGAAGGTTCTGAAAAGTGAAGTAAATGGGACTGTGTGCAGAAAAGATAGCAGAGGCTGATAAAGAATGAGGAATTGATTTAGGTATTTTTGTCGCTCTAAGTTGGATTTTGCAGATTCTTTCTTCCTTCCTTCCTTTCTTTCTTTCTTTCTCTCTTTCTTTCTCTCTCTCTCTCTCTCTCTCTCACTCTCTCTCTCTCTCTCTCTCTCTCTCTCTTCCTGTCTGTCTGTCTATCTTTCTTTCTTTTTTTCTTTCTTTCTTTTTCTTTTTTTTGTACCAGGTATTGAACCCCAATTTCGCACTTGCTTGGCAGGCACTTACACCACTGAGCTAAACTCCTAGCCTGAAGATTTTCTAAATGTAATAAATTCAATTTATTATGTCATGGCAGAAGAAGACAGGAACATTTAACAACATCATAACATGAAATAAATTTGGACAAAAGTAAACGAATAGGTCAAACTTATTTTAGGAGACATAGAATCATGCTAATCAATAACATGGCAATCCCTCAATGTACTCACCACCCAGTAACATTTCCTGAAGTAAGTTGTCTATTTTGACCATGCCGAAAAGTTTAACGAACTGTATTTGCTCGATCATTTGCCAGGTGATGCTCTGCAGCGTGGGTAGCAGGAGAAGTAGCTCGCCAAACCTCCCTCGGGAGTCGTACTGCCGGTCATTGATGTAGTCCTCCAAGCTAATCTGCACTTGGAACCTCATATTCTTAATTTTTACTGGGTCACTTAAGCCTTTTGCATCTAATAAAGGGAAAAAAGAAGTCAATCTGAAGATTGGAATATGAGAAAAATACTCTAATACAAAAACTAGTTAAATCTCATTATATAAGTTATTAATGAAGTTTTGAAAACCAACCTGGATCAAAAAACACAATTGCCTTCAAACATGCATACTCATTGTCATCAATCTGGATTTCCTGAAAGGGTCGGACAAGTTCATCGAGAACCCGATTGGCCACTCGGCTGATTTCAATTTCACAGCTATTACGATGAATAACATAGTTGTTTCCTAAAAGGAAAAAAACAGTCACTTCTGCTAAATTTTCAATTATTTAAATTTTATGCATCAGTATTTGAATGAGTCCGCTTTTGAAGGAACAGTGTTAGTATAGTTCCCAGCAGTGTTAGGTTAATCATGAGAAAAAAATTATACTTAAAGGATCAATAATGATAATAATGTGATTACAAGCATTTTAACAGCTTTGGTCATTAGTGAAAACATGAAATTACAGAGAATTGAAAGTTAACAGTTGACAAAGGAGAGTCAAAATATGCTGGTTAACTTTCCTATTTGTTATCTATTAGTTTTTTTATTAGTAAGCACAGTACAACTCCTAAAATATCTACTTTGCTCATAGGATTAAAAAGCCATCCTTTGGTGCTCCAGATCTAAGTAGTAAGAACTATTTACTCCCAGTATAAATAAGCCAAAGAGGATGATTATTTAAAAATCAGCACATATGTTCTCAAGAGTTGTCCCAGTGAATTGTAAATTCCCTGTTTTTCTTCTTTGGTTTCCTTAGCTAGAAGAGGAATAATCATTTTATAGTGCTGAATCTGATACTCAAAAACCGAATAGAGAGCTGGACCATGAAATTCTTTCTTTCTTTTTTTCTCAGACAAGGTCTTGCTATGTAATACAGGCTGGTCTTATGTAGCCCATGCTGGCCTTGAACTTGTGGTGATCCTCCTGCCTCAATCTCCAGAATGCTTATGGTGCCACCATCAAGCCTGTTGTGCAGTTCCTCATGCTATTCTAATTTAAATTTTTTTATTATTATATGATAAATAATATAATATCTTGTCAAATATAACTAAATTACTATTTTCCGATTTTAAAAACAAAAGTAACATCTCTGAATTCTACCATTTAAGGCAAAGATACCTATTTTAGGTCATATTTGACTTCTCCCAATCAATAGGTCAAAATTTTGGTCTCAGACAATACCATTATTAGGAAGTGATGGAACTTTTAGAAGGAAGAGCTTGGTGGATAACAGTGAAGTCACTGGGGGGTGGCACTGAGGTGGGCATTAGGACAAACCCTGGATTCTTCACTCTTTCTCTATCTCTCTTTACCATAAGGCGAAGAAACCCTGGCCATGCACTCCTGCTCTATGCTACTTGAAGCCTACAGCAACAGGACCAAGCTCTCTGAAACCAAAATCCAAAGAAATCCTTTCCTTCTTTTAAATTAATATCCAAGATACTTTTGTCAGAGTCATGAAAAGTTAATAAACAAGAATCTTCAGGGTAATACCTCATTACCCTGAATAGTTGTATCTATTCAATGTGACTTTACTCTTGTCTCTAGCTATATTGAGGTGTTTTAGACAAAAACAATGTACCTAGTTAAAAGAATATAATGTGATATTTATACATGCATATGCATATACATATACATAGGCAAATGATAACCAATAAGCTAAAAAACATTGGATCACTTCACATTATTACTTGATTTTGAGTTATATTCTTTCTTAGGAAAAATTAGCTTACCTAATTATTCAAGGCAAAATAATTTAGAATGGGACAGCAGACACTTTGTTTTCTAGGCTATACTGTATTCAGATCCATAATGAACAAACAGCACTTGAAATATCTACTAAAATTGCAAAAGAAAATGTATTTCATAAAGTTTTAGGGCATAACCTCTGCAGTCACATTATGTGCTTTAGAATCCTGACTCTTCTTTCCTAGCTTTGCGCTCATAGGTAACTTGTCTGTTTCCATTTCTTCACCTGCAAATAGCTGCACAGAATAGCTCTTAGATCAGTGATTAACAGTCTTTAATATATTGTGCTGCACTCGTTCATATTTGGAGCCAAAATATTTACCACATGAAAATATAAAATAAAAAATTCAGCCATGATTTTGTATAAGCCAGAAAGAGGTAAAACTGACAGTGTTGGAAGAATCTCAACACTCACAGCCTAATCTTATGAGTTAAGTAGAGTGGGGAGCAGAACAATTAATGACTAACAAAACTTTGTCTTGAAGCTTTTTCTGTTCTTCAAGTACCTTCCTATTTTTTCAAGCACATGTGTCTATCAAAATGCTTCAGACATTGCCACCAATTTGTTACCTGATTATTTTCAGTATATTATAGATAATGAGATTATAGAGAATAAGCATAGTCCTGAAAAGTGTCTAATAATTATTATACAGACACAAAAGAGTATAAATCCATGTTTGTCCTTAGAGGTGGTCATTTAAGTCACTAATTCCTTATCCTGGTAAGATTTAGGCATCACTCAATATGTTTACTGAATAACATCTTCTTTCATTTTTAAAGCCTGATGTTTTCCAATCATCTCATGCACTGTGAATTTATATGTAATAAAAGTATGGAAAATTAGGGCTGAGTGAGGACAGAATCAATTAAATCAAAGCCATGAAGCAATAGAACTATAAATGCTTGGTACATACAGAATATAGTTTATAGTTTATCTTAAGGATAAAATATACGTGATTTCTTCTTAAATGAAAAAAAAAATCTTACCCAAAAGCAAAATATCTTTATACATCATGGATCTCTTTGTAGCTCCAAGCAGTAAGTGTTCTCCTGCATGAGCTCTTAACAGGGCCACCTTAATGAAAAATTCCAAGTTTAACAATTAATTATAAAATGTAATGATTAAAAGACAGCATAATATAACTCTGATTGCCTTGCAGTGTTCTTTAAGCCTGAGATGTTTTTATTATATTTTTGTTGCAAACTAATATTCACAGATCGTTGACTTTATAAGTTTTCTAGAATTCTATTTTCATTTGCTGAAAATTTGCTTATGAAAATCCCTAAAAATATCTAACAAATCAGTAGTGGGGCATTATACAAACCATACAGCAGCTAAATATTTTTGAGGAAAACAACATCAAGTAGACTAGATTTCAAATCCAGCAGACTGGCCAACTTCTACTTATTTAATGCTGGTTAAATAGACCACTGTGTTTGGAAATCATCTGTGTTTGTTTTTCTCTGTAGAATGGAATAATGATTTAAAAAATCTCCAATAATACTCATATCACTAAGTAAAATATGTGCAATAAATTGAATTATAAAAAAAGCAAGAACTTGTAGTGAGAAAAGCATAGAGGTCTGGATTCAGTCACTTTCCAGATCGAGCCTCTGACCGCAGTAAACTCTTTCACTGATCTGCACTTGACACTTGGTTGCACTCTGGGCATCGCCACTAGGAAGCAGAGGAAGTATTTCAAATCCAAATTACCAGAATACTACTTCTCTGAGGTCTTCATCACCTTAGAAAATGGTACCATCATCCGAGGTGCTTGCTGACATTCAAACAGGAATCAAACCCTAGTTTTGCTTTTCAAAAAATAGGCCAAATCAACCCAGAGATACTCATGTTCTTTCTACTCTGCCTGCTGACCTCGGTCCAGGCCTTGGTCAGGTTTCAGCTGCCACACCAACACACTCAGACATGTATTTCTGTTTCCTGAGTGCTCCATTCTAACTCATTTCTATCAGAGATTTGAAGGTGCTATATTTAGAAACAGTAATCATTTAATATCTGTGCTGAAAACTCATCAGTGACCTTAGATTATCCTTAGAGGAAAACCCAGGCTCCTTAGGAGAAGTCAGGTGGTTCAATGCTCTGTCTCCTATACTCCACCCCCATTCCCCTGGCTGTATCTATCAGCACTTCTTGTTCACATTGCTCCTGCTTGACTCAGAACCTTGAACATGTTGTTTTATACCCAGAATGCTTTGGCTTTTCTTGGAATGGTGGCCCTTGCCATTTAGGTCTCAGCAAACATCTTCAGTTCCCATGACAAAGTAGCTCTTGCCATTCCCTCTCCATTCATTCTACGGCATCCTACTCCATATTATAGCATTTTATAGAACTTATCCCCACCTAGGTTTGACTTACTCATAATTTACATATTTTTATTGTCTGTCTCTCCCACATAGAACACCAACTTTATGAGATAGTGAAGCAATCTGCATTTTTACTACAGAAGAGACACAGTTCCTAAAACTGAACAGTAGCCTCCTAATAAATGCTCCCTTGATGAATTTATGGAATGAATATAACTGTATAGAGTTCATTTTTAGAAACTATAAAGTAGAAATAACAGCTATACCACCGGGCTTCTGAGAGTTTAAATAAAGCACTGCAATGACAATGCATCTGAAACCTAATTCCCCAGTGCCTTACTCCTAGTGAACATGTGCCATTTCCTGGCTAATAATATCATACTTTTAATAGTAACTATTAGTCAGCAAGTGAAAATTTTTTTGACTAGTTACTAGATTTCGGTTTCCCAATATTTAAAAGGTCTGGACATGTAAGTCAGCAACTTTTAAGGAAGAATGATAATAAAAATATAAAACTGATAAATACCACAGCCCTACTTATATTGCTTAGATCGAGACTGGTAGGTTTTAGCAATTTAGCATTATTCACTATGGCATGACCTTCTGGGCCAAGCTATCTTTATGACATGTCAATAACTGTGACTCATTCCAGGAAGGCAGTTACACAACAGTTTAAAAATAATTTCAGATTTCAGATTTTTTTTCCCTGTCACCAGGTGAAATGTTTTCTTAGAAATACAAATGCTAAAATTATAGGATGAATTTTTGGTTATGTAGTTTTCCCTACTTTGATGTTTGCATACTTATGCCCTTTCCTTTCCTCTTTGATTGTTCCTTTGTTTCAGTGTATTCCTGATGAAGCATTGATCTGAGAGTATATAAATATGCACTGAGTGTCATATTTATGTTGGTGTATTCTTTCATTATGAGAGAAATGGAAATATACAAATTACTTTCACTTATAAAAGTTTTATACTACTTAGTAAAAATAGTTCAACAAATAATCTAATCTTCACAGACTAATTAGAAAATTCAGGTTCCCAATTAACAATTAAATATATTAATTTACATATAAAATATAAAACTATATGTATTAGAGAAAGATGAGTATATATGAATTCTATTTCTCTGTAGAATTCTGATCAGGGTTCTATAGACATTTTTGCATATTCATATTTTTCATATAATGAGTGTCAAGATACAAATGATAGCATGGCAGGCAAAAATTTTGTCAGTTCCATCAGCTGCCCACAGTGACAACACATCCTATTTGGATTTGACTAAGAGTATCCAGGTATTTCTGAAGAAATTTACAGGGCATGTTCTTACACACCAAGCACAGCTTTCACTTCCCAGCAGCTTATTCTTCCAATAACTTGTCTCATAATGGTAACTTACAATCCATTTTCCTCCCCTACTTAAGCTTCTCTATCTCTTTGAGGGAAGAACAGTGTCTTGATCAACACTTGTCCAATCAATAAGTTTGCTACAGCCCTGATACACAAGTCAGGCAGTAGTACCTCTTGACAGAACAAGAAAGCGGAATAAGAAAGCCTAATCCTTTCTCATAAGTATTGCATTCCTTGACTGTTACAGTGCATATATTACAAATAAAATTCAAAGAGCATAAAAACCTAGGGAAGTTCAGAAAACATTTTTAAATTAATCATGATTTCATCAGCTTATACCTGGTCATCCAGCGGTAACTCACAGAAAGCAGGAATGTACTTGGCCCATTCCACCAGGACTAAGAGCTGCTGCTTCATAGACTCACAGACATCACCAATGCTTGCAATTTTCTTCACGTTTATGTCAGTACTTGCCCCGGGACTGGAGACTGAGATCTAGTAAAAGATCATTATACTAATTCATTATTTAAAATAACACATGGCCGACATTCTCTAGTTACTGTATGATTGTTTTACATAACCCTATTGAAACAGACACTTATTATCCTCACCTTATCTTGAAATACATAACATAATTTTGTTTTGTGTTATTTGTTTTAGTTTTGCAGTCTGGGAATTGAACCCAGAATTTCATGAATACTAGGCAAATGCTCTACCTTTGAACTAGACTTCCAGGCGTATATTAGACATTTTTAATTTAAGAAACAAAATACCTATCAGTTTATAAGACACTCAGTGCATAGCACCATGACCTAGAAGCTGTCTTATTTCAAAAGCTAAATAAATAAAGAAGTTACCAAAACTTATGAGACTTATAATTTACAATGGTTACATAAAAAGATAACGAGTATCCACATGAAATATGTATCATGATCTTATCCTTAACTTAAAAATTACATTTACACAGGAATTATACAAAGGCATGTTTATGAAATCACAGCAACTCAAGAAGCTGAAACAGGAGAGTCAAACTTTAGAGGCTAAGCTACTTAGTGAGCATATGCTAGTTAGTTCACGGTGAAACCACGAGTTCAAGCACCGTACCCACTACCGTCAAAATAAAAAGATATTGGTATTTCAATTGAGAAGTCCATTTTCAATTTGTTAACATTTGTGAAGAAAACATTCATCCAGTGAATATAGTTTACCAAGTAGGGAAAAAAGATTTAGATGAGACGTCAGAATTATTTATGCTATCAAATTAAGTGGAAGCCCATCAAAATAAAATTAAGAAATGAATCCTTGACTCAGCAATGTTTGAAGACTTTAGCATATACACTTCAAACTGTTTTTACTATTAAACTTAATAACAATGTAGTGGCATTTATAAAAAGCAGTGAAATACAACAATCAGAGGGCAACATGGTACATACATTTCTTATCACCATCCCCAAATCAGTCACCCAGAGCAAAACACATCTGCATGCAATTGTTCAAGCAGTACCAGTGCAAACCTTTCTCGTCAGTGCACTCAGAGGAATCAGTAGTATAATGATCTTAACTATATATGTTGTGTTTTGAAATTTTGTTTTATTTTTTCTCTTTGAAATAAAAATGAATTTGAAAAAAAAGTAGTGAAAAAGTGAGTCTCTTTAAAACTGTTTTGTGAATTTAACTTTTGAACATGTCTGCCTGTGTATGTGTCTTTATGTGCACCCAGATATTTCCTCATAGTTTGCCTTTAAACCACTTGCTAAATGCTTTATTGGACCATCAAGTAATCTTCAAGTAATAATGATAATGGGGATATTAACTTCATCATATTACTCTGGTGCAATCAAAAAGGAAAAGAGTCTGTCTCTATAGGACTTGATTGCTTACCTATTTCATAATTTTAAAATAAACTTTCTTAAGCAGTTTCTTTCTTTATTGAATTATGAAGTGCTTTATTTTTACCTCTGTAACTAATGACTTTAAACTTTAAACCTGATACTTTAGAAATTTAAAATAATAGAGTTGCATTTCACTGTATTTTCTAAATCCTGGCTCTTCATTTGAATATCTGCTTGCAAAGTAGATGCCAATGTGACTCCTGGAGTCCAGAAATCTTTTTGAAGAATTTGATGATATTTCTCAAGCAGGCTCCCCAAAAGTTGTAACAGTTAACATGATAGATCAACCAACAAAGTGGTCCCCCAACACGATAATTTTTTTAAGTTTTTTTAATCAGTCTTTTGAGTAAACTCTTTGTTCAAATATTTGAAACTATAATTTATTTCATTTTTAATTAAAGAATGAGATCATATCCCAGAAAAATCACAGTTAAAAGTCTCACTGATATGTTCAAATTAGCATTCAACTTGTGTAGATGTACTTTAATAGTGAGCACTAATTTCAGTGGGTTGACTTTATTTTAGCATTATGAATAGAGACATTTGATTCTGTTGGAAGGAAACTGGATGCTCGTGAGTCAGTACCTGCCGAGACCGAATTTCAGCTTGTGCCAGCGTGTTAATGGAGGGAATGTTGCTGCCATCAAATGTGCTTCTTCTGGTGCTAATTCGGTCACGTTCATTTTGAACAGCTAAAGGGGAAACCACAGTGTTTACTGGTTAGAGCTCTTCAATATATAGCATGATACACAGTTTAATGTTTAAGAAAAGTTACAAAAAATAAGAAATGATATTTCTAAAATATTTGGGTAATAGATACTTAATAATGAAGATCTTTTTATCCTGTACTATCCAAAGTAGGGAAAGCCAGGCTTGGCAACAGAATTCATTAGAGATTAGCATTTGGGACTTCACGAATGTGTGTGGAGTATACATTCAAAGTGTTAAGTCAGTGAGTTCTGCCATGTTGCACTTTCAATAGATTGGCTTTTTATTCTCTCAAAGGTAATAACAGTATATGATAACTAGAAGAAGACCATTGCCTATGAGATTGACCAGGTCAAAGATAAAGTGTATTTACTACTGGAAGATATGAGTCATAGAATTTGAAACTCTTATTTTCTTTTTCCAGTAAAACACTACCAAAATGGAAAGCAATTTTTTAAATTTTGAGGTAGTGTTAAGATGGCAATATTATAATCACTAATGAAACATTGCCCTTGGGACAGTTTATAGGCATTAATAAAAAATGTTGTACCAGTCTGAGTTATCTCCTGAGGAGATCAAAGTTCAAGCATTAACTATTTGGTAAGAGAAAGACGTTCCTCATACTATATTATACGAAAGGTCTCTAACGATGGCTAGATATGGCTCCTCACTATTCTGAAAAGAAGAAATAATGCATTTCTCCAAATATCTTATTGATAGCTACATTTTTTAACAAAAAGAAGCCTGAGAAGGGAAGCTTATAACATATATTGGTATAAATATATGCTTATATAAACAATAATAGAGTTAATATCAAAGCTAAATTTCAAAACTTGTGATATGTATTAATGATCTTGTATTAACTGAAGAGAAGGAAATCAAGGCCTGTAGCCCTTAAATTATTTAGGTTAACTCTCTCTTCTGTTCTGCTGGGAAAACAAAGAATTAAGCTCTCAAATTTTTTCTACAATTACCGTTTTATTAAAGAAATGCATCAGGTTGTATGCTAAAGGTATGTAAAAGAGACCAAAAAATCACAATTCAGGATCAACTTCCTTAAGTTAGAGGAAAAAATACTGGTCTTTTTGCCTTTAAAAAAGAGTAAGTAGTCTTTAAGGCTGAATGAATCATTAATATTTTATTTCATAATCACACTTACTGGTAGCTTACTTTTCTGTAAGCATAAATTGTTATTGATTTTCAACCTAAACTGACTCATTTGGAAATGTACATGCAGAGATAATCAGTAAGATGTTTGCTATGATTTTATAAATTTCATTACATAATCAATCTAGAAAAATACTAAAATATATTGTGAACATTGGTATCATTTTCATTGTTTTCAATTTTTCTGTAAATTTTGTGCATTCATTTCTTTTTAACTAATTTCTACTTTATGTTATTACTGTAAAGAAGAGAAATAGCTGGAAGTGGTGGTGCACACCTAGAATCTCAGCACTTAGAATGCTGAAACAGGAGGATTGCCATGCGTTCAAGATTAAGACCAGCTTGACCTACAAAGGAAATTTTATCTCAAAATACATACATACATTCATACATACAGAAGAGAAATATGTCAATTTTGAAACTCAAAACTTGATTTTGTAATCTACTTTTAAAAATTAACATACTGTCTCATGAACAGTTAAAGGAAACTTCTCACTATTTTCAGAAGCACTATTTTACCACTGTAAAAGTCAGAAAAGAAATATAAGATTGTGATTTTTTTATGTGTATGTGAAGGCAGTGGGTAGGGGTCAAGTCAAAGTGCCTAAACACAACTGACAAAGTTTATTAACATTGTAAGTACCAAATACAGCTTCAGAACATCAAAGTTGACATTTCTGAAATTAAAAAACTGTTCAATTTTGTGAACATAACTTTTTGGTGTTCTCTTTAAAGCCTGGTGATATGAGAAAGTTAATAGAAATTTTATAATTTTAAAATAAAGACAAAGAAAAACATCAACAAAGTTCAAGATAGATTTGATATACTTTATTCTTCTGTGATGTAATGATTTAATTTTTAAAATCTGAGATAGTTATAAAAATATATCTTTGTGTATGATAGACTCAGTGTTATAGCAAAGCTGAGAGGCATGAAACCTTGCTGCTCATATACCTGCCAAATGTTTAAGATGTTGAGCCGGGCATTTAGCTCAGTGGCATAAGTGCCTGGCTGGCAAGTATGAGGTTGTGAGCTTGATCCTCAGTCTGCTCCTAAAAAAATGTGTTTAATTAACTGCATTTAGAATATAAAAAAACATAATCAGATTGTTTAAGACATTCAGAATGATATTAATATACACTGAAGTCATATATACAATCTATTATCTGTGTCTCTGCATAGAATATAAACTCCTTGGGTTGGAGGGTAGAATTGGTTGTCTATTGTGTTCAGTACTAAAGCTTCAACACCTGCAGCAGTGTTTAGAAAATGAGAGTGTTTAATAATTATCTGTTAAATGGATAAATGCATTAAAAAGTAAATGTTTAGTTAATGTTGATAAAAGTGAATAAATGCGCTCAATTGTTCTAAAAATAAAAATGTGTTTAAAATATAATTACAATTTCAATCTATTGACAGAGTTTGCCATTAATCTTTTGAACAAGACATTACAATGTTATTTGTAGCAATAATTTTGTCGCCCACAAGAGCATGATGGTGAAAGGAATGGTGTTAGCAACCAGAAAGCACAGCTGAATAACCTTGGCTAAATTCTTTAACTCAAGAAATGTGTTAGTAGTTTCCACATATATAAAGAAACAGGAAAATTCACACAAAAAGTAATTGTGATTAAAGAGAATGTGTATGTTTATCATTTTTATCAATAATGGTAATTATCATTATCATCATTACCTTCTTTTTTCATTCCTGCTCTAAAACATTTTCTTAATCGACAGTATCTACATTGATTCCTTTTGTCCTTGTCAACAACACACTGACGACTGAATCTATAACATCAAACAAAGATATGTTAGCTTACAGAAAGATATTATTTACCCAAATGTCAAGCACAGACTAAACAACTTGAAAGTATTCAAATTTGAGTTAATTGAAAGAATGCTTAAAAGCAATTAACTAAGAATTTTTACTCTCAATATCAGTGTATACATTCAAATACAGTCTTCACCTCTCTCCTAGTCTTTATAATAAAGTAAAACTGAATGACTAGTATATTGTTTTGGCCAATATACGTTATAATCCCTAACATGAATCACAAAAGTCAAACCTAATTTTAAAATCTTTGGCATATAAATTCTAGTTGCTTATTGCTAAATGATTTCAGTGTTGAAAAATATAGTTAAATTTCAGTTCCCTGTACTTTCAAGCTATTTTTCTTTTTATACATTATTCTATTCATTTCAAAGACCTTTCATCTGATTGAAATTTACTCTAAATACCAAATTATATATTAAAAAACCATTGAAAACCCACACTGAGCATGTCATTTCTGCATAATGATACATCATTTTATATGCATTTCAATGACTATAGATAGGAAAAATAATTATGTGTTAGTGAAGATATGGAACAAACAGCCCTCATGTACTGCTCATCAAAGTATTAAGTGATATTTTTGTTTTGGAATAAAGTTTTGGCATTTCCCAAAAGGGAGAACACCCATATGACTCAGTTATTCCATGCTTGGTTTATACCCAAGAAATAAAAACATATGCCTATAGCAGTGTGACACACAACAGTCAAAAAAGTAAAGCAATAAACAAATGTGGTCAGCCTGCACAAGGAAATATGACTATTTATCAATAAATAGCAATGAAGTACTGATACATGGTACCACATGTATGAACCTTTGGAAGAGATTCTACTCTAAATAAAGAATGCCAGACTCCAAAATCCATATGTTGCATGATTTCATTTACATAAAATATCGTTGAAAGGCAAATCTTTATAATTATATAGTAACTTAGTAGTTGCCTCATGTTACTGAAGAGAATTGGATCAACTAGGGAAGACTACTAAAAGCTTTTTTTTTTTTTATCAGTACCGGAGACTGAACTCAGGACCGTGCGCTTGCAAGGCAGGTGTTATGCCACTGAGCTAAATCCCCTGAATGCTTTCTTACAAGATGATACAATTACTTCAAATTGATTTCAGAGATGATTGAACAACTCCAAATAGGCTAAAAAGCTGCATTATATATTGAGAATTTTACAGTCTGTGGAACTGATTCCGATCCTCAGATTAACCATTCATTCTTTGTACCACTTGGTGATATTAACACCAGTTTACAATTATAAAATAAAGTCTTCTTTTAAACTGTTTTAGTGCAAATGTATTATCATGTTTGGTCACATATTAATCATATGCTAAAACATACATTTCTTTAACATTCTTACCCATATCCTGGTGGTTTTAATTGATTATTAATTAGCAAGAATGAAAGAATATACTCTGTGACCTACAAAATTTTCCAAGTTGGATGTAGTGGCACATGCCTCTAATCTCAGCTATTTGTGAACTTGAGAGTAAAAGCTCAAGTTTCAGGTCAATCTAAGAAATTTAGTGAGATCCAATCTCAAAAAAAAAAAAAAAAAAAAGGATGTAGCTCGCTGCGATACCCCTGTGTTCAATCCCCAATATCACAAAAATAATGACAAATAAATAATTCTTTAAACTGAGTAGCCACTTAAAAATGACTGTGAAATAACCTGCCTTGCAAGCAGGCAGTCGTGAGTTCGATCCCTGGTACCGGTAAAAATGAAAAAACAAAAATGAAAAAACAAAAAAACAAAACAAAACAAAACAAAAAAATGACTGTGAAATAAACCCTACTTTAAAAGCAGCTGAGCTAAAAGAGAAAGAGGCTTTGAGAGTGAGAAAAAAACAACACGGTTCACTTTGAATGTATGAATGAGGAGATCGAGGAGAGGGGATGAAATTACCAAATAGCAGAAGGAATTGTATAATTAATTAACATTAAAATTAATACCAATTATGGATAAGACACTGGTATAGGGAATAAAAAGTTAAATAGCACCTGCTTCTTCCATTTAAGAATATTACAATCTAAAATAAGCATACAATCCAGTTTACAAAGTGCCATCATCAAAAGCTTTGTGTGAAAGGTATTGAAAGAAGTTAAGGGCTGGGGATTTAGCTCAGAGGCATAAGCGCCTGCCTTGCAAGCAGGCAGTTGTGAGCTTGATTCCCGGTACCGATAAAAGGAAAAAGACAAAAAAAAAAAAAAAAAAAAAAGACTAAAATTAAAAACAACAGAATCTGAGCTTAAAATATATATTATTTCTCTAATAATGTTACATCAATATTATTACAACTATACAAATGGAAAATCATAGTATTTGCTTACTGCAAGAAGGGTTAGAGAATGGCGGGGTTCACGGCACCATGTGGGATGGGAAAATGTGGAAGCTAAAACTACACTCGCTGCTGGAATCTTTGTTAAACTTCTAGATGCTGCTCTGGAAACTGTTCTTTCTTACTCTTCCCACTCAGGATGTGTGGAAATCTAGAAAGTCCTCGCCCTATTACTCACAGCCTCTTCCAAGCTGTGGGAATGTTGTTTGACTTAATGTATATTTCACTTTTCAAGAGCTACATGACTTCAAAAAATGCTGTTTTATTTTTATTGTAGCCTTTACTTTTTAAGAACAACCTATACTTAAGGCTTTCATAGAGAAAATATTTTGATGGAAGAATTACCTTTTTATACTACCTACTTTTTATATAAAATCCAAAACTCATATCATTTCTTTATTAAATTTTTAAGGTGGATAATTTATATTTCTTTATATCTACATCAAACTCTCCTGGAAAAATTACTTGGGAACACTAGTTAGATTTAGAGAAGTTATGTATTAACTTTTATTTCGCTCTGAGGAATCAAATGGCACCATGGTCTAAGAAAGCTTTTTCTAAGGTGTCCAAATAGTTCTTAAAGTTAGGTAAAAATCCCAACATGCTATTCTTTGATAGAACAACTGCAGACTTTCTTGTGTTAAAATCTATCCTATTTATAACAGTTTATACTCAACCTGTAATGTGCATTTGAAAACTGTTACACAAGCCAGGGTCAACCTAAATTGACCTATGATGTTGATAGAATTATTTTAAAAGACTTCTATAGATATGTGCACATACAATATACTTAAATATCTTTAAGCAAAGCATTGAAATTCAATGATCAAAAAATATGTGAGAAAAAAATTTTAAAATTTAGAACTGAAAATTGAATTTCATTTATTGAAAACAAGCTACAAGATCATCTTCTGAACTTTTATAATTTTGTTTTTAAAAGTTCATGATCTAGTGACAGTAAGAAGAAAACCAATGTTCAGAAAAAGCATACACTGAGATATCATTTAAACACAGATTTTAAAACGTTTAGTGGTATATAAACATGTGGTAAAGCAATAAAGAAACACAAGGAAAATATCACACCAAAATTCACGAGGTTGTTACCCTAGAGAGACTAGGGAGAAACACCAAGTGACTGGGGAGGTGTCCAGAGGAGGATTCAATATATTGGTCTAAACTGGGTGTAGAGAAGTGAAATTGTTATATACTTTTTTATAAGTCTAAAATGTTTCATAAAAAGAACCGCCTACGTGAATGTATCACGCATACACGTCCACCCATCCTCATTTTCATTGCAGCTTAAAGATTGTTCACAGACCTGTGGATATAAGAGAGCTCTAAATTTTCTCCCCTTATTTCTGGCATACTGTTTTCAAACATCTCTATAGATTAACATCCCTGGAAGGAGCATTTCACGAACCTGCAGGAGTAAACGTGACTCTTGCGTATGCTGCGTCTGAAGAATCCTTTGCACCCATCACAGCTGGATGCACCGTAGTGCTTCCCTGTTGCTCTGTCCCCACATATTGCGCACAAACAGTTGACACCGTTGTCTGTGGTATTCATACTTGTTGTCTCTGGGGTAGAACTTTCTGTTAAAGAATAGAGTTAGCTTGCATGAGTAGAACCAATAAACAGCTTATGAGAACTGATCATATAAGGCATGATGAAATGAACAACTACTTTGAAGACAAAGAGACACTACAGTACCCAGTGCTGATCCTGTAGTGTCACGATGTGAAATCCAGCAATACTATTATTCTTTGTTCAGAGTGATTTTAGCCTGTTTTGTGTTGTTTAATTTTAATATACATGAAGATGTGGACAGCTATTTTGAAAAGAATGAGAGACACAATGACATCCATTGTTGATTTTCCTATTGTCTGATCTTGAAGACCTGAAATGCCTTTCTCATTCTGTTCAGATCAGTTCTACACTACGTTGTTTCATGTGAATTCTATGTATGTGAAGATAGGGTCAACTATTTGGAAGAAAACAGACAATATGATAGTGAAGATCCCTGATTGTCTTGTTTTTAAATCTATGTCTCTTACATTGCTTTCTTATGTTCTGTTTTGTTTTCTTCTGTTCTGTTCAATTTTACCCTCTTTAAAATTAAAAAAAAAATGTTTAAAAAGAATAGAGTTAGAATTAGTGCTTTTGAAAAATTGCTCAATTCATTATTCATACCCTAAAATAGGTCGATCCTTGATTTCTTGGAAGAATCCACAGAGTGTATTTCTTTGCACGTATGGCTGCTTCCTTTCTACACATGAAATTTTGGGACACCATATGGTTCAGCTCTCCAACTATAGACCCAAAGGAGGCTCGTACAGTCTCAAAATATTAAATATCATCTGTATGAAGGAAAAATCATCAAATTCTATTTCTCTCCTGATATCTCCTCTGGGTGTCAGTGTGAAATGCTTCAATACTATTAAGACTTTATTTGGGCCAGGTATAATGGTGTACACCTGCCTGTAATCTACCCCAGCACTACGTGAGATTTGGACAAGGGGATCATAACTTCGAGTTTGACCTGTGGAACGTGGTTAGACTCTATCTCTAAAGAGAGGGGGTGGGGAAGGAAGACAAGGAAGGAAGGGAGGGAGAGAGGAAGGAAGGAAGGAAGGAAGGAAGGAAGGAAGGAAGGAAGGAAAGAAGGAAGGAAGACAGGAAGGAAGTCCCCAGGATCACAAATAAGCAAACCCTGCAAAAGCTTGACTTGGAAATCTAAGATCACAAATCAACATATCAAAAGCAGAACTTCAATTTTTTCCAGGAGAATTTATTTTTCCTCTAGTCTTCCCTATATCAGCCAATGGTCTCCTCCAATGCCTAGAACCAGTAACTTTAGACTTTTTCCTTCAGTTCCCCCATTATCCTTCCAATCTAACCCATCAGTAAACCTACATTTAAGACACACATTTAATCTACAACTTTTCCGTCATTCACCGTGATTGGCTGTATCCAGCCCACCACCATTCTTCCCCTGTATAATTGCAATAACTTACTATCTAATTTTTTTATCCAGTTTTCCTACTTTCAATTTTGTTTCTCTACTAAATGTGTTTATTATCCTAAAGCTACTAAAAGGATCTTGGTGGAAGAAATTCCTATCTTGTTACTCTGCTCGGTCAGTCCTCTCATGATTCATACCTAGATACCGAACAAAGCCAGTGCAGTTTACCAGAGCCCGTAAATCCCTGCCCTCAAACAACCAATGAGCTCTATATCTGGTACCACACTCTCTCCATCTGGTTCATTATTCTACAGTGTGCTCCTGTCTTTGTTTTTCTTTCTTTCTTTCTTTCTTTCTTTCTTTCTTTCTTTCTTTCTTTCTTTCTTTCTTTCTTTTTTCTTTCTTTCTTTCTTTGCTTGCTTGTTTTATTTGTTTGTTTGACCAGTTTCATTTTGGAACTTCTATGCTTGTCTGGAAGAAAAGATTTTCTCTAAGACTTTCTTCAAGCTAGATAAAAGGTTTCTATTCAAATCTCATACTGTGTGTGAAACCTTTTCTAAGCATATATCTAAAAGAGTCAACACTCATATGCTCTTGAGGAAGAGCGTAGGGCTTTGATTACTGCTTTTTAATGACAATGACAGTGCCTAAAATTATTATATATAATAAAAATAAATATATGCATACACACATATTGCTTTCTTCATTTATTACCCATCTTTACACATACACATAAACTTCAACTGAAATCTGTTTTTCTCCCCCATTTTTTAGCTTTTAGGATTATATACAGCATATAGGAAGTAAGGAATATATAGTTATATTATGGTGGGACATTAAAAATTATACATGTGGGGCTGGGGACTCAGTGATAGAGCACTTGTCTAATGTGTACAAAGGCCTGGCTTCAAATCTCCAGTATCAGTATATATTTAGTTATTCAAAAAGTTAATATTATTGACAGAATTTTTAAAAATATGTATGTATTCAAGATGTTAAATCTATAAAGTAACAGATTAAAATTTTAATCTACATAAATTATTAATACAGGAAATATCCTTTTAGTATATCTACTCTAAAGAATAAAATTAAAGATTATCATATCTCGATTATATTCTATGATATTATGTATATTCTATTACTAATATTTCTCAGTAGATACATACTGCCATATATAATTTGGAAATACAAAGTAGAATAAAGCATAATTTGGAAATGTAAAGTGTTTTTGTTTTATTTATTTTTTTTTTGAGACAAGATCTCACTATCAGTCCAGGGTGGCCTGGAACTCACTATGGAGCCCAGGCTGGCCTCAAACTTAAACCATCCTCCTGCTTCAGACTCCTGAGTGCTGGAATTATAGGCTCACACCACAATGCCAGATTTAAAGTAGGAAAAACTTTAACGAAATGGTATTTAAGGTAAATCATGTGACATCATCAAATTCAAATGTTAAGAATTTTTTATTTGGTAGCAGTAGCAAAATAGATATTAACAATCACAAATTGGAAGTATTTAGTATTTGATTGCTTTCTAGGATATTATAAAGAAATATTGAAAATAGTTATTATGTTAAACAGGTAAAATGATAAGTAGTCACACAAGTTACTCATTTTAATATATACTGATAAATATTTATGGTAAATTTCTCTTACATTTAGGAATCTATAGTCTTTGAAATCATGACTCCATTGAGATAAATATTAAATATACATAAAAGTTAATTTCCTATGAGATTCACCTCAGGTTCATTTTATTTTACTTATCTTAAATTTTAGAATTCATTTTTGGACTATGTTTTAAAAATCATAATCATAGCTAATAATAATAGCTTTTTATTTACTGGAAATATAATCAAAGAATCAGCCAGACAAATTGTATATTATAATAAAATACTAAGATATTCTTACCATTAGAGGCTCTTTAAATCTGAAACCAAATATTCACACACAGACATACACTTACAGACTTTCCCAAGTACACGTAATTATGAGATATCAGCATTCCTGACCATTAAATCCTATATTTTACAAGACTTTTTTACTTGACAAAAACAACTAAATTCAAAGTCAACAGCAAACTGAATTATAGAAAGGATCCCTAAACAATTCATGTCTTATTTAAAGTTAAAATGTTACAGTAGATAAATGCCAAAAGCCTTGTGTAGCTAAACATTAGCTTGTCAAGTGAGATTATAATATAACCCTTATTCCTTTTCATATTTTTGTTTAGTGCAAAAACTTAACAGTCATTTTAAAAGCAATTTCTCATCAGTTGCCACTGAGAATAAGAATCATGAGAGAAGGAGGCAATCAGTGAAACTCTCTAATGTTCCACAAAAACTTTGTTCCATAATTCATTTTAAATATTGCATAGAAAACATACTTTCACAGCCAATCTGCCAATGTTATTTGTTACTATGATTTACAGAAAATAACTGCTGAAACTACTCTTTTTAGCTCTTAACAGTAGTATCAAGCAAAAATCTTGAGATAACTTTAATGCACAAAACTATTCTATTCCTAACATGAAATAGCCATAGCATTATTAATTGAAATTCCGTGATGAAGTACAAAAGCTCAGATCTGTGGCCTTTAAAAGCAGGCCTTTGTTTCCAGCAGTAAACCACTGAACCACCATCCCAGAATGCTCAGTTTTACTCTCCCAGTATACATACTTATGTAATTTTTTATATCTTACAAGCAGCTCAGAACTCACCATTTGAATTATATAAAATCTGCATAGTTTCAAACTCCAAACTTGTGTAAGCTGGGTCCAGAACTTCACTGTAATTTCCCATATCCATGTCCAGGATTGGTTCTGACACCCTCATCATCGACTGAGAGACACACATGCAGTGGCAGCTGGAGCCTGGTTTGTGATGACTGTTTTGCTTTCAATCTGTGAGTGGTAGTCCAGGGTTTACAGTAACTGAGTGACTTAAATGATGAAGTAGGAGGGGCTGTAAAACTGTAACCTCCCTCAGCAGGTCATATTCTGCTTATTTCTTACTTTATGACCACAAGAGCAATTCCTTGTGATAATCTTGGAATGCTTCATGGAATTGCCTTATCTGAGGTACTTAGTAGACTAGCATGATTCCCCAAATTGATTTCTAGAAGACAATAAATGCTATCATTGAGAACAGTATAAACCTAGAAAACAGAATATCTTATGCTTTAGGCTATAATTATACTATGAGGTAGTCGGTTTAAGTTCTCAGCACTACATACCGCACACTCTGAAAGATGAAACTTACTTTTCTGTTATAAATTTGGTAAGCCTAGACCCTATATTGACAACCTGTATAATAAATTTTCTTACATGTGTAATGAAACTGTATTTTGAAGTAAATCTATATTTTTAATGACAAGTATTTCTGATATATTTCGGAGGCATCTTATTAGAAACCTAATAAGACCTTTAAAATAGTCTCTTTTACTATTACTATATGGGGCTGTGTCTTTCTACTTTTGTGAGCTTCCTATAAGCATAACTAGAAGAGCTGTAACTATTCAATTAACACTTATTACATAAATGAGGTTTCATGTCTTTTGACATTTGTTTATTACATGCTAGGCATTAACTAGAACCTATCTAACATACTGATTTGCATATTTCTTCATTTTTATAGCATAACATGGCTTTAAATGTATGTGTAACAAGGAGCATTTAGAGTTTTAGAGGACATTTAGATGAAAATAATGAGTGTACCATCTTTAAAAACATTTTTGTTAGTTGTCTTTTACAAAAAATAAATATTGCCCTATTTACATTACAAATTCAGTTTTATTTTGCATATTTATTAAAGTTTATAGCAGATGAATCAGTTTCTTAATGCCATAACTTCATCAATACTCTGTTTTAGTTAGTACTGTATGTTTCCTCTAGAAAGTCTAACGTCTCAAGATAAACCTATATGGAGAATTGTGAGAAAAGTAGCAGCGTCATATTAGTAGTTAAATTTGATAAATTAAGCAGTCACCATTGAAGTCTTCCTCTTGCCTTCAGATTCTGTGTAGTCTTGCTAGTAACTCAGTCACATTAATAATTTTTAAACAAATTTTAGGAACTGATTTTCTTTAATGAAGACTAAATATTCCTATTCAATTTTTGCAGAAATAAATCCTTAGCTTCACTGGCCTGGAGTGGGTCTCACATGCGTCAAAGTAACTAAGACATGTTTCTGACAGAACCACGAGAGAACTGTGTACAGCACACAGTCTTTCTCACTAATGTGGTATCTAACCAGTTCCGAGGAATGACACCACTGACAATCTCCAGAAGAGGAGGAAAAAAAGGAAAGAAAGAGGCAAGGAAACTTTCATTTATACACCTGTAAGCACTAAAAAACAATGTGGATATAGCTTCAGGAGGATAGTGATAGCCCTATTGTCCTACGTCATCCTGGTTTCATGGTGGACATGACTATCAGACCAAAGCATTTGGATCTAAGGGGGAGGGGTTATAAAGTCATCTCCACACAGGTGTGCAAGAAGCCACTTACAGTTAATCAAAGCTGGCCCTCAAGATGAATCTTGTTTACCATCTACATTACTCTAAATTATCTTATTCACTGAGTAGGAACTTAAAAATAATCAGGGAAAAAACAAAATGGCAGGTCCACCTCCTCAAGCACATTGTCTGTCTTCCTAACCATTGACAACTCAAATGTCAAAACAGCCAGATAATTCTGTCAGCCTCAGTCTCACATAGAAAGGGTTTTTTTCTCCAAGTTCTTTTCTCCAAGATTATATAGTACAATTCCTTCTTTTTAAAAAAATCTATCAGTGATAACTTACTGATAAAATAATTACATCAATGAGAGTGTAGATTGGTGCAACCACTGTGGAAATCAGTGTGGAAATTCCTAGAAAATATGCATATGTACACTTCAGACAGCTAAAATGATTATACTACAGATTCTGTTAGTTCTTGGAACAAAACCGATAATACTCATAGGATTAGATCAATTTTGCATGTCAAATCTGGTAATTAGAGTAACTTTCAAAGATAACTATGCAAAATAACAACCTTCATTAAGTCCCTATTACCTTGTTTTGAAAGCCTATGTTGTTACTGTTCTGGGTTTTTGATTATTGTTGCTTATTGGTCTCTTTTGTTTTTCTTGTTTTTGTTTTTTTTTTCTCTAAAATACAATGAAAGATTTACAAAATCGTAAAATGATGTAGCTATGCATTATAGTTTATGTGACTTAAGTAGGTAGAAATGCTACTGTTTTATAGTAGAATTGAAACTTTTGTTTTAGTAAGAGTCCATTGATCAAGATTCTTTAATTTTTCTCCAAAGTCTCATATACTGCTTTTGATTTCTAGTATATTTTTGAAGGAGAAAAAAATCAAAGCTACCTATTAAGTAACATAAATGCAGAAGTTGCATAAAATTATACAGTTTTAAAACTAATTTATATATTTTATTCAACTTACAATTTTATTTAATTCATAAATATGTCCCTTGGTTTTAGAGGGTAAAGTAAAGCTCTTGTAACACTCATTAGATTGTACCATATTGAACTGCTTTATGAAATGAAATAACAAATAACAATAACATTCTAGTAACAAATACAAGTAACTCTTGAGGAACATGCAGATTTAATAAGATGTAACTACTCTGGAAAATAATTAGTACATTCTTCAAAAGAAGTTGGGAAACTGATTTAATGTCATAAAATAACAAAACAGAGAATAGAGTTTCTCTCATATTGATTTTGAGACAGTTTGTATTTGTATATCAACATATTCCATCTGTGACAAATCCTATTTCTCTTTTTCTAAAGGCAATTAAGTTATATTCACAATATTTTTATTTATTTAAAAAACAGAAGATAGAGGATAAAGAAACAAAAGAGGGAGAAAAAGAAGAAAAAAATCATAGAAAGACAATTTGAATGGTTGCATATCATATAGATACATATTACACTCTGGTATTCTTGTGTTTCAGGTTCAATATGATTACAGAGTTTTTATAGCTCAAGAATTATATCCACAACACAATTCAATCAAATAAAATTCTAAAATGAAATATTATAAATTTTAGATACATGAAACGTGTGATCTTATTTACATGTTTTCTCCTTAAAATTTGGTTATTTTTAAGAAAGTAGTAGATGGACTTTAGGCAGGCAGCATTTCCTCATGGCATCATCGAATAATTCCTGTGAGCGAGCTCACAGGATTTCCTTAGATTAAGAGTTAATATAATTAAAAGAAAAGTAATGCTAATTCTCTCCTAAGTGATAACGAAAGCAATAATCCTCAAATAAATGAGACTTATATGTTACTGAACAGTACATTCAACATCAATTTATAAGTAATTTCATATCTACTTATAAAAATCAAGACAAATTTCATGTATACATTCTAATATATACAAAAGTAATCTATAATAAGCACATATTTTCTAAATCAGAATGAATAAACTTAATCTGTATTTTAAAATATAAATATAAATGACAAACAACTGTTTTCTGAAACTTTCTCTAAACAGAGGCCATTCTGGGTATGTATCCTCTAAGCTGAATAAAATTATTATTGCTAGTTACTCTGATCTCACATTTCATAGGCCAGGAAGTAAAATGTTAGCCCTGGTCAGGTCAAACAGTCTAAAAGGACTGTAGTTAGTTGTGGATAAAAAGTCAACTTTAAAAAGCACCAATATGATATTGGAAAATATCTTTCTCAGAACACTATTCTTATAAACTGGCATATGGTATGTATTATTTAAATTTCTTTATAGAAACATAAGAAGAAAGGAAAGTAGCAGTTTTTAAAGAAGCTAACAACTCAATTCACTGTTGACTAAGTAATGCCAGAAACATTTCTATCTTATCTCTAAGACTATTAAGCTTGTTAAATTGTTCTATACTTTACATTTGATTTAATCATTCCTTCATAGCGTGATTTTAAATAGAAAACAAGCTAATAAAATCAAGGTTATTTTCCTAAGAGAATTTTCATGAAACAACTTGGAATAGTAATACCAACACAAAATATTTTTGTATTAAATCGTAGTTAATAAAAATTTTTCTCTAAATTTATTTCTTTGAGGTTATTTCACATTAGCTAAATTAGTATATATTAATCCCAAATCAATTCTGCGGTTTTTGTTTCTGTATTCACTTTCTGAGTCTGATGATCATATAAATATGATAAATAAAATTTAGATGAACAGCAACAATCCAATCAACCCAATACATTATTCACTGTAAATAGAAAACCTTCAAGCAGAGAACTTTCCCCTAAAAAATGGTTTATTAATTCTAAGCAACTTCTCATTCCTTAGAAAAAACTTAATTAAAACAATTATCATATTTCTTTGTTGCCATTGTCCTAATTTATGTATTTTATGAAATAAAAATCTTGCCTCCTATTGGTAAGTTTGATGAGAGAAAAGTAAAGATAGTTGAAACAAAGAAGCAAAAATCAGAATATGAATCTGTAGAAAGAGTTGCTATCACTGATGTACAAAACAGTTTGAAGCTGCCTAAAGTAATGGGATGTGATTTTTCAAAAATATTAACGAATCTTTTCACAAAGCCCAGATTTCACAGAACTTTTAAATACACATAAATAAAATTTCCTTTTCTTTTCCTTGTGCTTTGACCAAGTTGATTTATGCAATGTTGAAAAGAATTATACTAGCTCTTTAGGATATTTACACAAACGTCATTTCTAAGATTAAAAAGTCTACTCTTATTGCTGGAAATTCCTTAAATTTAAATTTATTTTTTGTAACCTGGTTTACAAAGCTTATAATTTCTCTTAAATAATAATAATTATACTGTATTTCATTTCTCAGTTCATTGTTTCTCAATTCATGACCTTTAGTCCAAGGAATAAACTTGAAATACTTAGTTTAGCTTTATATCTAGCCCACATCTTTTCCCTGATCAATGAAATCAGTTTATATCACTATTAAAAAATTTCATAATAGTAAAATATAGATAACCTGGACAAATATATATAAGTACCTTTTAAAGAGTTAAATTAGTTCTTCATAATAATGATGATTTATTTCCACTATTTATATTTATGCACCCATTTTCAGAATATTATTTGAAACAAATTAAAAATTAAGAACTAAGCAAGAGAGACAACAGTATCATTAAGTCAGTGATGAGACCAAAAAGAAAGTTTGCACAGCTGAGACCCAAAAGGTAGCCAAGAAAATACTATAAGTAAAAACCCAGAGGTGATAGAGAAATTCACATATATTAAATTTATTTTCAAGGTCAGTTGCCCTGTGATTAAAGCAGACTCCTTTTTATGGAAAATAAGCAATTGATTAGCACTAAATTATTAACTGGAATACGCTTATATGGGTAAGGAAAATTTTAAAACAGTGGCTGTAAGGATCTGGGACATAGAGAACATTTGACACGTACGTATTTTTTTTACAGTGGGTATTATCATTATTGCCACTGCCAACTCAGCAAAGTTGTAGGAAGATTTAAGATTGTGGTGACACACCTATACCAAACACACTGCAATATATAAAAGGAGAGGAAACAAGATACCAGTTTAGGTCAGTACTTATTTCAGATATTTTCTGAAGACATACAATGTTTAAGAAAAAAAAAGTAGCAATTTTGCTATGCTGAGTAAACATTTCAACTTGAACAGTTTAAAAAATGTACTACAGTAACTGTAAACTTTTGTTTCTGGAATCAAAATAAAGAAAGTTGCATTTTCTCCAATTAAAACTGCAATAATAGATTATATGTTCATGCTTTCAAAAACTTTAGTATTCCTCCTTAAAGCTTTTTGAAATAAATAGGGAAAACATTTTAATGTGATACACATTAAACATGTGAACAAAGCTAAACAATATTTGCATCTCCATTTAATAAAGGTAGGGAAGTACATGGTAAGTCTTAAGTGAGATGGTAAATATTTCACTCCCTTCTTCATAAACATTTTTTAAAGAACAATGTTGGTTAGTTTTTCAAAAGTACCATATGAAAAGACAGGGTTTAATGACAATGATATTAACAGCATCTAATACAAGAACTAAACATTTTAGACAATAAGGTGGATTTTGTAAAATAATCTGTTGTCACTTTCAAGTAAGTAATTGGAATTTCTTAGTATCTAGTTTACATATTAGGCCAGTGATTCACAAATTCTGCTACACATTAAAATCATATAGGTATCATCTGTATATCTAGATTTCTCCCCAAGAAACAAACTGTATCAGATATCAATTTATCAGAATACATAGAAATAGAAAATTAAAGACTCTTAGGTGAGTCTAATACGCAGCATAGTGTGGGAACCATTATTTCCAGATACCAGTTCTGTGAAGGCAAAGACTTATATTTTACTCACTATTGTATCTCTGGTGCCTGAAACACAGCCCATCACATGGCACTCTACAAATATTTATTGAATGTGTAATTAAAATGTAGACACAAATACTTAATTTACCAGAGTAAAGTATTTTATTAAGTACATGATTAGATTTGATGGAGCAAGCACTTTTCTAGTCATCGGGTATTTCCAAATGAACAAATAGCAAAAAAATCCCTGTTGCTTTCACTGAGTTTACAATGAAGTAATCATCATGATCATCACAATGAGCATCATGATATTGATGATTTACAACTCTATAAAGAGACAGATCGCTGACCATTGTCTTTTCACAGTATCCATCAAGGTGGATTGAGAATTGTAATTAATGCCATACACACGTAGACTTCAGAAAACAGAGAAAATTCATTGATTTGCAGAAAGGGAATTAAGATCCTCTACTGACTCTTGAATTTTGTCTTGATTTGCACGGTTATGAATTATCAGGTGTTTTAGTGGAAAACTAATATGTATATGATATATCATATATATGTGTATATATATATATATATATATATATATATATATATATATATAGTTTTGGTTTCTGTCTGTGTGTCCCCCAAAGCCTCACACAGTCATGGTGGTGGACTTTTTGCCAGCAGTTGAATCTAGAGTTTACGACTTATTCATGGTTGGGTACCCTGTATACACAGCATAAGGGGCAGAAAGAGTCCTCTCTCCCTTGTTATTTTTGTTGTTTCGTGGTGCCATAAACTGTTGCTGCTCTGCTATGTGCCACCGTTCACATAACACCACCTTGAAGACTGCCAATTAGGGGTTGAAATCTCTTCCAACAGTGAGTTAAATAAACATTTTCTCCTTTAATTTTGGGTGTCAGGTATTTTGTCTCATCAATAGTAACTATGATATATGTAATCATATATTTCTGTGTAAAATATACCACATATACCACACACACACATGATACATGTATATGTGACATATATACATATATGATATGTATGTATATATGTATCTATTATATGTATATGATTGCATGTGATTGTATGTCTATATCATGATATCAATGCATGGGCTTTCCATGACATCCAAATGTCTTTCTAGTTTTTTTTTCATTGATTTACACTGTTAAGATAAAGATCAGAGATAATGTTGGGGAAGCATGATTCATGTGTTATAAAAAGCAAGCTCTGGGATAGAAGGCACCCACATGAATTTTACAAAGAATGTTTATTTAAACTCAACATTACACATGTTTTATGGTAAAACATTATAGCTGCTTCCCTTAACCTGGGGGATGTAAGAAAAGCATGAAATTTCACCCATATCAACGAACACTCTTTGGTTCTAGGATTTACCACAAAGAAGTAAATAATTGACATAAATCTTGAAAATAATATAGTTCGATCCCTGGTACCAATAAAAAAAGAAAATAATATAAAAATAATTTTTAGAAGATAACAGGCTAGAAATGAGAATAATGATTTCATTATATATAAAAACTAGTATCCTAAATATAGTTATACTCTCCATATAACATATTCATTTCCAATGAGAAAGTCAGCTATGGATTAGGTCTCATTCATTTATGATGGGGTAAGATTCTTTAAATAACATTATTTCAAACTCATCGATAAAAATTTTTCAAAAGTAAAAATAATAAATACAGAAAAGCAGGTGTGATGTTATCTAATATAAAAACATAATGCAAATTCATTAAAGAGCATGATTGCATATTGCATTGCATAAATATATCAAAAAAGAGAAAATCCAAATGATCTATTTTATATAAAAAGATCTTTTACAAATTGGAAGTGGACCGAGAGATGGAGTGAGGAAAAAGTAAATAAAAGAAAGTGGATTGGGAAAAATAAAGAATTAAAATGTTTTTTGCATATGTACAAAGTTTCTACAATGAACGGAATCATTATGTACTACAAATGTACTCATAAAAACTTTTTAAATTATAAAAAGTCAGTGTATATTAAACATTGTTTCCTCAACTCCATGTGAAGAAAGAACAGACACTGCAACCAAACTGTTTTGATATTTTGGGTGTCCTGGATAAACTGGATTCAAGCCACATCACACGTAAATGTAAGCTCCATATGTATTTAAACAAAATGATTACAAAGCAAAATAACATATACATGAGAACACACTTTGCTTTTACTCAAATAGGTAAATAACAGTTTGGATGAGGAAATCAGATGTCAAAGATTCTTAATTTCAATCTTCTTTAGAAATAATTCCTATGAACTCTAACTTTATGCATTTAAACATCAGAATAGAATGTTGATATTTGGAGATAAGAATAGTATTAAATGTCTAGGAGTGCAACTTTTAAATTTATTTTTCATGAGTTCTTCATGGAACTTAGCAAGCCCTTTCTATCTGCATTTACTATTTTTTCAAGGGCATTGCTCTTTTTTTTAATTGTGTGAAACTTGTACATGATTTATTCTTTTTTTTTTTACTTCCAAATTTTCTTATTCCCACACTCGACTTCTCTTGCATTTCCATCTCAGAGGGTCCTATTGAGATTGAGTAGAAATGGAAAAACACATGGAACAATGCCTAATACATGGTAGACAAAAAATTAAGCTTATATTATCTATTCTACAAATCACTTATGTTTTTCTTTACAGTTTAAATTTCTTTACAGTTTAAATTTAAATGTCTCTTATTTAGGCATTTACTATGACGTACTTTCTGAACCACTAATTTGCTTTTTGTTTGCTTGTTTGTTTTTTCAATCATATTTTATTGGTAAATTTTAGAAATGTATAATGATCACATTCATCATAAAGAATTTACACTTGTACATGATGTAACTTGGGGTTTTTCCCCCAATTCTCCTACTCTCCCTTCATGAGTTGTCATAGAAATCATATGTTCACCACTTTACTTTAAAGATTTAAACCTAATCGTAGACATTAGCCTTACAAAATGATTTAAATTTACCCTAAATAGTCATCTTCTAAGTATCATTAGTCAGCTGCAACATTCTAGGAAATGCAAATATTTTTACTATTTCTTCTTTGGGTAGCTATTTTTAGAGGTTTTGTTTCTGTTTTCTGATTACGCATGGTTCCGTACCCTCTGTACCTGAGTATTACAAATGGTAGAAGGCACAGTAGCCCTGTGGGCAGGTGATAGATTAGCTACAAATCATCAGTTCTATTTCAATGTGACCGGAGGAGCCTATATTCATATAGTGCCTTCAGCTGCAAAATTCAGTGCCACAAGGGCTTGGAGACAGAGGAGCTCAGTATGACATCACTGCTGTCCTATTTCACTGAGGGGCCTAGAAAGGCAAAATTTTGATGACAAAAGATTACTATAAGCTTTTGTTGAGGGCAGTGGTAGTGGTCCAGATGTGTTGGTTAGAACTCTGATTTTAACCCAAAGGCTCTTTGGCATAGGTCCCCAGATTTTAGACCATTGTAACAATGGCTTCTGAAGATGCATTCTGTTTTGATTTGTTCACCTCTGCCAGCAAATCCCCATAGTTGGTCCTCTTGAGAAAGGCAGATGGAGGCTGTCTTGAAGTTGTGAGAGGAGACAACGCAAGTATATGAACTGGTGTAATTCTATAATTCTTGCTCAGTGATATTTCAAACAGATTTTATGGTAAATGTCTTAATTAGATGATGAATATAACTTTCTTCTAACATTTTGAGCTTCACAATATGCACAAAGAAAGACAACAAGAAACAACCATTGTTCTTGAGAACAAGAAAGAAACATAAAGACAAGGGTAAATGATTTCCTAATCTGTCAAGAAGTAAAACTAATGTAAAAGGACAGCAAAATAAACTCAAGGATGAGAGAGTGAAGTGTGCCAAATAAGTGAGTTTATACAGGAAATTAGGGAGACTATAAATGAAGCAAAAAGTGAACAGAAGAGAAAGATTCATTGGAAGCAGTAGAGAAAAAAATGATACTGGCTGTCATCAAATGTGTGATTTATAGAAGAAACACTGTAGCTTTTCCAAAATAAGACAACTCCAACAAAGTTTATTAAAAATTTAGAAAAGTAAGATAAATATTGTAAATAAAAAGATTACACAAATTCAGAATCATGGTTACTTTGAGAGAAGTAGATTGGCTAAAATCAGTATTTTATGGATACAATGGAGTTCTAAATGTACCTAAACACATTCTAATAAAAACTAATGCAAAACAAACTCAAAACTAAATCACCACAGCTACACCTCAGTCCATCTCCTCCATCCTCTACCTCTTCAGCTTTATGTTTTAACAGAATGGCATTTTTATGAGTGAATTCCATGCAGAACAGATGATTGTACATAAGCTTACTGTCACTCAGCTTTGCCTGCAGCTTAAAAAAAACGAAGCAAAAACTGGGTGAAATCTGGATCTTGTACTCTAAGGCACTGCTGTGGGATGCACCTCCAAGAAGCAGTCTCAGGCATCCACACAGACAGGAAACAAGGGTCCTTATGAATTTTCCTGTACAGATGCAGCTAAATTTATCTGATAGCACCTGTTTTGAGCTACTATATCGCACATTATTTTCACAGGTCAGAATTTAGAATAAAAAGCCATTTTCCTCTAGTATAGCCTTTAGATTCTGAGGAACTCTATTAAAGTATTTAATAGAAGAAAATATAAACTAGTGAAAATACCTTCTACTAGTTCATATTGATTTATCATTCTGTAACTATGATAAATCAAGTATCATTTATTTAAAAAATACAACCAGCTTTTATTGAAATAATCATTGCAGTATAAAATTGCAAATAGCTAGGATTGAATGCCATCACTCCTACATTTTCCCACCTCATTCTCATCTCATTGTTTAAAGTGACTCTAAAGGCAGAACCTGAAAAAAATATTCTAAGGCTGACAAAATGATTTGGAAGTCTCATGAGGTAATAGTACCAATATGGGAAGAAGATGCTGCAGACAGACTCTCCCTCAGCTCCCATTGGATCTCTGTGCACTGTGCTCCTCTCAGTTTGAGAAATGAGCCGACTAAAGGCACAGGGAAAAAAGTTATTCAAGGAAAATGCAAAATAATCTCATACAAGCAAGATTAGAAATAACAGTGTTCATATCAATGTTTGTAGCTTTTGCTCAATATTCCACAAGAAAATTTCAAGGGGAATATTTAATTGATTTTCCTGGACTATGAAATTCCCTCCAAGAAATGCAGAATTTGAGACACACTTTAAAATAAAGTTATAAGAGGAAATATTGACTTCTATTCTACAAAAAAAGCAAAAATCCTATTATTAACTCAATGATGCATTTAATAAATAAATGCCATCGCTTATAACTGAAAAGATTTTAATACTTATTGTTTGAATACAAAACACAAATTCATGTTACAAAATAGCTAAAACATTACAATTTCACAAGTAAATTTTAAAAATGATTTCAGATTGTAATTTTAATAAAACACAATTACCAGTTAATTAATTTCATAATGGTCAAAATATGATTTTGTTTTTGGAAAGTGTAATGATTTTATAATATACATTCTTAAATGCAAAATATATAAATACATAACTATATATCTGTAAGTGTAAGCAACACAAACACATTCATATGCACATATACATATTAACATACATATATACATACATGCAGCTGATTCTCGTTATTCTAGAAGTTTTTTTCCTTTAAGTCACCATGAAGTCTGTATTAGCAAAACTTGAGCTTCCATTTCTATGAGAAACAATGATTATGTTTCTGAAGTCACTAGTCATTGGATGTTTATAAAACATCCCCTCTGTCACCTTCATTTTGTGCATATTTATGTTTAAAGACACCTACTTATTACATACTTCTGATTCATTCACATTGATCTCACCAACCACAGCAGTTTATCTCTTCTGAGTGAAGTTTTTCTAACAGGTATTTTCTTTATAGACACATCATAACCCTCTGTGTGACGTACATTGGAGTGTTTGGCAACATCCAAATGGGGACTATTTTTAATACCAAAATTATCAACAAAAGTACAGAAACAATGAAAACAGGACACTAAAAATATTGTGAAATGGAAACTTGTTTATAAGTAAGAGTGTTGCATTGTTCCCCATTGCTTTGCAGGGGGAACATGCACAGCAAGCAACTCAAATGTTTCATGAGAAATGGCAAGTGTCTTGAGACTTGATGTTGAGATTAAAAATAAATGTGAGAAGGTAGAAAAATTTGAAAATATGTAATCTGAAAATAATGAAGATTAACTATAAGAGGTTCGACCATTTTTATTCTCATTTTACAATAAAACAATAAAAAATGTATTCACTGGGCTGTGTAACCAACAGGTTACAAACAGGCAAAAAATTGTTCTAAGAATCATAAAGTATTTTATAAACATACATGTTTTTAAATCTCTATTTTAATTTGTTGAGGCACTAAGCATTTTGTGTGAATATACTTGTGCCATTTGTACTTGAGTTTGAAAGGTAAGTAATTACTAACAAATTAACTCTGTTTTTGTTGGTCCATGATATTGCAAAAGTTTACAAATCATTTTGTTTCATACAAGAAACCAACAATAACCAACAATAAGTTTTCAGTGCCAACACTGCAAAGTAAAAACTTTTTTCTGGGTCTGTAATTTAAAAAACCTGCACCTAGTAATATAACTATGAACTTAAATTGTGACAGTATGTGGAATGTTTGTTCAGTCAAGCCCACATTAATTGAGGCAATTTAATTTTCAGTGATAAATATGCATTATGATAACAGATACTATGTTCTTCTGTTTTCCCTTCAGTTATGGTAGAAAGAAAGGACGAAAAAAGGAAGGAAAGGAGTAAAGGAGGGGAGGACAGGCATAGGAGACAGAAGAAAGTTAGGAAAAGCAAAGGCAAAATCAGAATGCAGAAAAGGAAGAAGAAAAAGGATGAAATTTTTATCTTCGGTCATAAATATTGACATCTAAAGTACTTTAAACATAATTTAGATTAATTCAATATGCATTTGTGTCAATGCTAGAACAGGAATATTCATATTTTTATTTTAAATGTTAAAATATCAGGGTTTATCTCAGTGCCAGAGAGTTTGCCTACCTTGCCCATAAAGCAATAAGTTCCATTCTCAGCACAGACAGAAAAATAAAAGAAAGAGAAAAAGAGAAAGAGAGAAGAAAAAAGACAATAAAAGTATGAGAATAATTTTCATGATATTATTTCTATTTTTAAATAAAAATAAGTAAAATTATGAAGCAGAAAAAAATTGCTTTCATTTGCCGCTCTAATTTCATAAGGTCTGAAGCAAATACAACACACATATGGGTAGCTGTAGCTATAGATGTAGTTATCAATATAGATAGATACAGATAATTTCAGGACAGGGTCTTCTTCTGTAGTTCAGGCTAGCCTCAAACTCATCGTGCACCTCAAGTTGGTTTCAAACTCATGAGAATTGCCTCAGCCTCTCACGTGCTGGGATTCCAAGAGTGTGCCACTACACCTGGCTGAAGGTAATACCATTTTGAGAAAACTCTCAAAAAAGAATGAATTAGAAATGTTTTCAACTGGGAATTTAGGAGGTGTTCATGTGAAAGATAGCCCCGGAATTTTAGTTTCATTAATTTCGCTTTAAATCTAGACTTACCAAATTCAATAGCTGCTTCTATTTAAAACTATAGTATTGTCAATTTTTCCTCACCTGTGACGAACTTCCCATTTTGTTTCCTCTTCCTCATCAACTTTACCCATATCAACATACTTCAAGGTTTCATTCTTTAGTTTGCTGCTATTATCTTCTTCCAAATCTCAGGCACTTAAAATTACCATTACTATTTAGGTCCAAATATTTATCAAAAGCATTATGAAATTGCAAAATACAATTTTACATCTTCACTTCTTGAAGATAATAAAGCATTTTTCCATAAATTTCTTTTATGTCACTGATAGAACTTTGCCATGATAATATAAGCGCAAGACAAAATACATAATTCCATTATGTTGATGCTAATAAAATGACCTAAAAGAGCATAGGGAACCACCTGGTGTAGAGGTGTCAAGAGGCATAATCCAAGAATTCCCGGGACCAGTAGTAGTTTAGACCTGATAGCAATTGTTCATCAAAGCTAGAATATTGTTGAGGGAAAATGTGAAAGGTGTGATTGGTTAGAACTCTGAAAGCAGTGACAAAGGTTTATTTCATTACTTCCCAGTATGGACTGAGTGCTGTGAACTCGTCTGTCTCATTTTTTTTTTTCACACATCAAGAACTGCAGCTGTAGGAAAGATGGAGACAAATGCCAAGCCATCATTTTTATGAAACAGGTTATTTCTAGTACATGTAGATGTATGTAATATATTTTGCATACACATACATACATACATATATTTAATGTGGAATTCATTTCACTGAAAATGAAACACTTTGTAATTTCCCTGCATTTCTTTGTTATAATTATACTTCCAATAATGTGACTACATGTATAAATATATATGTGACACATTTGTTATATTTATAACAAATATAGAAAATTCTGTCTACTTTAACCTCAATAATAACCACTTCATGTTGATTAATCTTCAATAACGCTTTTTACTTACTTTCTCCCTACTTATGTTTCCTAATTTAAGCATAATTCCTTATGCTTCCTAATTTAAGAAGAAATCACATGCTCTGCCGTATGTTCACTTCCTCCATCCTCTTTTCCATCAAGTTTATCCTGCGTGCTGTGAACAAGCAATTGTACTTCACATACCTATTTTATAATGTCATCATTCTGAAAATCAATGACTATTACATTAAAAGCATGTGAGCTGGGACTTTTAGCTCAGGGGCATTAGTGTCTGCCTGGAAAGTACAAGGTCATGAGTTGGATCCCTGGTACCTAAATAAATAAATAGCATGTGACACATGGACATATACACATGGTCTAGAGCTTCAAAACGACACATGACACAAAATTAAATGATAACACGTTCCTCAAGACTATTAATCAGACAGATTGCGTGTCTGCTTTCCTCAGGACAAGAAGTTAGGCTGAACTTGTAGAATGCTTTAAATTGTTGATTACATGCCCCTTTCATGGGTCTCCCAAGTTCACAGCAATTTCTTTTAGAGTTAAAAGCTTGCAAAATCATTCATAAACTTATGGTGTCGAGCAGAGAATTGTATCTACAGTGTTTGTCAGATATTTTTATTTAATAAATATATTAGTAGGAAATCAAATCACTAAATGTGTGCTCAACATAGGTTTTAAAAGAACACTGATATCTCAGTGCTTAAATTCTAATCTGTGGATGTGTGGGTGTGTATAGTTATGAAATTTTATCAAGGTATATGATTGTGACATGAGCACTTTTCTGTATCTATATTGTACTTCAATAAAGAGTTTGAAAAATTAATCTGCCGTATAATTGCTTCATAAAGAATTATCACAATTTTCAGCAATTTATGACAACCACATATAAAGTATCTTCCACTAAATGGTTTTATTTTGTTGCACATACCATTACAATAAGAATAATTTATCATAAAGAAATGATGATTATTGACATTCTTATGAAAAATATAAAATACCAAATATATATTATCTCCATCTAAATATAAAAGATAAAGTACAGATGTCAGATTATATTAGAAACAATAATACAAAACTGGTATCCATAACAACCCATTGTTAATGCCAAGAAATAAGTATGTCAAAGGTTAGAAATAAAAGGAGAAAGCATATATCATACCAACACTTAGGAAAATAAAATTATGTAGCTGTATTATTTCACACAAAGATTTCAGAGCAAGTAATATGATTAGGGATAAAAAGTGATCTTATATAAGAATAAAAAAGTCATTTATTGAAAATGATATACAAATCTTAAATAAGCATACACTTAGAAAAAGAGCCATGAACTATATGCACCAAAATTTCATAAACTCAAAAATAGAAATAGATAACTCTTTAATAACAGTTACATAAATTTGCACTCTTTTCTCATTAACTGATAGAACAAATGGTAGAAACTAAGTAGCAATATAGAGGACTTAAGGAAAACAATCAACCAGATTTATCTACTTTACATGTATAGAAATACATCAGCCACCACGAAAAAAAAAAATCAACTCAATTGTTCAAGGAATATTCACAAAGATTCACCTTATCCCGAACAGTAAAATAAACCTTAAAGAAATAAAATAGGAGCTGGGCTAGGTAGTTCATGCCTATATTCCAAGGATTCATAGAAAGTTAGCATTTGAATCAATAGACTGAGTGAAGAAAATGTACCTCATAAATGTTTCTGGGAATCACTTAATCCACCCCAAATAGAAGAAAAAGCTGAGAGATGGTATACTCATTGTCTCTGCTTAAGCTAGGACATACATCTTCTCTGCTTTTAGATACTGGCACTCTTACTCCTGGGTCCTTTGACTCCAAGTAGGATTTAGCATCACCAGAACTTGTCCCTAACTTATTACGGTGTTTTGAAACTATCAGAATTGGGATGAATTGCACCACAGGTTTTCCTGGGTCTCCAGTTTTCAGACGAACTTCTCACCATTTCTTGCCTCCATAATAGTGTTAGGTGTGAACATATATACATTTCATATATATGAATGCATTCCACGCATAGTTATGTGTAGTATATATTGATGTTGTTTCTCCAGAGAAGTCTAATAAAAAATGGTTCTATAGTAAAATGTATGCTCTCAAATCAGTAACCTAATTCCATGCAGTTTACTGAGAGTCTGAAAAAAATGCACAGAGAATAAATTGAATATAAAAGGATGAAATTTTTAAATATGCAAAAACGTACACATCAGTTATACAGTAAGAAATATAGTTTAACCATTAAGAATCTGGAGTCTGTGCATAATTAGGAATAGAATATTGAAAATACTAAAAAGCAAGGCAATACAGACATTACTAAGCATAACACAAAGCTAATAGTTAAAGTATGATCAGTGATAACATGTATGTTGAGAAAGAACTAACCCTTAAATCCTTGTTGAATATACTTATAGTAGAAGTTCATATGTTAATTCTAAACTTAAGTGAAACAAGTTAAAATTTTAAATCACAATTAATATGTTTAATGTATAGATAACAAAGGCTAAAATAAGGATAGGGTGAGCAAAAAGGTGTTCAATACAAAAAAGTTAAAATAATTATGAAATGAAAGAATAAAAAATTTCAAAAAAATACAACACATATTAGCAAGTATTATAAATGTCATATGCCAGTAATAAACTGACAATTTTCTAAAATAATTAAAAAGCAATAACAACCTCTTACTTTATGCTATATAAAAAGGCAGCTCCAATCATGACCAATTTAAAGAAAAATAATAGGTCCCTATATTATAGAACTTCATATTAACATTAGCAAAGGAAGTGTTATGACAAAACACAGAAAAGAAACAAGATCACAGTGTAGTGCTAAAATCTCACAATCCATTTGTCAGAAATATGTAAAATTTCTAAGCTTCAGTATAGGTAACACTTAGACTAGAAATACATAAATTAAAAATTGGTAACATTAGAAAAATCAATACTTTCACTGAAATATTTTATACAAAACTTTTTTGCAATTGATAGATAAAACAGGAAAAGATAAACTGGTTGAATGGACATACATGAAGGCTATCACTCAACAATTAGAAAATGCTCATGAGAAATTAATGCAAAAACACTTATAAATGTTTTCTAAGATTAGTCATATAAAAAGTTTGAACATAAAAAGAAAAATTATAGTATTATATAGCGTATATATGATATAATATGTTATATAATATATGTAGTGTATATATATTATATTATATAGAGCATGTTGTCAGAACAAAATAAAATAAGTAGAATACAGGAAAATAACAAAAATCCCACTTACTTTCAGAAACCTTTAAAATCCATATCATCTAATGAGTTGAGTATCATAAAACAAAGTTTACTCAAAAAGCCCTCTTTGATATGAAATTAAGTTATAGTCAGAGGAAAATTTAGAGCTTCAAGTCCAATTCAGACAGTCAGACAGCAATCAGCAAAGAAAAAATAACATATAGAACATACACCATAGGAACAAGAATATACTTAGATACTTAGTAATAATGACAAAAGAACATTACAAAACTTAATGGAAACTTACCAAAGAGAGCCCAAATATGTGAAAACTTGTACTATGTCCATAAGTAACAACACTCATGTTAGTCTACATCTTTAATTCAACTTTTGCTCTTATTCAGTGATATTTTAATTATATTTTGAAAAATGACAATAGATGTAAAACAGTGGAGGTAAAGGTGGACAAACTTGAAAAAGATAAATAAGGACTTCCCAATTAGTAATCAAGACATGTGTGCATACTAGATTATAAAGAGAATGCAGTATGAACTGGAATGAAGAGCAGAAAGTGTTACATCTGAATAAAATGTCAATATCTGGTTGGCAATATCGGGATGGGCAACTGAAAGATTATTCTTAAATGATCCTGACAGAGTGCAACTATGGAAATCATGTAATGAAAATCCAATCATAAGTATATAGAGAACACATATAAAAAGTAAACCTTTAGGCTGAACCTACTGGTTTATGACTACAAGGCATTGCTCAGGAGGCTGAGACAGGAGGACACAAACTTGAGCCCAGGCTAGGCAATTCAGAGAACATGTTTCAACAAAAGTTAAGAAGTGAAGCGGGGGGTGGCTGAGGGATGCTGCTCAGTAGCAGAGTTCTTTCTTAGAATTGAGCGAGCCGTGGATTCACGCCACAATGCTATAAACTAATAATGAAAATAAAACATAAATAAACATTTAGAAGAAGATGCTTTGTAACATAAGGCATATTGATTATTTCAGAATAGGAAAATAACCATAAGAATAATTTAAAAAGTGTAAATCATAATAATACATGGGCAAATCTGATTACATCAAATTTAAATTGCAACTTCCTTGTATCAAAAAATACCATACATAACATAAAAAGAATAATGATGTTCATCATCTTATCTTTCATATCATTAATTGTTATATAAGAATGATTAAAATAAGATTGATTGCAAAACTATATGATAGAAAATTTACATCATATGTAAGTGAAAATATAAAAGTGAATACATATAATTCTATCTCATAAAGTGTATAGAAAGAGATTATAATAAAATGAATAAGAATATAAGCAGATAGATTATACATAACAATATCTTAGAATCTATAATTCATATAAATGTACAGAATACATATTTCATCATGTACTCAAGCATAAATGTACACATATACATGTAGAATATTATAAACATTTTTTCACATAACTACACAATTTTTCAGCCTAAATAAAGTTGTAATGTTCAGTTGTGAGGACACGTATATCATTCTAAGTTAGTTAATACATGTAGATTTACCTTTTTTTTTAAACCTCTGTCTAACAAGCTATTGATTTTTGTTCTCTGCCAAAAAGGGATTTTAGCTACTTTTAATAAAATGATACATTATGGTAGCCATTGCTGATTTTCTATCGCATTGTTTTGAAGTCCAGTAATGCTTTTATTCTTTGTTCAGTTGGTTTTAGTCTGTTTTCTATTATTTGATTTCAATATGTGTGAAAGTATGCACAGCTATTTTAATGAGAACAAGAGACATTATGTCAATCATTGTTGGTATCCTGTTGTCTGATTTTGAAGGCCAATTATATTTTCATTCTTTTGATTAGTTGTATACTGTTTTGTTTTGTTTGAAGTCCATGTGTGTGAAGATATAGACAACAATTTCAGGAAAAACAGGAGACACTGTGGTAGCCACAGTTGATTTCCTGTTGTCTTGTCTTGAAATCCTGTGTTGCTTGCATTGTCTTATTTTGAACTGTTTTGTTCTGTTCTGTTTTGTTTTGTTTTATTCTCTTTAAAATAAATTTTTAAAAATGCATTGCAGTAACTTCTACTTAGGTGGTGGGAATTCATTCTTGAATTCTGTCATAAAATTGTCTGGAATAAGAATAATAATCCTTAAAGGTAAACCTCTTGGTATTATCTAAGAAAAAGAGTAATTTAGGAAAAAAAATACATTCAGAAATATTCAGAAATTATGATTAAATATTAGTGAGCCAGTTACATTGTGTAATCTATTAGGCGTTGGATTAGAAAGGAGGCCAAAGTGAAAGATATTGTAGCAATCAAGATATAAGTTTCCTTGTAGAAATTAAAGTGTATGAGAATGAGGTGGTTTGTTAATTATTTTCTTTGATTAGGTTACCTATTTGTCCTCATGTTCATTTAAATATTAATCAGACACTGTAGTACAGCACTGTTCAAAAGAAAAAAATAAGGGAAGAGTTCAAGCGTAGGATAAACGACTGCTAAAAACAGAACATAAGCGTTTCCTCCTTCTTAAACTTAGTATTTAATGTTTACATTGTATAATAGATTTTTGTTTCGATCATAGAACAATTTTTTTGTTTATGAAATTAGTTTGAACTTTCAAATTCAGATTCTTAAAATCACAACTTCTCTATTCTAAGCTACATACAACAGAAGACTGTAGCTTCTAATACATAAGAAGATTGATGCTCAGTTTTAGAGGGAAAAGGTAAAATTCTCTGCATTTCACACTTGATTTTAAGTTACTTACCTAGTCATTCTAAAAAAAATACAAGCTTTTGAAATGCAAAAGATTTATTTTCATTGAGATAGAAATTTACTAAACTAACCAATTTTGAAAGTTCATTTTTTGCATCAGACAATCTTAAATTCTGGAGATGTTTTCTCCTAATTTAAAAAAAAGCCTTAATTAACACACACTGTTAGTTACTACAAATGGAATGTCAAAGGTCATTCCACTTCAATCACTGACTAGTAACTGAGTTAATTATTCAGTTTGTGTATCTGCAAAGCATTTAAAATGTAACTGGCATTTAAATGGACTCATCACCTTCTTCTGAAAATGTTTAAACTCCATGAAATGTATATTTGTGTCTCACATCATAGGCTTTTTTACAACTCTTTTATTGTGAATTTTGTAGTGACTCTATCTTAAGACATTAATATTCATTTCTTAAGGGCAGGGCAGCGAAATTGAAGCCAAAGGTGGAAAAATAAAGCAACATTTTTACATATTTTCCTTCAAACTGTCCATATTTCAGTGAACAGAGCTTTAAAATATTCCAGTTTTGTGTTTCTAAACTTTTGAAACCTTTTCACTGTTTACATTGTCCTGAAAATGGGCTAAACAGTGAAGTAGAGAGAAAAACTAACTCATGCTAGATTATAGACAACCCTGAAGTCATTTACACAATCTTAACATGCATCTGGAAGCAAGAAATTCATAGCATAAAAGGATCAGAAAGGCATAGACTGCCGGGAGCTCGGAGAAATCTCAGGCTCTCTTTCATTTTGTGTTTGAGGAAGCAAAGACATTAAGTGACTTACTTGTCAAAGATTCACTAACAAGTTAGAAGATTCATGTTTATAAATCAGTAACCACATCAAATATTTAGCAGACAAAATCTGTATCTGCACTTAAAACCTGAAATATTTTGTAAAATGTCAATGTAAGAAAATAGAGATTTTCTCCTCTTAAAACCCTTATAAGTTATCCATAAAATCCTCCAAAGAGAAAATTTCTCAGTGAGAGTCCTAACGAGTTTGTAAGAGTTGAGTATATATTCTAGAGCCTGACAGAAATTTCTATCATCTTTCTCTTTAATTAGCAGAATTAAACAAGATCCACCATACTGTCCACTCATGCAACACCGAATATAACAGATACAGTTCTAAAATGCAACACCATACAATTAGAGAGATGAGAAGTTCAAATTAGCTTTTAAAATGACATAAATCACTGATAAATCACCAATAGAATACCAAATACCCAATCTAGGCAAGAAATAAACACAAAATCAACACACTGGACATATCTAAAATTAATAAGAATTATACTACACCAATCTCAAAATATAATTTGATACACAGGAAATAGCTTGCTTTATAAATGACATTATATGCACAGATAACCAGTATCACTTATTTAATTCTGACAGAGTAATTAATCTGGTCCCAAATTTGCACCTGTGTGTGAGTATATGCATGTGTGTGAAGTATGATAAAATACATGGTGAAAGTTTAACTTAAAAATTAGGATTAGGGATACAGTTCGGCAGCACAAGTGCCAGCTTGGCAAGCACAAGGTTCTGATTTTAATTCCCAGTAACAAAAAATAAAAAAAAATTAAAAATTGAACTCAGGGTGTGGTGATACAGCTCAGTGGTCCAGTGTCTCCCTAGCAAGCTCAAGATTCTGAGTTCTATTCTCAGCACCAAAAAATAAAATAAATAAGTAAAAGACACATTACTATTAATCTCCCTCAAAACATCAATATTTTGTGGAACACATTCCACCATTTTTGCTAATTTGAAATAATTATGGAAATCCTATTTCAGATGTGTTTTCTCAAGGTCTGATCAAAAATACAGTGAAAGCTTCTGTGATGTGAAGGCTCATAAAAACGTTATCACGCATGCTCATTTACCAGATCTGATGTGCTATGAATTCTGGCTCTTCTCCAAAGTCAAAGAGCAAGATTTTTGGATCAATTTAAGACATCAAGGAATTCATGGCAATGCAACTAAAGACACAACTGAGGGCTTCCAGATGCGCCTCAGAAAATGGCAATGATTGGACAAGGATGTTCTAAGGAAGAGGGATTAATGACAATGTGTCTTTTATTTTAACAATTATTTTAAATTTAGAAACGCACCAAATTTTCAATCATGTCACCTTGTAGATCTTTTGTGTGTACTATTAAAATGTTCATGACTTTTGGCACAGTAATGAGGTTTCATAGCACTTGAAGATTATATGCCTATATTCTATAAATACATCCCCCTTGAGATTTAATATCTAGAATTTCAGTTGTATTTTAAAGGCAGAATGATAGTTTGTAATATAAACAGTAAGATTATGGTTTCTGATTTCTTTCCTTATAGTGCCCAGAATTTTATTTGCTTTTAGTATTATGGAGGCCACAGATTCACTTGTTCTGGAAGCATTCTACAATAATTCTTAGACCTTTAGATGACCTCAGACTTCCTGTTTTCTGGCTTTGCACCAGTTCTCACCCCCGGAAGATGATTATAGCTGTGACCATCCCTGTCCCACTCCCATTGGCACACCCAGCCTCGTCACAATGCGTAACACTGGGTATAAGCAACACCACACCTCTTTCTCCTACTAAAAAATAAAAAAATAAAAAAAACATTTTATAGTTAAGAGACTGAGAGAAATTTATAAGCACAGTACTGATTCAGCTCTACCATAGAAGAAACACTCTTCAAACTTTGGTAAACTATTATAAAAGTAACCAGTTACTCACAACACAAACACCAATGGCTATGACACTAGCTTTCACTGCACTAGGATTAGGAAGCTTTAATCTAGACCATCAACCAGTGCAAGAATATCTTGACATCTCTTACTGGAAGCATTTAGATTCAATCATTTTAAACTCTTACTGTTACTATTAGTAATATAAATAATATATGACAATAGTTCCACAATCATTGGGTGCTTGGCGCTATGGTACTTTATCCATTTTATCTTATTTAACACTTACAATTGCTCCATAGGTGAACACAGTTCTTATCTTATTTTACAAAGAAGAAAATTAAGGTTGGCAAGTTTAGGTGATTGCTCAAGATGTAGTAGCAACACAACCAAACACAAAGAACTATCGAGTTACAAAGTCAATTTTTATTAATATTTTCCTTATCCATAAAAGAAGTTCATCAAATATTTGACAATTATTTACATATCAAATATTCCTTATGAAAAATAATCTTTTCCTTCCAGGTCCCAAACTATCCCTTGCAGAGTTACCACTATCTCAGAGTTAAGATGTACCTAAACAAAGAATAAGTAAATATGCATATAAAAAATGCAAGTGTATGTTACATACACTTAAAATACATATTAAGTGCACTGTACATTTTGAAATATTGCAAACTTCTTTGTTTGAAAAATATATCTTTGAGCCAGGGTTATAGCTTAGCAGTACAATGCCTGCCTGCCTGGCAAGCATGAACTTCTGAGTTCAATTCCCAGTACCAAAAAAAAAAAAAAAAAAAAAAAAAAAAAAGAAAGAAAGAAAGAAGGAAAGAAAAATATATCTAGGAAATATTACATTCCTATCTTACTAACAGACAGATTTTATTTTTCCAATAATTTGCTACTCAGGAAATGACAATAGAATTAGCCTTGAGACATCAGATTTACTAAAAATGTTTGAACCCTTCTAGTGACACAATCCCTAAATGAAAGGATATAGACATTGTATCTGTTGAGTAATATTACTGATTAAAAATCTATGCACTCACTAACAACGTATGATAATAGTATACCATTTTTCATATTTATCAATACAGATGAATTTCCATTTTTCTTAACTAAATGGTGGAAATATTGCTCTGATGTGCACACTTGCATTTCCCTAGTTGTTGGTATAGACCAGGTACTTTACTATACTTTTAAAAGTTCAATTTTTTTTTTTGTCTTTTTCCTTTTTTACCGGTACCGGTGATCGAACTCATGACTGCCTGCTTGCAAGGCAGGCGCTTATGCTGCTGAGCTAAATCCCCAGCTCCCCAAAAAAGTTCAATTTTTAATTTGCACTACACACTATGTCCTTTGTCCATCAGGCTGGTCATTGTTTTTTTAATTAATCAAAACTCTCCCTATATTATATTAAAATTAATATTTACATTTAATATGTTATATAAACTTCTATTTGGGGCACACAGATTTATTAAATTTTCACATATTCAAATTCCATTATGGTGTCTCAATTTTTCTGTTTTTAATAACTTTCATATGTTCATTCATTTCATGTTTAAAACTTTGTCTCAGAAATTCAAGAGCTCCATTGTACACCATGGCAACTAGATTAAGTGGCAGTGCATTGCACACTTTATAATTACTAAGACAACACATTGTAAAGGATTTCACTGTAAGTTTTGTGAGCAATGTATGTGTCAGTGAGCTCTGTTCAGCCACTCCACATTAACTAAACATCATGTTATATAAGCATCATGTTATATAAATATGCATTTTTTGTTTAAAGATGTTTTAAAAATTTATATATATTTTGTCATAATTTGCAAAATCAGAATGCAAATGCAATATTTTTCAGTGATACAAGTGTTCTCTGTACCCTATTATTGAATAAAATACCTTTTAACATGATCTGATATAGTCTCCATGTAAAGGAAAAATCATGCGTGTGTTTAGCACTATATTTGGACTCTATTTCATCTTTCAGATCTATCATATACTAAATAGTATCAAACCTTTAAAATCACTACAGTTTTATCAAAAACATTAAAATTCCAGTGTCTGCTATTCTTCCTTCCTCACTTTATCAATTAGAATTTCTCTGGAATATTCTAATACATCATATTTTATATTGAAAAATTTAAATACCTATCAATATTTAAATATATGAATTACATTTTTATAACCTATTGTTATGTATATTTATTTATAATTGAGTCACTTTAAGTATATTTAAAAGGTTGGGCAACCAGTTCTGTCAAATTTAGAACATTTCCATCACCTCCCACTCACATGAGCAGTCTTGGTCTCACCTGCAGCCCCTGAAGCCACTAATCTAAATTTTTCATTCGATGAATAGGCTTCTACAATGTTTTGTGTGTAAAAATCTTGCTTCTTTAACCCAGTTTACCATTTTCAAGGACTATACGTGCTGTCATACCAGAACTAAAAAGATATTAGTGCTTTATTTTTTATAGATGAATAATATTCTATCATATGGATGCATTCCAATTTTGTTCAGATGATTCAACTGGATTGGTTATTTATAATCTTTAGCATTAATGAATAATATTGATATAAACATTGTTATATAACCCTTCATATTGCCATATTGTAAATTTCTTGGGTACATCTCTGGGAAAGAAATGTTTTTCAAATAATAACTTTGTCTAACTTTTTAAGAAATTATCTAACAGTGACTGCATCATTTTATATTCACCCATTAATGCATGAGATTTCCATTTCTCCATACCTTTACTAATATTCATTATATTGTCTTATTTATTTTTACTGTCATGGTGGGAATAGAGTATCGTTTCATTATTTTTAATTAAATTTTTTTAATGATTAATGATAGCATATTTTGTATGCTTATTACTTGTATATTTTCTTTGAAGGCACATGTATTCAAATTGTTCGTTAATTTTTTTTTTTATACTGCAGATCAAACTCAAAGCCTCACATTTGCCAGGCAGAAGTTTGTCCTACTGAGCTAAATTCCCTGCCCTGTTATTCACTTTTAATTGAGCTATTTATCCTCTTATTATGACATAGTAAAGTTGTTTTAACTCTGGATATTAGACTTCATGAGATATGTAATTTGCAAATATTGCCTCTCATTTTGTAGGCATTCTTAAGTTTGCTCGATAATGCTCTTTCAAACATAAAGATTCTTAACTTTGTTTAAATCTAATTTATTTCTTATTTTGTTCTGTCTATCTCATGCAAAAGTCAATTGTCTGCTACCAAATCACAAAGATATAAACTTACGTTATTCTACTAGTTACATAGCTTTATCTGTTACATTTGTAACATTGGTTAGAGTTATTATTTGTAAAGTTTTACAGTTATCCTACTGCAATTTTGAAGAGATTACATTTTCTCACAGTGAACTGACTTTGTGCTGTGTCAAAATTTAATTAAACATAAATATATGAGCTTATTTATAGACTATTATTTCTACTTCACTGTTTTTTGTATCTATATTTATGTTAGTATTATACAGACAATTACTGCACCCTTGTAGTAAATTTTAAAATCGGTAAGTATGGGTCTTTCCAATCTTTTTAATTTTTTAATCTTTGCCCTATTTTAGGTCCTTTGCATGTTTGTATGAACTTTAGGATTATCTTTGTCAAGCTTTGCAAAAACAGGTGGAGTTTTGTGTGGACTGTGTTGAATCTGAGGATCACTTTTAGGAATACTGTATTATCATCTTAACAATGTTAACTCTCCCAATCATGACCATGAAATATCTTCCTATTTATTTAACTATTTTTCAGTTTTTAGTGTTATGTCTTAAACTTCTGTTGCATTTATTCCTTATTGTTTTATTCAATGTTATTGTAAATTTAGCTGTTTTCTTAATTTTATTCTCAGAATATCTGGTGTTGATGTATAGAAATACAAATGATTTTTGTCTATTGGCTGAATTCTGTAGCCTTGCTGAAACAGTTTATTGACTGTAATAACTTTCAGGGTTTTCTTGAAATCTGTCTATGTACAACCTCATGGTGTCTGTAAATTGGAATAATTTTACTTCTTCCTTTAAAATTGGAGTACCTTTTGTTTCTTTTTTCTTCCTTAGCTGCACTGCTTAGAATATCCAGTGAAATATTAAATAGAAAGGATAAAAACAAATGTTTTCATCTTGTTCTCAATATTGAGAGAAATGCTTTCAGTCTCTGAGCATTAGTGGAATGATAGATACAGTTTTATCTTTACCTAGCAGATGAACTTTACCTGGTTGAGGAAGTTTATTTCTATTTCTAGCTTATGGAGTGGTTCTGTGATTAAAGTGCCTCAGATTTTTTTTTTTAAGCAGCAAAAAAAAATTGTTTTTAAAGGATAGAAACAATACAAAATTTCAAAAAATAGTAGGAAATGAGCATTAGTTAATATATTGCATGTTGTTATCCCAGAAGTTACTCAGCTAAATCTTAGAAACAACCCAAATGCCCATCAACCACAGAATAGATAAAAAAGATAACGAATTTTTATTTAATGGAGTATTATACAGCTATTAAGAAAGTTCCTTGGATTTTGACAAATGATTTTTATGTGCTTTCTAAGAAGAGCATGTGGTTTTTAATCTTAACCTGTCTGCATAGTTGATTTTTTTAATGTCAAATTTCCTTTCAGTGTTTCTGAGATAAACATTATTGGTTCAACTTGTATGAATCTTATTGGTTTATATTATATAGTCGATTTTTATGTTGTTGCATGTGCTTTACACGCATTTTATTAAGAATTTTTTGTACTTAGTATTCATAAAGTTATAGGTTTGTACTTGTCTTTCCCTTTGATATCTTTGCCTCATTTCAGTATCACAATAATCCTGGTCAGATAGAGTAAGTTAAGAAATATTCCTTTTTTTTTGAATATTGTAAAGACTGCTTTAAAGGAGTTGTTTTTCATGTGCTTGTTAGATCAGGTATACCAGTGCACACCTACAATCTCAGCATTCAGGAAGCTTAGACAGGAGGATCTTTTTACTTTGAGGACAACCTTCACTGCAAAGTGAGTTTGAGTCCAGCATGAACTACATGGCAAGACCCTGTCTTAAAAAACCAAAGATAGATAAATTGCTTGTAGAACTTATCAGTAAAGCCATCTAACACTAGGGTTTTTTTGTGAGAATTTTTTAGATTTTTATTTTAAAATATGTTTGCAGTAAATAATGTTTTTATTCTTCTTGGGGAATTGGTACATGTACGTAACACATTTTAATCCTTTTTTTACCCCTTTTCCTCCACTCTCTCCCAGCTCTCTTCATCTCAAAATCCTCTTCCCTTTTGCAGAAGATCTATCTCCCTGTTTCCTATTGTCTTTTATTTTGCTCTCTAATTTATTTGCATTTTGAATTCTTCATATGCAATATATCAACTTGGATGTCTGATTTATTTCACTTAACATAATACTCTCCATGAGCATCCATTTTCCTGTAAGTCTTTGTGTCAGAGAAATACTCCACTGAACCTAAATACTAAATTTTCTTTAATCTCTAGATGGACATAGAAGATGTTTTCAAGATTTAGCAATTATGAATTGTTTATTTGATTACTAATTATGTGCTGATAAAGAATCCTGTAGTAGAACTGAAGAATTCTACATGGTTCTCAAGTGTCCCAGGTTAGGCTGCATATGGATATTTTTTTTTTTACTTTCAGCAGGTTCTCTATTAATAGACATACTAATATTAATCCAACTATGCTGTACTTTAAAGGCTTCTGTAGTTTTTTATTTTTATACCTGACACTTGGAGACATTAGGGTTATATTAAATACACTTACTTCCAAGTTGGATCATGTGTTGATGAATATTCATTGTATTGTCAGTAAATAACAAAATAAAGGAGCACTATAGGGATTAATAGTTGAAGTAAAGGAAAGAAAAAGAATGAAGACATGTTATTTTCACGTATGAACACACAAGACATGTAAATATGTACTGCAAACATATAATAAAAATTAAAATCAATTTAAGTGTAGTTTCTAAAGTAACTTAGAATGTAATAATATACAAATCTTATTTTAATGATAAACATAAAATTTCCAAAGATTAGATTAATGAATTCTAACACAGAGTAATAAAATTTGGAACAAAGAAGTATCGACAGTGATTCTTCTAGTATTACAAGGAAAACCAGGATATCTACAGAAGTTCACAGAGCAATCAAGAAGGGGAAAATTGTAATAGGAATTACAGTGAAATAAAGATCTTATGCTGTGAATTTATGGTGCTTTCCTCCTCTTTAATAGTTATATGAAGCAGTGTTTTTTATCAATTAGTTATTTATTACATGTATTCATTACTGTTACTGAATTTTCTTCTAATTTTTTTTCTAATCTCTATCTTTTTCCTGGACTCTATTGTGTCTGATGGTTAGGAATTTCTTTTACAATGAATGAGTTGTGTTTTCCTGTGCTTAATCAAATTAAATATGTTTCAATGACACACAAATTATTTTTATGCCTTTAGAGCACTTTCTGTTTTAAAAATTACCTGCATAACTATGAGTCTTCAGACAACTTTATCGATGTTAGCTGATTCCCCATCATTACACCCTTAATTTCTAACCCCAGCCTTTATATAATTCATCAGATCATATGAGGAGTAAATGAACAACTGTCAGCTCTGACCAACCATATTCTTTCAAATCATAGAACACTGGAATTGAGAAAGTGAACTTTCTAAAATAAAACTTGCATGAAGTTGATAATGTCTCTAAATCTCATAAACACTGTTACATTTCATCTTTCCTAAAACATTTATTTCCAGTCACAAAAGTTTATACTATCATCTGTGAAAGAGCAAAACTTTTTATTGTAAGTCACTGAAATTTATAATAATAATGTATTTGATATTGTTGCATTATGACATTACCTCTATGTTTCCCTCACTTTTCTGAATGTAGTAATATCCGATATTCTAAAACCTCTTTCCTGACAACCAATTATGCTTTTGACCTTGGTGAGGAGATTCTTTATATAAGCTAAGTGGGACAAGTAAGTGCAAGATTATTCGACAATTCTGACACTAGAGAGTAATATTTCTCTGAATAAGAGATGGTGAATTCTTATGCAATCCCTTCAAATAAGCAGAAGACTGAAAATACACTAAAAAAAAGTACAGTAACTTCTAATACTTTTGTGAGTAGTTAACCGTGAAAGGCTGCAAGAAACAGGAACTAAAAGTTTTTCAGTGTTGTGATGTCAGTAGTACATCAACCGAACGGAAAAGAAATAAGGATGAGTAGACCTGCTCAAAAGCTTCTAGAATCCTGCCAGTAGGTGTCAGAGAGGGTTCATGTTAAGAAGGAGAGAATAAAAAATAACTGACTAGACTAATTGTTTTAATTAATTGCCTAAGTCAGGCATGGTGGCATTCATTTGTAATTCCAGCTCTCAGGGGGCTGAGGCAGGAGGATTATGACTTGGAGGTCAACAGGAGCTATGTAACAACTTCAAGGCCAGCCTGTATTGCATAGCTAGATATTCTAAGAAAGAAAGAGAGAAACAGAGAGAGAGAGAGAGAGAGAGAAAGAGAGAGAGAGAGAGAAATTATAAATTTAAGTTTTAAATAATTCTTATCCTGCATAGTACTTATAACAATAAAAATAGATTTAAATATAAAATTATTCTTGAAATTTTAGATATTTGTTTTAATATTGTCCTCTTTCCCATGGGTAATTCATGTGACTTTATTAGGTAGTAGAAGTGCATCTTTATAAATACAGTATGATAGTTCAGAGTATTTAATATATTTCACAACAAAGATTTTGTTGAGGAAGGAGGAAATATATGATTGCTAAATAAAAGGGGAACAATAATTGATTTGGCTCTATTTCTCAAGAAGGGTTGTACTAATGTTATAATTACCCAGTGTTACTGTTCAGATAATATAATCATGTTATTTAATTTAATTTTAAAAATTTAAAAATGCTCTGTCTTATTTTGGGGTTTGTTTTGTTTTGTTTTGTTGCTAACAGGGATCAAACTCACGACCTTGCGCTTGCCAGGCAGCCACTTACATCACTGAACTAAATCCTCAGCCCCTGCTATGTTTCAATTTATATAATTACACTTTTCTTACACAAGTGCCAAAGTTGACGCTGTTCCCTGGGTAAAGCACTAAAATATCAGGATCTTAATAGCTCCTGAAAATGGTGAAAATCTTGAGGTCTATCATCAATTTACTGGTTAGTGGTTGAAAGTCCTGTTTGAAAATAATGACCTTACATTCTTAACATTGTAATTAAAAATAATTGTAATAAATGCAAATAAATGAAGATAGTCAAAATAGAGAATTCAAAGATATTATCACTCTGTTAAAAGTAATTATATGAAAATAGAAAATACTGTTGCTCATAATTTCAAGAAAGAAAGCAACAGGAAAGGGGTAGAAAAATCTATATAGTCTTTTATATTTAAATATTAAATAATATGATACGTGAATTAGTTTCAAAAACACCATTTTTATTTTTAATATATTCATCTTATTCTGTCTTTAATTTTTTTAGTGGATGAGATGTACTGGCTTAGTATTTGCATAATTTACTCACTGATAGAAACCAAACTATAAAACTATGTACTTTCCTTTAAACCAATATAAATTACCTTGCATATAGCTGGCGGGCAGCAATTTACCTCAATTTAACTAAAACTGCAATTGTTACATTTTTAAAATGGATGTTTATTATGAAAATAAAATGTTTCAGTTTTGCATTTTAATGCATGTTTATTTCTACGTACTCTGAGTTAGCAGTATTATCTAAATTTTGACCGTTTTAAAGATTACATTTCACCACCAATCATTCATTTAAGAAATAAGGACCATGTATTGTATTCAAGGCACTAATCTGGGTAATAATTTCAAGGACAAACAAAACACACTATCTGCACTTGATAAGAATGTTTCCAACTGCACATGACTCATAATATCTTAACATGAAATCTACATTTATTATACAGTATTCAATAAAAATGAATTTAACGTTATTGGGAGCAGTATTCTCAATGGCCAGAAATTAAAGCCCAATTTATGCAACTATAATAAAAGACTTTACTAATGTTCCTCTCATTATTTCAAGCAATAAAAATCACTTAAATTTTCACTTATCTACTACATGATTTCTCCCTAGTTGCCTTCCATATTGTCAAACATGTGTGTGTGAGCTGAAAGGAAATTAATTTTTTTTGATTGTGTAAAAACATTTTGTCCATGTGTATCATGCCATGTACTTCGTTATAAAATTATTTCATTAGCTACACTTACAAAGCACTTTTACATGATATGAATTTATAATATTTCCCTTAACATTTCACTTAGTAAGAAAGAAAGGAGAATATTTTCTAGAAACTCAGCAGTGTGACGAAGTCTCTCCCCAACCATCTTCCGTTACTTTTCAGGACTGAAAACACAGTAAAATTAGCTCAGTTTTGTCTAACACAGATGATATTCAGCCTACAATTTTTTGGCATTTTGATGATCCAAAAACCATATGCATGCAGTAGAAACCCTGCTTTGAATTTTAAAGTTTGATCTATCCCTTGGTATACGTAATATCATTCCTCTTAGCTCCAGGGTGCTCGGTGGCAGGGTGCTGATACACAGCTCCTGGGCAGCCAGGCCATCATAAGACTAAACAACCTACATATACTGTATGATGTGCTGAGTTTCTACACTGGGTTGTTTCACAGGCTATGCAGATGCAGATTAAGTGAATTTTCAACTTTTGACAACTTCAATTTACAATGGGTGTATCAGAACATAAGCCTGGTAAAAGTGGAGGCTATTGCATACTTCTCTAAACACTGTTAACATAAATCTGATTCACCTTAATAAGAATTCTCTTTCTAAAACTGAAAGCATCATACCACAGTGATATGTGTGCACCCATGTTTATAGCAGCACAATTTGTAATAGCCAGATCTTGGAAACAACCTAAGTGTCCATCAACTGAGGAATAGATAAAAAAGTTGTGGTATTTTTATACAATGGAGTACTACTCAGCTATAAAGAATGATCACATTGAGATTTTTATAAATAAATGGACGCAGCTTGAGACCATACTCATAAGTGAAATAAATCAAACTCACATGTATGAATACTGAATAGTTTCCCTAGTGTAAGAAATAGTTAGAATACATAAAAGTATGTGGTAAACATGATTCCCCATTACATTGCTTTGAAGCCTTATAATGTTTTCATTAATTGGAATGGTTCTGTTTTGGGTTGATTTTAATGTCTGTGATGGTATAAACAGCTATTTTGAAGAAAACAAGACAATATAATAGCTAGTGCTGATATAATATCATCTTATTTTGAAGTCCCATGAAGCTTTTGTTTTTCTGTCTCCACCAATTTATCATGTTGTATCTTATTGGATTTTATTATATGTGATAGTATAAGCAAAATTTTTTATAGACAAGGAGATAATGTAGAAACCATTCTTCATTTTCTGTTAGTTGGTTCTAAATACCCTGTAATACTTTCATTCTCTTGAATGGTTTTACACTGTCATGTTGTGTTTGATGCTATAGTATACAAAGTTTTACTCAAATATTTCAAGGAAAGAGACACTATGGTAGTTACTGTTATGTAACTGTTATTTTGTGGTTAAACACTATATTTGCTTAAATTGTTCTGTTCGACCTGTGTTATTATGTTGTTATGTCCTCTTTTATCTTAATCTCCTTCTTTCTTTTAATCTTTTAATAAAAAAAGAATTCTCTTTCTAGCTCAATTTCCACTAAATGTGTAGAAAGACAATTTTTCAATACGTTTTTCATATTTTACATTTATATATAAGAGTTTTTGTTCCAACCGTTTAAGAAACGTCTCATTTCTGCCCCCCAGTAAAAGAGTGAAGGCATAATCATCCAGCAGAGGTGATTCTTCTCTTCCATTTTCTCAGAAGAAATCAAGACTGTAGGAACACGTGAGGAAACTATGCAGTGATTTCTGTGGTTTATAAAATTGCATGATAAATGCAGTCCTTACTGGCAAGTTGGAAAACATGTAATGCACACAAATATAGCAGACACTGTAATGCTCCAGTTCGGTGTTGGCCCCTGAATTTTATTTGGAAAAACCCCTTTCATCAGTCTTTAACTTCTTTAATCCATTTTTTTTGTTGTTGTTACTGAAAGGACAGTAAAAGACTCTTTCTGCCCTGTATATCTGACTAAATAGTTTCACAGGAAACACATTATTAAGCCAGACAGCACTGTATCTAATCTCAGATGTTAGGTGCAGTGACTCCTACTACTCATGCTAAATAAGTTAGTGACAACCACAAGGATAGATCCACTGAGGGAGGTGGCACTTTGGGTGGGCCATGAGACACTGGAATAATGCTAAGAAACAATATCTCAAGCCACAAGTTAAGTACAAAAATGAGCATTGAAAACTCAGACTTAAAAGGTAAGCAAGTACCTTCAGTATTCGGTGAAAGAATGAAATGAAGCTATTTTACATGTTGACATAAAGAAGTGAACAAGAAAGTCATCCTTGCACTGGTGCCAACCTCCCGGGGTAGAGGGAGGGTGGTGGTTAACCAGACAACCTCAAGCCTATGTCTACAAAGGCCTCATCGTCTAAATCAACTTGCTTGTTTTCAGATTTGCTCTTCTGTGTCCACCCATCTCTTGTTAACAGCCTCCCAACTAAGAAGACTTGCTTTTCCTACAATCTTCATGGCTTTATCCTTTGCCCTCTAACAGACAGGCACTCTTCATTGCTTTGAGAATTCAGTCACCTTACAAGTATGAGTTCATCCCCCGGGGATGCAGCTCAGTGGTAGGGCATTTGCCTAGCAAAGACAAGGCCTTTAGTTTGCTTAGTTTGATTCTCATCTTTACAGTCAATCGCTATATTTTCATGATTCTCAAGTTTCTACAGTTAAAAACATTCTAGATGCAATGATTTTAAAGTGCAGATGCTAACTGCATGGTTTTAATTTTAAATGTTGTATCCATTGAGATTATATAAAATATAATCATCACAAAATTGAATTTTTAAGTACAAAATTATATATGCGTAATGTAAACATCACTGACACCTAATACAGTAGTCAGTTGTTTTCTGTGGTTTCAGTTATTAAGGTCAACTGAGGTCTGAAATGGAAAATTTCAGAAATAAATACTTTTCATATTTTAAGTTTTTCACCATTCTGAATACCATGGCAAAAATCTGACACAATCTTGCTCCATTCCATCAGGAATGTGAATTTTTTTTTGTTCAGAGAGCCTACCTACATTGTATATTCTACTCATCCATTAGTTATTAACCATGTTACTAATTTGATCGATTGTCAAGGTATCACAGTGTTTGAATTCAAGTAATGTTTCCATAGAAACCTAATATTATATATCACAACAGCTACATTATTTGCTTCACCTTATCTTGTCAGGAAGACATTTATACCATTTTACATCACCATTACAGAGGTAAATACAGAACAATAGTGTATATATACATATACATATATATATATATATATATATATATATAGAAAGATTAGAGATCAATACTACATTCACAAACTTTTAATATGCTATATTGTTTTAATCATTCCATCTTATTAGTTATTGTTATTAATATGTTTTTATGCATAGTTTATAACCTAAACTTTATCATAGAAATGCATATGTTGGAAAAAGAGCTAGTACATGTAAGCTCTAGTGCTATCTGTGATTTCAGTCCACCAGGTATCTCAGAACATGTCCTCATCAAGTAGGTAAACAGGAACTACTTTTACATGAATATGCTAAGACTCCTAACTCATTGTCATACTTATTTTTCAATAACTTGTATATAAATAGTATTATCACTATTTTAATTTCACTTTATAGTCAAAGAAACTGAGAGATGCAAAGATTAAGCTATTTGCCTATAGTCACAGAGCTCATAAATGGTGAAAATGCACCTAAGTGGTCCACATTCAGTAAACATAATGAATTTTAAGGATAAATGAGAAGGGAAGGTTCTTAGATTGTCAGACTATGAGGCAGTATAATAATTCTACAAGCTACAAAAAGCACTAAAATAAGTTTATCCTTAACTTTAAAAGTATACACTGCTCCTGAGCCTACTAATGTAGAAAGCTTGGGAAGAAGGTAACATGAACCACAGATTTCTTTCCTTTAAGTATTTTTAATTTGTGTGTAATTTTAGGCATCTAAATGTGAGGAATGGCAATCTACTTAACTTGCTTTGTTTATGAGATATAAAAGTGCATTTTTCCTATCTAAATTATAGACATTAAAAATATTCTGGTGGGCTGGGGATTTAGCTCAGTGGCACAAGTGCCTGCCTGGCAAGTTCAAGGTCATGAGTTCGATCCCTAGTACAAAAAAACAAAACAAAACAAAACAAAAACTTCTGGTTCAGAAAAGTCACAAAAGAAAACCTAAACTTCTGTAGTTTAACTCAAAAGGAAAAAGTTCTTGCAATTTTTTTGAATATGGACTCTACTACATTAATGCAAGTGAATTAAGAATGTACATTTAGGGATTTTTTATTAGTATAAACTATTTTCTCCATCATTTTTTGAATACCTTAAACTTTTTAGGTTAAAAATGTGCCAATTGATTGCCAAGCTGGATGGCACTTATTGGGGGACAGAGGCATATAAAAATTCATGATATTTTGTAAATAATATGTCAGAAACAAGGACCAGTGAGAAGAGACATAAACCTGATACTGACAGGGAAAAACTTGCTTACAATATAAAATAGCAAGAAGGGATTCCTCACGAAGGTGGTGGTAGGTACATACTCTGAGGCCTTTCAATATATATGAGACGGACGAAAGTACAAGTAAGTCAGATAAGAAGAAAAGAGTTCTTTACAAGGTGTCCAACTAATAAATAATTTACAAAGCAATTTAGCAACCTCAGCAGGCACCACTTACAAGGCTGTGGTAGGGAACAGAGTCTATATTTGTAGAGAAGAGTAGAATCAATACAAGGAGTAAGCTGTCAGTTTTTTCTATAGTGTCAATATCTCAGACTAGCTACTTTCACTGGTGCTCCTGTGGAAACAATTTCTAAAAGTATACTATTGAGTGACATGCTGCATGGATTAAATGATTTACTTTAATTCCCTAACTGCATGTTGAAAGACCAATAGCCCAAAAGGAAAACGAGAGAGCCTGAGGACAACACAACCTCTAACGGTGTGATCTGGGAATGGTTTATACTTAAGAAAACCCTCGTGCTATAGCAAGATTCATCCAGAACAACAAGTCTAAATGAGAAGTGGCCACGATAGACTTATAATACCTGGCTACCCAGAGGATCATTCGCAATACTGAGAGATCTGATTAAATAGATTTATTGGTCAGCTTTTCTGCCTGTAAGTTACCAGATAAAAGGGTGATTTTTATGTTGAAAGAGCAATGAGATGTCTTAACTCCCTTGTAGTTAATACTTACGTGTATGTGTCTTATGAGACTCAAGCAGGACCCTAGCACTTCATAATTTAATAGATAATTATCTTAATGAATTAGAAGTTACAGAAATAAGTATAGAGCAACAGACAGATTTGGAGACAAGTATATCAAGAAAACACTGTCTAGTCATGGAGACATGATAAAGACATCGATTTTTCCACTCCCATTGATATGTGACTTGATCCTCTAAATAAAGGATAAAATTTAAATGAACTCTATTCTATCATACCATGAACAATTCCATTGTTATAAACATCAGTTATTATTTAGTTTTAGAGTACATTGAAAATTTGTGAGCTATTAAGGTATAGAACAAAATTTGCTTTTAAATTGAAAGGCAGCAAATAAATAATGAAGTAATATGGGCTTTTAAGAATTCATTTCCTCTTACAATTCAGATTGTGCCTCTTAGAAGTATTTACATGACTTTTATAAGGTGGAGAAGCCAGGAACAGTGATATTCACTTGTAAATATGACATTTTGGGAGGTAAAGGCTAGTGGATCACAAGTTTGAGTCTCACCTGGGTCACTAAGAAGCCATGTCTCAAAAATAAATGAATAAACCAGGTGGTGTATTCCTGTAATCCCAGCACTTGTGAGGCTAAGGCAGGAGGACCTTTGTGAGTTTAAGACCAACCTGGACCACAAAGTAAGCTCAAGGCCAGTCTGAACTGCATTGCAAGACCCTCTCTCCAACATAAATAAATAAATACATAAATAAAAAGTTCAGGGCCGTAGCTCCATGAGAAGGCACTGAATTCAATCCCCAGCGTTGCAGCCCTATGCCACCAAAAAGTAATTAGGCCTTTTGTAACAGCAGGCTAACAAATGCTTGAGTTCTAGGATTTGTGAGGTTCCATGGTGGCCCTTAGGGGTTCACAGCTGCTGCATCAGAGGCTGTTTGATTAGTGCTGTCAGTTCCCTGACTTATTCGAGTCGGTAGTGAAACTGAGGGTGAACAGTAGCCTTTATTGAATTCCGTTTCTGCAGGGTTTCCAGTGGGTTTGTGGGATCTTGTGTGGCTTGAATGAAGTCTTTTCTGCTTCAGATTTCTAAAGTGTTTTCTGCTATTTTGACAAAATTAAGAATAAGACAAGACCACCTACTTTAACATTTTTTAGTAGAAAAAATGACACTGTACATTCCATTCAAGTTTTGAGAAAGTATAACGAGGTAAAATATCAAAGACATGGAGATAAAAGTTATTAACAACAACTGATAAGGGTTATGAGTTCCATCTCCAGTATCAAAACAAAACAAAACAAAGCAAAGCACCCCTGATAAGAGATGAGTGGGTGGTGCAGGTCCACAGTCCCAGCTCTTAGAAGGCTTGGGAAGCAAGATCAAGAGTTGGAGGCCAGGCTGATGTCCTAAGCTAAAATGTAAGTTTAAGGCCAGCCTGAATTACATAGTGAAATTCTGTCACAACAAAACAAATCAGTTAATGCTTGTCCCCAATTCACATCTGTAAAATGAAGAATTTGCCCTTATTAACCCATAAGATCTGAACCCAGAGCCTAGTATGCTAAACATTTATTCGCTCTATCACTGAATTACATTCCTAGGTTGCTTTGAACTTCTAAGATTGTATGATTCAATGAGAGGGGGGTAAGAGTATATTACTATATAGTCCAGACTGGCCTCAAACTCATGATCCTCCTGCTTCAGTCTCCTAAGTGCTGGGATTACAGGCATACAGCACTGCATCGAACTCAGAGAGTAGGATTCTAAGGTTATTGCCCAAAATCTTCTTATATACAACATTCTTTTTTGTTTGTTTGTTTGTTTTGGGGTTTTTTTGTCTTTTTCATTTTTATCGGTACCAGGGATCGAACTCACGACTGCCTGCTTGCAAGGCAGGTGCTTATGCCACTGAGCTAAATCCCCAGCCCCCTATATACAACATTCTTACAGTGTATGTAACACCAGCAATTTCTGAATTAAAACAATGATGGAAAGATAAGTATTTCATAGCTTTTCTTGTGTAAGAAACTCAAAATATAAATTTAAAGAGCAAACTAGAGACAGATGATAAAAAATAGGGGGGTAGACTTTATAGAGATCTGGATAAAAAGGCAGAGAGAGGGGCTGGAGGTTTAGCTCAGCGGCATAAGCAGGCAGTCGTGAGTTCGATCCCCAGTACCGATAAAAAGGAAAAAGACCAAAAAAAAAAAAAAAAAAAAAAAAAGGCAAAAAGAAGGTAAGAAGGGGAAGTAACAATAATCACACTATTATTATTATAACAATAATTAAGCTACAATAAGTATATGTAACAATTTCCCCAAATGGATGTAATTGTAAGTCACAAGCATACACCTAAAAAATGTTTTAAAAATATGAAAGAGATGGTACCATAAGGGTGAGCAGAAAAGGAGAAAGTTGGAGGTGATGATTCAGAGTTTTTCAGACTAATTAGCATATTTAAAAAACTTCAATTAAAATGATGGTTACAGGATTCTGTGAATATAGTAAACTACTGAATTATTTTAAATGGGTGAATTGAATAGTACATGAATTATACAAAATAAAATCTCTATTAATTGACCATTAATGGTAGGATTTGAGGACACAAACAAAAATATAAAACATGGTTCTTAGTTTTGAAAAACTGATCTAGTTTTGTAAAAAGACACATAACAGATTAATTACCATCAGCGGGAAAAATATTCAAACTCAGTGTTATGGTTTGTATCTAGATGTCCCCCCAAAGTCTCATGTAGTCAAGGAAGAAGTCTTTTCAGAGCTTTCTAAATCTAGAATTTGGTATCAACTCATGGTCAGACACTGAGATTAAAGGTGTGAGAGCTACAACTGCCCTAGGGCAAATAGCCTGCATACCATATAAGGGATAGAAAGAGACATGTTCCTTCCTCTATTATTACTTTTGTGCTATCAACCACCATGAATGGTTGCCCCTCTGCACTGTGCCACTCTGCCTTGGAACCAGCCAATTATGGATAAACCCTTTATAAACCATGAACTAAATAAACCTCTTCCCCCTTTAACTTTGAGTGTCATGTGTATCGTCTCCGCCAAGATAGAAAAGTAATTAAGACTCTGAAGTTATCCACAAAGTTTAGAGGAAAACTCATACTTGAAGACTGAAATGATTATGGCATTGGGTTAAACAGAGACAAGAATGGGAAGATTGTGATTTGTAAAAACAAAGAAAAGTAAATACTTCGTGTTTGAAAGACTAAGTGGGAAGTATGTGTGGATAAGAAGAACAGAGTTATTTGAGAGATGGTTTATAGAGAGCACATCAGGAATATTCAAATTGGTTTACCAGAGCGATTGGAAACCATTAATTTTTTCTTAAGTATGTGCACCTTACAGTGTGCACAAACCAAATGACAAATTTTTAAATCTCAAATATAACCTAAAAGCCATAATGTGGTAGATTCTAAGTCTAAGGGCATATGTATTTAAAATATTATAACAAAATAGAAATAAAACAAAAAAAAAAAATGCTGAACCACACATATATGTAAAAAAGTCCCAATTCAATGTGTATTTGTAAATAGGTTAAGGATTATTCTGAAGCAAGAATTACCATAAAGGCAATTAAATTTTATGCAAATGACTGGCAAACCATTTATCATTGAGAGAAAAGTGTACAAACACACACCCTGGTTTCTAAATTTTGATAGTTTTCAAATTTTTCAACTGCAAAGTGGAATTTTTAAAATATCTAGTATTTAAGTTCACTTGGGGACTATAAATTTTCAACATCAATCTTCCAATATTAAACATTTTTTTAAGTTGCTCTTTGCTTGAGTTTAATCAGGTTTCATTTATAAAGGTAGAGCTAAGCTAAGCTCAAGTTTTGCAAATAAACCAGAATAAATCATTTCTAATTGAACAACAGTGTGAAATACTGTTAAACAAAAACTATGGTTTGTGGGTATTATTGTCTTTTCCCTATGTGCTTAGTTCACAACTTTGCATATAACTCAGCTTGAACATACAAGTGAACAAAGGTGAGAGAAAGGTCAGCCAAGTCATTTTATTTACATCTGCTTATTAGAATGAAATAAGAGGACTATCAAGAGTCAAGTAAAAAGCATGCTGTTACTATATTTAAGGGAGAAGCAAAAGCTATACACGTGGAGAATCTGAGAGAAAATAATAAAGTCTGTTCCCAGGGACAATGTTTAAAGGAAGGACAGCCAGGTTCTAGTGAGGTAAAGGCCAAGAACCTAGTATAATAGTCAAGAAATAGCAACTGAAAATTGAATCCAGTCAAAGCAAGAGTTGTCTTTATTCACTTATTCATAAGTCTGACAGTAAGCCTTGACTGAAAATAGGAGACTCAGTGTTCATATCTGATGCGCTGGTTCAGGCAAGATGGGCAACAGACCTGTGGGACACACTAACTGTGACAATGTCAGTAGGAGGGTGGTAACCATAACTTATCAAATGCTAACTTTCAAAATACATGTCCCTGTCTCACAAAAACTATACAGCAAATAAGAACGGACAGAGCCCAGAGCTCTTCAGAGTTTTCCTTTATTTGGACCTATTTTGAGAAGAGAGATACTCAACGTGGCAATCCCAGGAAGGAAAACCAAAAGAAAATGTATGATAAAAACTATTGAAATACACTTTAAATCATGTAATCCAATAAATGAATTCAGCAAAAAAGCAGGATATAAATCAATATTAAAATTCAATAGCTATTTTATACACTAATAGTGAACTGAAAAAGACTTCATTAAAAGAATTCCATTCAAAGGGGCTTCAAAAAAAAGTAGGGCTCTAACCAAGGAAATGATAGACCTATGCAATAAAAATTTCAGAACACTAGGTCAGGAGATTAAGACATCTGGACATAGAAAGGCCTCCCGTGTTCCTGGATTACAAAGTTAATATTGTCGAAATGGCCAAAGTATCAAAAAGCACTCTGCAGATTGAGTATAATTACCATTAAAATTCTGATGACATTTTTCACAAAACTAGAAGAAAAACAACCTAAAATTCATGTGGGAAAAGACCCAGAATAATCAAGAATTCTTCAGCAAAAAAGCAGACAAAGCTGGAGATATTACAATTTCAAATTATAGCATGATGCCAAAATGGTATGTACTGGCACTTAAATAGACACATAGACCAATTGAATAGTATACAAGACATAAAAATAAATTCACGATTATTATCTGATCCACATAACTGGTTCTTTATAAATGTGTCAAAAATATTGTTGGAGAAATGATAGCAAATGATTCTTGGAAAACTGATACTCACTTGTACAAGATAAAAAGTAATCTCCTCTCTCTCACAGTATACAAGATTCAACTCTAAGTGGATCTAAGTGCAAGACCTAAAACATTGAAACTGCTAGAAGAAAATACAGGGGAAATGCTTAAAGTCTTAGGCATAGGCAAAAAGCTTCTTGAACACATTACAGGAAATAGCAAGAATCAACCACAGGACAACATTAAATTAAATTTTTTTATACAACAAGGGAAACAACTAACAGAGTGAAGAGGCAGCCTAAAAATAGGAGAATCTTTACTAGCTAGTTTTCCAACTGAGGATTAATATCTATATTGTATGAAAAAACTCAAAAAATATTAAAACTAAAAAATCAAATAGCCCAGATCAGTTAAGTTAGCAAGTGAGTTGAACGGACACGTCTCAACAAAACAAGTACCAATGACCAATAAATATATTTAAAAAGTTAAACATTTTAGTTCAGTTGGAAAAACACAGATATACATGGTAGTACACAGTTTTAATCCCAGCACCCTGGAGGCTGAGGCAGGAGGATCACCATGAGTTCAAGGTCAGCCTGAGCTACATAGTGAGTTCAAGTCCAGTCTGAACTACAAAGCAAAACACGATCTTAAAAATTAATTAAATAATTGATTAAATAGAAAAATACAAATCAAAATATCCATACAATGAGAGGCTAAAATTTTGAGAACTAACTCAAAGACCCCAGGTTTAAATTCACTGTCCACTTACTAGACCATGACTAAACTATGACAATTACTGCTGCAAGGAAACTTGAATCTACTAGAGAACATAGAAATAAAAAATTACAACAAAATGATTAATTATAATCAGATTTGATACTATGAAGTAAATTCAAGGTATTAAGAGAAGATTTAACCTGGGTCATAACCGGCTCTGTAGTGATCCTGCTGAGCCTTGAAGCCAGGCACAGAGACAAACAGAACAGGAAATCTCTCTGCAGAGCATATTCTAGGAAAAGCCCTCAAACTGTTGGGAACTTGGTGCATAGAAGGCTCAGGACTCTGAAGTACATTTTCATTAACTACAACCATAAATGTTACATGTCTTATATATTTATATATCATGATGGCATAAGTGAACGAACAGAAAAAAGATCAGTTTTACCAAATTTTATTTCAGTAAGGGAAAAATCTTGCATTCTATCCAGCAGTCATTCACTTCTTTAAATTAAATATCCTATAATTTTACTTCGGAATCTGCAATAACATAAAAATAATTTGATAACACAATGTGGTGTTTCTACTAAAGGATTGTTTTTATCAATGTTGTTATTACTGACAATGACATTAACACACAACAGTTGAAGTAACTATAGTTTACACTAGCTTTGAATAAACCTGTTTAATCTTATTATAGGTGCTATTGTAATAAATTCTAAGATATTATCTAATATATACTTCATTTTTAAAGTATCTATGTGCTGTTTAAAGTACATCATTTTTCTTTTCAGGATTGTTTTTGTTGTTGTTGCTGTTTTTTGTTTGTTTTGAGCAAGGCTTCATTATTGAGCTCAGCCTGGCCTTGAACTGTGTAAGTCCAGGCTGGCCTCTAACGCATGGCATTTCTCCTGCCTCAGCTTCCTTACGTGTTGAAATTACATACAGACAAGCATTTTTTCTTATTTTTAAAGCAAAAGCAAATTTAGATAAATGATGTTGAGCTGCAGTGAAAAGTGGCCTGGGAGGCATATTTTTTCGGGGAGAAAAGAGGAGGAGCAACTTCAAGGCAGACTGTGAGGCCTTTTGGCAAGAAGCAGAGGGATCAGTGTAACAAAGGCAGAAGGCACAGCAGGTGCCTTTGGGACTTCCCCAGTAAGGTACAATACGTGGATGCCTCTTTTAACAAAAGAACTCTGCTCACTTAATGTTAATAGACCTGTTAAAGAGAAAAGGTGCCGAGCAGAGTAAACAAACCAGGCCATCAAAATCACTTCAGGTATTTACATTTGTGTTGGAAAGGGAAAGTGATCCTCTCTTGACCAACCTATTAAAAGAAAGTCAGGGAAATTTCTTTCTGACCCATGCGAAATGAATGCACATCTTAAATGAACACTTTGTTTTAGAACTGGAATCAATTTTGTAATTATTATAGTAACGTAACATGATAAAGTAGGGACTAGTTCTTCATACTGAAAAGATGTTTGAGCGTAAATATTTCTAACTTTGTATCATGCCGATGCATGTCAGTCCATTTAGATGTGTTTAATCATTCCTGCTCTATGTGCAGCCACTAGGAAATACTCTTATAGAGTGATAAGCAGAATAAAGGACTAAAGTGAAAAGTTCACTAGGAATTACTTCAAACAGCAAACAATAATAAAATGATAGTGTAAATAAACACTATCACTGTGACATGTCAAATCAAGATATCAGTGCTTCACTTGTTTGTATAGTTAAAATTCAAACACATTCTTAGTGGGAAAAAGGAAGCATGATTGCCAGGAGAGCAGTATTGGTGTTCTAGCTGGCAGGTGGTGAAAACTGCTCAGGAATAACATCTACAGGAAAATCAGACTCCAATACAAGAGATCTCTTTGAAGACCTACATGAGGATATCACACTAAAATCCTCTCAAGTTCCTAGATAGATTTTCATTTCTTCTAGGTAATTAGCTAATCTACCCACTATATGAGAACTCTAAGACTAGCTTTAAGTACACTCTTATTCTAGGAATTTTTTTTTTTTTGTATTGTACTGCAAAGAAACAAGCAGAGGACACTCTGAAGTCAACAAAGATTTTACCTTTGATGATGATCCACTTATAATTCACTTATCTTGACACTGTCACATAGCTCTTAACAGTGAAGTTTGCATTAGAATTTTGAATAAACTTCATGATTTAATGCAAGCTTATATAATAAAAAGACATTTATACATTTTAAATAAGTGTCACTGTACGTTCCCAAATAAAAATGCAATTAATAGGATTATGTTCACGTCGGAGGATAAAATAAGCACTTCTCGTGCAGGCCAGTGGTATATATTATAGAATATTATACATTTTTGCTTCTTTGTTTTGATATTTTATACTTTCTATTTTTACCTTTAAAAATAGGGTCTCTGTGTAATTCAGCTTGGTCTTGAGCTCACTATTTAGCTCCGGTTGGCCTGGAACACACAGAGATCCTCCTGCCTCAGGCCCTTGGGAGTGCTTGGACTACAGGCATGTATCAACATACCCAGATTATACTTTCTATTTTTAAATGAATTTTCTCAACTTAAAAAATTTTATCCAAACTTTCCATGTGAATTTATTTGCAATATTGATCTGAGGGTTCCCCATAGGAGAGCTTCCAGGAAGCCCATTTAAGCTGTGTCCCCTCTCCATGCAATGCATGCTCCAGGGAGCACCCTGACAACCTACCACAGTCTTCACTTACCCCTTCACCCCAGCCTTGCCTGTGTGATTGGTCCCTGTAAGAATGAAAGATGGTAACTCCTCAAATGCACAGTAGCCAAGGTAGAATGAAGAGCTAGTAAAACGCTTCATAAATAGTACTAATATGCTGTTATTAAAAGCCCAGAAAAGAGATTTTTCTTTTTAACTGATATCTAAGATGAAATGAATGTCTGTTCATCTTAGAGGTGATCGCAGAGTTGAAGCTTGAAAAACAAGCTGAATTTTGGCTAGTGACAATTGTTAAGTGGAATTCTGTGAAAAATGTGGAAGGTGAGGCAGTTCTAGAGGTGAAAAAGACACAAATTGGTAATTCCTGTATTTGACTCAAGCACAGCAATTAGTAAGAATGAAATGAATCATAAAATATTGGGAATAACGATACTTAGATGTACTTCTAGTTCAGGGCATTTTCAACTTTTGCCTTATGGAAATATCTTCTAAACAAATTTCACTCCCAGAACCTGTAGATAAAAGCCATAATTGTGTGAAAGAATAAGGCACTCTGAATCTGGAGGAATCTAGATAGAATTGTTTGAATACAATGGTCTAATTTCATACTTTGATAGGACTTAGAGAAGTGAAGTTATATGACCAAGGTCATTACTAGGACTGAAAAAAAATCTTTTACTTACTTTGTGATAAAATGTATAATGCTGTGAACTATCTTAGCTATATTTTTCTGACAAGGTTAAGGGGAAATAAAATCATTTCAGATATCATTCATTGATAAATTATATATTTATAAATTAACAATATTTTATGGTTCTATTAACCTCTACTTATATTTTGTTTTAACTGTTATCTTTAGTTTTCTTCTTGGTTTCATTAATAGAAAGTCTTTTTTTAAATGTAAAACTAAAAATCAGATAGAATACCTGCAGTTACTGGAGTAGAGTCCCGCTGCAGGTTATAGGTTAAAGTAACAAGTGTTCTCTCTTTGACAGTTTTAACAGTGAACAGATAAGGCTCTACTACAACCTCCGCTGCTGCACAATAAATATAATTATTTTCTCAAATTTTGAGTTAATTTCACTGTACACATTAGATATTTCTCAGTTATTGTTACTAAAATTTTGTGTTATCAATTCTTGATGAATATTCTATTGTTTTTATCTATTATCTCATATATAACATAAATAAGAAAAATGTTACCCATTAGGTAATTAAGCATACCTTCAGCAAAAATAATATTGTTCTTAACTCTCATCTACACAACAAAAAATCTAAAAAGAATAGAATTTTTTCTGTTATGCTAATCATGAGACTTTGTAATAAACTTTCCCTTTCTTAGGTAATATAGTAGATCTTAATTAATTTTAAAGTTTTATTAAAGAGTATTATACTGTAACTGATATGCAAATAAATTTGAAAACATTCAAGTAATGGATAACTTTCTAAAAGTATAGAATTGATGAATGTTATAGAAATTTAAGAGAATAGTTTCTTTCCTTTGTTTTTCTTATTGTAAGATCCTCCTGACAACCTACGTTGAACAAACACAGAACACTTGTTTAATTACCTCCTCTTATCCAGTTTCTGACAAATAAAATGTTTATTCAACAAATAATTACTTAATATATATAAATTTATGAGTCATGAGAACTTCTTTTATTATTTTCATAATGGTACAAACCCAAAGAAAACCACAGCCTATCAAAACAATTGAATCCTGGATTATGTATTTCATTATCATGAATATGAGTCCCACTTTAAATATTTAAGTACTCAGAAAAAAAATATTTTTCTTTTGTATGGAATATTTTTCTCTCATTTTCTCTTGTTCTATATCCTTTCTGCTTCTTATCAATGTTTCTAAATATGGTCAATTAAAATTAGCTATCTTCAATTTCTATATATATATAAAGCAGTTGAAGGATTTGATTCTAACTACAGAGTTCAATAAACTATTGATAAAGGCTAATATTTCTCTTTCTCTATGGTATAGTTTCAATAAATATTTTAGCTTAAAGTTAAATAACTTAAAGTTCAAACTTGAAAAATAGACCTAATAGTCTTTCTAAAATGTAGGCTCAGCAACAAATGTAATATACCATGTCAACAGAGCCAAAGACAAAATTCACGTGATCATCTCAATAGATGCAGAAAAAGCATTTGACAAAATCCAACAGTCATTCATGATTTAAAACTCTACAGAAAATCAGAATAGACGGTCTTTACCTCAATCTGATAAAAGCTATCTATGACAAATCAACAACCAACATCATACTGAGCAGACAAAAACTGAAAGCTTTCACTGTAAAATCAAGAACAAACGAGGACGTCCACTATCACCACTCTTATTCATTATAGTTCCGGTAACACTAGAATAATTGTACAAGATATATATATATATATATATATATATATATATATGAATAGGAAAGGAAGAAATTAAACTATCATTATTCACATATGACATGATACTCTATGTAAAAGACCCCCAAAAACTCTACCAAAAAGATTTCTAGATTTAATAACTAAACTGTAACTGGATACAAAGCCAATAGTCAAAACTGAATATCATTCCTGTACACAAACAACAAAGTCACTGAGAGATAAGTCAAGGAAATCACACCCTTCAAAATAGCATCCAAAAAAAAAAAAAAACTGGAATATGTAGGAATCACTCTAATAAAGGAAATATAGGACCTAAATACAGAAAGTTACAGTACTCTAAAGAAGGAGATCAAACAGGATATCAGAAAATGGAAAGATTACATTTGTTCAGGGATAAGAAGAACCAACACTGTGAAAATAGCCATATTCCCCAAACTGTTATACAGATTTAATGCAATTTCCATAAAAATACCATTAGCATACATCACAGGACTAGAGAAAATATTCCTAAAATTCATCAGGAACTAGAAGAGACCTAGAATAGCAACAAAAGTAACAAAGGCAAGTCAGGAGGCATCACAATCACTGACTTTAAAATTATACTACAAAGATACTGTGATAAAATCAGCATGGAACTGGCAAACAAAAAAAAAAAAAGGAAAAGAAAAGAAAAGGAAAGGAAACAACCTGAGGACCAGTGGAATTCATTAAAATATGCAGACACAACTAAAACACACTCAGTCACTTTATGTTTAGGGGCCAAATATGTTCACTGGAAGAAGGAAAGAGAGCCTCTTTAATTAATGGTGCTGGAAAAACTGATTCTCTACATGCGAAAGACTAAAACTAGACCCATGTCCAACAGCATGCAGTAAACTGAAGACAAAATGGATCAGATATAAATATTAAACCAAAAATATAAATCTATGGGAAGAGAAAGTAGGTAGAAATCTTGAAGACAGGCCTAGGCAGAGAATTTGTGAACAAAACCCAGACTACGTGAGTAACACTTCAAAGAATCAACAACTGAGATTTCATCATAATAAAAAGCTTTTGCACAGCAACAGAAATCACTTACAAATTGAAAAGATAATCCATAGAGCGGAAAAAAATTTTAGCTAATTGTCCCCCAGATAAAGGACTTCTCTCTAAAATATATAAAGAATTGATTAAAAAACCAGATCTCTCAAATCAAAGACCTAATCAAAAATGGACATCTGAGATGAATACACACTTCTAAAATGAATAAATACAAGTAGCAAATCAATATATGAAAAAGTTCAACATCACAGGGCATTTGAGAGATGGAAATTTAAAAAAACAGTGAGATTCCACTCCAATAATAAATGCTGAAGGGGCTATGAAAAAAGCAATCCCTCTCTGCTATTGGTGGAAGTGTAGAGTGGTACAACCACTGTGGAAATCAGTGTGAAGATTCCTCACAAAACTTGGATTGGAGGTTCCGTTTGATCCGACTATTCTCCTTCTGAGTATCTTCCCAGAAGAATTAAAAACACTATACCACAGTGATATATGTGCACCCGTGTTTATAGCAGCAAAATTTGTAATAGTCAGATCTTGGAAACAGCACAAATGCTCATCAACCAAGGAATAGATTTTTTTAAATGTATTTTTTATACAATGGAGAACTACTCAGCCATAAAGAACTTGAAATTCTTATAGATAAATGGATTCAACTTGAGACCATGCTCATAAGTGAAATAAATCAGACTCACATATGCATATATCATATTATTTCCCTGGTGTGGGAAATTTAAAGTGAGATGCTATTATTTTAAAATAATACACAGTTGTTGTGTGCTAAAATACACAACAGAAATTGTGGAATGGGAAGAACTTGTTCAAAAGGAAAATGGAAATAGGATGGGTGAAAGGGGAAGATACAGTAGGGAAAAGGGAAAAAGTCCTAGTCAGTTGTACTATTAATGTTTCTTAGTTCATTAAAATGAGACATTTGTGCTAATATTGGTTGGAGAAATTTTTATGTCCATATCTTGTAACCTGAGCAAATATTTTAAAGATAACAACATGTAGTGTAATAACTATTTTTATTCTCTTATTATTTTGTTATAAAATCTTGTTTTATCTTTTTCTGTAAAATAAAAATATAAGTAAAAATAAATAGAATCTAGACTTGGACCTTGGGGGGGGGAATATATATATATATATATATATATATATATATATATGGTATCAACTCCAATAGTTTCTATTTTAATATCAAGAAACTCTTTTAGGAATACTTAGAATTCTTGAAACAAAAAATACTCAAAATTTTTAAACAAAATTCCCATTTCACTCCTATAAACTGTAAAAATGGAAACAAAATTAATAGGATGTTCATAGAGAAAAACTTTTGAAGGAGCCATTGAATTATAATGCTAAATATTCATTGGTTCTACTTTAAACATAAATAAGTCAGATTAGCAACTACTACACCTACTACATCAACAAAACACAGTATTTTTTAATTTGTTGCCTACTCTGGCCTGTTAATGATAACCTCAAGTGATGCTACCACCTCAGCCTTCTGAACAGGTGGAGCTACAGACAAGCAACATACCTGCCCCCTACTAAACAAAACTTTCATGCTTGATCTTCAAATCAAATCTACTTGTCAAGCCTAGAAATAGTTGCTCCTTAAGCCTGGTGTTTCTTCCTGAGGAAATAGCCTGTCTCCACTGTTTTGTTCACCTGGTCCTAGAAGGAATGATTGGCTCATCTGGTTTGCAAATTAGAGAAGATGAAACAGATTCCTAGCTTCACCTAACCTCTCTTTCTTTGGGAAATAAGCTTTGTACATAGAAGTTCCCACAGACAGTTACATGAGAAGAATTTTTACCATCCATTTGTTTTGCTTTGTTTTGTTTTGATGTGCTGGGTATTGAACCGACAGGCTTGGAGATGCTAGGCAAATGCTCCTCCACTAAGCTACATCCCTAGTCCTATCATCTGAACTCTCGATGAGATACCACACAAGCAACCTACACTACATACAGAAACAAAACAAAGACAGATTTTTAAATGTACTTGAATTACACTACCTCATCACGAATGCTAAAACATTGCTGGGTTAGCTTTTCAATAAGTTCAGCTTAAAAAGCGTAATGAAACCAATCTAATAATGAGTAATTGATACCAAGCCATATACTCAAACATGGAAGTTCAATTTGTCATACAAACTGAAAACTAGAAAGCAACATATAAACTGCTGGTTAGATATGTGCTACATCTATTTTAATTCATTTTCTAGAATAAAAAAACTTACTTCTATGGTTTATTGTAAGTGAAAAATAAGACCAGTAAATAAGCATTTTCTTCATGGCACTTTATAGTAAAAATAATAACTGATTAAATAAATAAACTCCTGGAAGCTGTAGATTTTAAGGACTCATCAATATAACTGATCCATGATTCATTAGTGGGTCATAAAATAAAAAGCTCAATAAAATAATCATAAACTCACATGTTTATTTAGTTCTGAGACTTAAATGATGGACCTTTGTACCTGACCATGCCTAGAGACAGCCTCTCACTGCATACACTCTGGCACACAAACACACTTAAGATTGTGTTTTCTCTTTCTCTTTGCTGTGTATACTGATATATGCATGTTCATAGACAATATCTATAATGCCTGCTACCATGTGTTTGCCTTAAGAGACAACAAAGTGGCATAATTTAGTTTAATTTAAAAATAAATAATTTATGGATTTTTAAAAAGTACTGCTTTAGTTTTTTAAAATTTTTTGTAATTCTTGCCTCCTGAATTTCCTTTGAACATCACGTAAACTCAAAGCAAAAGGAAAGTTCAACTAATGCAAACATGTTTCAACTCTTTGTAATTAGATTTCAAGATTTCTAAAAGTATTTCATTACATAGTTCATTTTAAGTAAAATACCGCCAAGAAATGCAACACTTTCATACAAAGTACAAACTTATTTCTAACTTTTAATTAACATATAATACAGAGAGTAGTCAAAGTTTTCTCAAATAACCATAATGACATCACATGGTGGTGCATGCTTGTAACCCCAACACTTTAGAAAGCTGAGCAGGAGGGTTGCAAGTTTGAACTCAGCCTGAGCAATGTAAGAAGACCTCATATCTAAACATAAAGGGCTGGGGATTCATCTCTATGCAAAGGCACTATACCAGATAAAGTAAAAAAACAAAAACAAAAACCTCAAGTACTAACTAAGTAAAGAATGTGGATCTTAGAAAGCAAAGTGAATGTTTCTGAAAATGTAAAAATGACAGACACAAAAAGTATTAAGCTCTTGATACATCATTGATTAAAAATACTATTTCAGCCAGTCTTCAACTTAAAAGATTTGTTTATTAAGTCTGTGTTTATGGAAGTTTGTGTTACTTACACCCGTAGCTATCCCTTCTTCTGTAATCCTAATCACTAGATTTTAAGAAGAGTATCTTCCTTTTAACATAATCTCTTTAAGATTTTGGTGCCTTCCTTTGATTCATTTCTAGTTTATCTCTAGAATCCTGTTTCAGCTATTGCTGGCTGACCACAGATGTCTCATTTTTCCCTTTTCCACTCACAATTTTTAACCTCATTTTATTTTACCAAGGCCTAAGGTACCTGACTTCTCCACCAGTAGCCACCAGTCAAAGCCATAATTTCTTTATCCAGAGCTACAATTTTGTTGTAGTTCTCTTACATGACCTCCAGAATTTCATTTCAAATCATCAAATACTTATGACAGATGAATTAAAATTAACTGACATTGGGACCAAGTACATACATAAGTGTATTTCTCCATTTATGTTTTCTATATGTTTTTATGTTTCTGTTTCACGTAAACCTGAACAATTTTCATGATGTAATGACATTCTGAACTTTTATATATAAATCAGTACCCACAGAATTTATTTCATTGCTCAGTGATGAAGAACAACACATAGTTCACATTCTTAGATTTTGTAAATCTTCTTCCTTTATCTAAAACTAATTCAATTATATATTCAATTTTGCCATTCAGTCACTCAATTCAGAAACAGTTTTTAGCTCCATTCTGAGAGTTAGGCACTTCTTTGTGCACTAGGAATGTAATGATCATGAGCAGAGAAAACAAGTCACAGTCATCACGGAGTTTACAGTGTTCTTTTCTCTAAAAGGAAGGCAATCCAAGCTCCTATCAAAGTATTTACTTATTGTACTCATTTCATGGACGTATCGTGATATTTTGCTTTTCCCCATATTTTATATGTTCATTCCATGTACACATAAAGGCTCTACTCTGCCTAACCAGAGGATTCTTCATTATCTTCATTTGGATCCTATATCTTTACTTAGTAAAAAAAATAAAATAAAATAAAAAACAAAAAAACTGAGCTCTAGTCTTGGCTTTCTACTTACCAATTTTACAAGTTCAGACAGGCAAGTCATTCAATTTCTCTGAAACTCAGTTCCTTCATCTGTAAAATTAGAACATGGGCTACATCAGCAATTTTCAAATTTGACTGAACAAAATTTTTAGGATTCAGTGCAATTTCCAAAACATGACAGGAAGGAATGTTCTCCCAGAATGCTTCAGATGAAGCCTATACATTTGCTCAAAAGAAATAATTATAATGCTAAACACTTTTTAAATGATTAGATCCGTGATTCTGCAGTCATGTTTCCCACCTTCTCGGTCACCCAAATTGAAGATGGAAAGGAAAAGAAGAAAAGAAAATAGAAGAGAGGCAGAGCAGGAAGAGGGGGAAGGACAAAAGAAGAGAAAATGCTGAAGTTACTGCTACGTGTAAACATCAGCAGCACATGTACCATTTTATTTTTCAACGGCTCTGCAGATAGGCATTGTGCTCATATTACATAAAAGAAAATAACGCTCCAAAAGTTTAGATAACTTGTTCAGGTGTTATAATTACAAAGTAGTGAGGCAAAGGTCTGCTCTCCCTCCATTTTCCCAAGCTACCTTTTTAAGAAGGTAACATTTCATTGTTCTCTTATGTAACCTGACTTAATCTTCACAACTTTGAGGGAACTGATTTTATCATTATTCATATTTTTCCAGTTATGAATGCAAAGTTCAGAGGAATGAATTTTATCTCCCCAATGTCAGAGTGATTCAGTGAGGCATGGATTAAATACCTAAGGCCAGGATTAAGTCTCTCAATTCATATACAGCTTTGTTTCCTCCACACCGTATTGCTTCCTTTAAAAAAAAGAAAAATGGGGAACTAATGAGAAGGAAAGAGGCATAAGATACAGGGCAGGTGGGAGAATTATAAAAATCCACTGTTTACTTCAGAGGGCAAATGAGTTAAGTGAGATAATTTAATGGAAAGCACCTTGAAAAATCCAACACTCTTCAGTATACAATGTTATTATTAATTATGCAAATAGACATCACTGAGGATGACATTGTATGATTTTGCAAAATTCTGAGAGGTGACTGGAAATATAAAATAGTTCTGTTTGAATTAATTACCTAGCTAGCCTACAGAAAGTGATACAAGAGGAGAGCAGCCTGACACTCTGAGGTTGTGATACAAGAGCACTTACTTATACTTGCTCTCTGCTCATGATATACAGTCCCTGCTGGCAGCGGAATAATTCAAATTTTCAATTTTTCTTGGATTTCATCACAAACTCTATCAAAAGTATGAAAGTCAGTATTTTAATATCCTTGTATGATGTGAAAAATAATAGTATGCTCCACTAGCTGAACTCTTAAAGCATTTTTTATTTTGATTGTCTCCCCATTACACCGAGAGATTGTCAGCATTTTATCAGGCAGATCACCCAAACAAACGAGAACATTATTAAGGTTCCAGCAGCACTGTAAGTCACTGAGTGTTATGAGTGATTAAAAGCCTTGCAGTTGTGACAAGGACCATAAGGAGATCAGACAAAGAAGTTACATATCTTTAAAAGGAGGAGAAAAAGAAAAAAAAAAAAAGATCAGAATGAATTAACCCTTTGTATTTCGATCTAATGCCACAGCATTATTTGATCAATATTTAAAGCTGTATGTGAAGAGATTCCATATGAGGAATAAATTCCAAAGGTCAAAAGAATAGAAAACAAGATTAATACAGAATTACAGTTATTGCCTTGACACAATGCCAGGATGAAGAAAATTATGTTTAATATAACAAGACTCCCTGGTATTAGTAAAACAATACCTATGTATTTTGTAATTTCTGTTGAACGTAATTACACCTTCTTGGTTCACTAAATTATTTGGAATTAAAAATATATTTCCATTTTACTTAACATCCACAAATCTTTTAATGAAAAGCTTCCTTTTTTGCCAAGCATTGCACAGAACATTAAAAATAGGATACAAATTAAAAAGAAAGAAAGAAAGAATTCTCATTGGAGGAATGCATGATCTAGAGTTGAAAAGAAATGGGTAAATTAACTTTCACAATAGAATGTAATTGAAAAAAAAAATATATATAGTATACTATTAAATGAAATGATCTTACCTTCCATACAAACAAATAGTATATTTTCACAAACAGAAAAGAACAATGATTACTATGGAATTTTTCTTACATATCAACTGAATTTTATAAATATCACATAATAATTTTAGAATCAAAAATTTAAAAATGACTGACATAATTTTTTGTATTAAGTGACCAGCCCAGGGGTCATGCTTGCTGGTCTGGCACTGTAGGCACTGACTGCGCTGCACTCCCCTTCTGTATGATCATGTGAAACACATTTGGGCAACATCACCCAGCAGAAGTCAGCTGACTTCAGATGAAAGTCACAGAAAGCCTGATAGCAAAGGTTAAATTGGTCTAGCTTCAGAAGATGAACTGGGGTTCATAAGAGTAGTTTACAGGGGATAATACTAAAGGCTGTGACAAAATCATCTAAGAAATAAGTCTGGAAGTCAGTATTTCATGTAGCTTGTGCAGTGGGAAGGGCACATAAAAACCAAAGTCTCCCCAGGAGAGAAAACAGTGGGCCAAACTGTAAAAGCTCTTAAACGCTTTTTTTGAATTTTATCTAGTAGTCAGTGGACAGAGCTTAGCAATTGAGGCCTCTAATTCTGAGAGTTGTTTCCATGTCTTTGTCCTGTCTGGCTCCAGATTTTTCTGAGATAAAAGTCACGAATAAAAATGAAAATTCTCAGTGAAATAAAAATCGAGTGAAGAGACTGAAAATTGTGTTTAGCTAGAATGGAGATTATGCTCACCAATTGCATGTAAGGATGGGAAAGACAAAAACAAATGAAGATAATGCAAGGAGAGTTGATGATGAGAAGTTAAGGGGCAACAGATCGGGGTAAACAAAGAATCAGTAAAATGACCGATGCACCCTGGTAATCAGCTGCTTGCAGAATATTTAAGGGACAATTTAAAACAGGTATGATAGAAGAAAGACTAGTGCATTCCCCTCCGTTTTCCACCACTATTATAGTCAGGTAGTTTAAGATAAAATACAAGTAAGTGAATGAATAATTTTGTTATATTTACCAGGTAAAAGTCTTTTAAAAAATTTCTTTGAGAAAGTTTCTGATTATGATGAAATATAATATATGTGAACCAGTAATATTCACACCTGCATTCATGTGCTTCCCTTCTAATATAGATTGCATTGTTGTTCCAATTATTCACTTCCTTGTACTAGGATTATCTACCACACCCTTTGCTATGCCATGTTGTAGTACCTGCTGCTATGGGTGGCATATATTCCTCCATCACTCTACACAGGAAACTGCTCTGACTAATAAACTGTTAGTGAATGTGATATAATTGCTTGCATAGGCTGGCATGACCTCCAAGCAACTCAGGTCTGCCACAAAAAGAATTTGCCAGTGTTTTCACTGTTCCTTTAGCTTGTAGGTCAGATCTGAAACCCCATCTGAAGAACATAGTGTAACTTTGATCCAGAAAATCCTATCTAAATAATCTAAAGTATTGTGACCATAACAAAACACAAGAAGACACTGAAAGTCTTATCTTTTTTCTTAGACAGCATTATTGTATCAATTGATACTAATACAATTTCTTCACAACGCATAAACAGTTTTTTTTTTTCTTAAAACATGATTTCCCATAAAATCATAATCAGTTCATCTTAACTTCCCTTCTAGGTTACAGGAAGATGATAACAAGGTTAGCATATTCAGAGGGAACTAGATAGAAATAAATACACAAAATAAAAGAAAAACAGTGACTGTTCAAATATCTGTAGCACTGGAACACTTCAAATATATTTTATGCTCATGTAAGATCATAAAATATGCAGAAACTGGGAGATGCATATTGAAGCAGAGTGCATGAGAAATTCCTATGTCACTTCTGCAAAACTTTAAGCGTTGAAAAAGAGACAAAAAACAAAGAAGGACCCCAAGGAGGAGCAGTGTTTTACTGACTGATAGGTTAAGTGTCAAAGAAAAAGTCTGAAAACAAATGGTCACTGAGAGGTAGAAAAATGACTGGAAAAAGAATTGTACATTGTAGAATTAAATGCAAGAAAAAGTGCAAGAGAAATGAATAAAATGCTGTTCCTTTTTGACTATCATTTTGCCTTAGGCACCCAGCCCCAACACACAATTAGCAATAGGAAATGATATATTCATCATACATGTGTGTATGCACATATGCAACATTATTTATGATAACAAAAGGAATTAACCCAGAGCACTAGTTGTTACAATGTACTGTGACTAAGTCATCTAGCGTCTAAAATGCTTGCTACCAATGCAGATTCCACCAAGTCCACAGCAGTAAGAAACATTTCTTGGCCTGGATTGGGACTCAATAGTTTTAGCTTTAAAAATACACAGAAATGGATCTGATGAAAGAAATTCAGAAAATATTTTTCAAAAGTTACTGATGTTTGACATGTAAAAGAAAGGAAGGAAAATTAAATGAAGATTTAAAAAAAAATTGTGATCTCAAAGTGTTGCTTCCTTTTACAAGTCTTCAAACCAGACTTAGTAGCAAATCTGTATAGTGCCATCATTCTAGGAGGCTGAGGCAGGAAAACTAGAAATTCAAGCCCAGGTTAGACATAAACAGTTTTATTTCTTAAAACATGATTTCCCATAAAATCGTAATCAGTTCATCTTAACTTCCTTTTTAGGTTACAGGAAAGTGATACTACACAGCTTAATGACTCAGCAAGAACCTGTCTCAAAAAACAAAAAACAAAACAAAAAAAAAACCCTAAATAAATAAATACAATGCTGGTGACTGAGGTCAGTGAAGGCCCTGTGTTTAACACCCAGTACTATAAAAAATAAACAAAAATTCAGAGAAGAGTCAGTGCATACTGGATAATGACAGGGTCAGGACACAGTCAGGAACAATAAAATGCAGCACAACTAAAAGTTATTGATGGGGAGAATGTTTTGGTAAAACATCTAGCACGTAGTGAGCACTCATATATTTGTTGAATACACAGAACCTAAAGAAGCAAACACAGTCTCATAGGCGCACATACAACCTAGCATTCAATCTCAGTCAGTGAAAAACCAAATACATTTTTTCTACCACACCCTCTCAAAAAGAAAAAAACAAAAAAACCACACACACACAAAGAAAAAAAGGCCAACAACGTCAAACAGAATCAAGGAAGATGGAGGAAGAGAATGTTACAGAAAGGCTATCATTGAAGGTAAAGTTCAGTCAACCAGCCCAGCACAATAAGTTGGGTGTATAAAGTAAAATTCTTAAAAGGACTTAATAGTAAAACATAGGCAATTTCAGGGAAAAGAACTCAGAAAAATGCTGGACACAAAAGCAGTTATCATCAACAACAGGAGGAAAGTAGAAAGAATGAATTAACAATATAATTATTTTTCTTATCCACATTCTCCTGTACTTCCTATCTGCACCTCATTAATGAATTTATCTTCAAAATTTGATGATGCCATTATGATCTAAATACTTCTTCCTTGGTGTTTTCCTGTAACTGCTTCAGAGATGACGTTGGTCTCATATTCCGTGGCCTAAATGGAAGAAATTGGCAGATAGTCGTGGGTAGATACTAGCAAGGGTTGACATTGCTAACTTCTAATCTACAACTGCTAGACTCTAGAAAATTAAGAACAATAAATAGGAAAAATTACATAGAATTGAAGATACCAACGACCTCATTCAAGGAATACAAGGAAGGGACTTCTACAATGACAGTCCTACAGTACTGATAGAAAACAACCAGCTCTGCGTGAAGCAGAAAAGACACATAGAACACCACCAGGGAGATTTCCAAGGGGAGAAATCTAAGGTGCTGCAAGAGCAGAAGAGTGAGGAGAACATAAAGACCAATTCAGCTCAGGAAACAAAAACTACAAAGTGTAATTTCATGATAAAAGTCAATCTGTGCTGGGTTGGTGGCACATACCTGTAATCCCAGCACTTTGGGAGGCTGAGATAGGAGTACCACAACCATCCTAGACAACTAGATGCCATCAGTGAAGAGGCCCTGGAGTCAATCTCCAGTACCAGGAAAGAAAGAAGGATGAGGGAGAGAGGGAGGAACATCTCTATGCAAATATCATGGCCAAATACATCACACAAAATAAATCTGAAGTTATTTTCTTTGAACCAATTATAAATGTAAAGGACATATAAATGTGGAATTATTTCAGGAAAATTATCTAAAAATGAAAAGCAAGGAAAGGAAAAGAAAAAGTAAAAGAATAAGTAATTTACTTGAACATCATGAAGGTTTTGTCCTGGCAGAGCCCGGCTTTTTAGAGAGCAAGCCTACCTTAAAAACAGTGCAGCACATGTCAGGGCCCCGCATTGGAGTAGAGCTGGGGAGAATGGGTGTGCTTTATAATTCTCCAAGGTGGAGGTCAATCATTAAAAAGAAAGGGTTAGTGGCTATTAGATAGAAAAATATAAATACAAACAAACATTTAACTGATCAAAAGCAAGGCATAAAAGAAAGGAAAAGTTGAGGAAATACATATGAGCTAGAAAGTAAACCATTTAGATGCTGTTGACTAAAGAAATAAATTTCTACTATATTATTTTAAGTTGTAAAACTGATCAATGGAAGAACAAACCTTAAAATGCAAATATCTAATATTAAAAGGTAGGGAAGAGGAAGATGGGATAGGTAAATGAAACAGACTCTCGACTTTCAACTCTGGAGTCAATGATGTTATTTCAAAGTAGCCAAGCAAGTGATCAAGAATTATAGAGTCACATTAGAAACCAAAAGAGTTTTAAAAACAAGCTAACAGTTGCCTCTGAGAAGGGATCGGAGGGTGAGAAGCATGATGGACAGAGATGGTACTTTATGTCACAGCATGTTTTTAAATGACTTAAATAGTTGATACAGGATTCATTTTTTAAAATTTCTTCCTGATTTTATCTTATTTTTTATTTTGAATAGAATAAAGCCAAATGAGAAAAACAAAATGGAGTCAGTCAAAACAAAAGGATCGACATAGTACATGACTTAAAACCAAAATGCAAAGCGATCTACAATGGTTAACATGACGTCTCTTGTTATCTTCAATAAAATTGCCCATATTATCAGGTACAATAAAATTGAACATAGTAGTACAGAACAAAATATTGGAGACATTATGGGACTTCAGATGAGGGTAATAATCAAACCAGAATGGGTATCGTAGTGAATTGTCTTCACAGTAGTTGCCTATATTCTCAGACATGATACTATCAAACATAACAGATTCGAATAAAATCAGTCAAGACAAAACAGTGATTGAACTAAACAGATTCAAATAAAATCAGTCAAAACAAGACAGTGAAATAAATACAGGCTTCAGATTAAGTTAATAGGAAATTTAAAATGGTTACCATAGTATATCCTGCTGTCTTTGAAATAGCTGTCCATGCCATCAAATCTAGTACACGTAGAAAAAATAGAACAGAATATAACCAAACTAAACAACAATGCAAACAATATGAGTCTCAAATCATGGTACAAGATTAACAATGTCTTCTGCCTTCCCTTTTTAGATAATTTCTTCCCTTTCACTTTCCCAGGGTACATTGTACATTTTGTATCTCACTAACTCCTTCAGATTTTAGATTAGGGAGGCAATCTAATATTTATCTAAGTGGTTCTAAACCTTTTTACCCCTCAAGTTGTATCCATTTACCTACAAGAGCCTCAAGGTTTTCTTTTCTTATAGCTGAGTAGTTCTCCATTATATAAAAGCATTATGTCTTCCCAACCAATCTGTAGCTGAAGGGCGAGCTACCTCTACTTTTTTCTGGTTCTCTGTCACATAAAGCATTATTTTCTCATCTTTGATTTCAGTCCATAAACCTTCTTTCAGATTAATTATAGCTCTTATATCGAGCATCTTGATGGACCCTATCTCCTGATTCACTCTGCCTGTGTTTCTTTTTATTAGCATATTGAGGTCCCCCATGTTAGTGATTATGACCAACCTTCTCTGCTTCATCTTTGTCATGCTATTTTTCTGCCATTGGTTGTCTATTTTTCCCCATCATTCCAATGTCTACCCCATTCAGTGAGCCCCCACTGCCACTGTTCCTAAAACAATGGTCTATTTTTCTCTCTCTCTAGAATGTCCTTCAGTATTTTTTTAGGGTTGGATTGGTGGTCATGAACTCCTCAAGTTCCTCTTTGTCATGGAAGCATCTTGTTTCTCCATTAATTTTGAGAGATAGTTTGGCAGGGTACATCAATCTGGGTTGGAGGTAATTTTCTTTCAGGGCTTGGAATACTTCACTCCAAGCTCTTCTTGATTTGGTGGTTAGTGTCAAGAAGTCTGTCATGATTCTGATGGATTTTCCTTTATAGGTGACTTGTTTCTTTTCTCTGACAGCTTTTAATATTCAGTTCTTGTGCTGAATTTCTGGGATCTTGATTATTATATGTCTAGGTGTAGATCTATTTTGGTTATAGCTGACTGGGTTTCTGTATGCCTCATATATCTGAATATCATTTCTTTTTCCTGTGCTGGGAAAGTTTTCTTTAATTATTTCTTTTAAATAGCCTTTGTATTTCATTTGTGTTTACCTGTGCTTCTTCACTCACATTTTTTATTCTTAAGTTATAGATCCTCTTGTCATCTTCTTGTCATCTGTATTGTTACTTCCTGGTTCCTTGTTATTTTTAAGAAATCTTTCCTTTTGCAATCACATGTTGCAAACCTGTCTTCAAGGTTTGATAGTTTCTTTCAAGCATTTCTGCCAGCTTTCAATGGAGTTTTTAATTTCCTGTTAATCTCTTTGAATCTATTTCATGTATTCTAGATATTTTTCATATTCATCATCAAAGGTGTGTGAATCTCGGTTTCAGGGAAACCTTAGTCTTGGTTGTTGGATAGTGCACAGGGGCAGGATTCAGTCCAATTCTCACCAATCTGTACTATGCTAGGAGTGGCTGAATGAAGCCAGCTGTAGTTCTGGTTCTGGTCTTATCCTGCCCAACTCCAAAATGTCACCTAGCCAAACACCCACTCGCACAGGAGGAGTGAATTCCCCATACTCACTGTGAGCTGGTGCAGTTATCTGGTCTTCTGCTCCCCTCCATGAACATGTTCTTTCACCAAGGCCCTCAGGCTTGCCAACCCCCAACTTCACCATGACCATGAGTCTTCAGATTCCAGTGGCATTTTGCACACAATAGGACTGGCTCCAGTGAGAGTGTGTCTGGCTACAGCCTTTTGTCCACACTTTTCTTTTCTTTTCCTTTCCTTTTCTTTCTTTTCCTTTCCTTTCCTTTCCTTTCCTTTCTTTTCTTTTTTCTTTCTTTCTTTCTTTCTTTCTTTCTTTCTTTCTTTCTTTCTTTCCACTTTAGTTTCTTCCTGGGTCGAGAACATCCATCTTCTTCCATCTGGTCTTCTCCAGGATACTATATTTGAGCATCTGAGCTGTTTCTCTCAAAGAGGCTTCGTACTTTGCTGATTATTGATCTGCCATCTTCCCAGCTTGTCTCATGTCGGTGATCCAGTAGGTTTCATCACAGTGATGCATGGATGGTCCACTCTCACAGTCACTCATCTTCAAGCCACATTTCTCACATTTGTTTCCACCATTTGCCAAGAAGCTACAGATGTTTGAGGTTTTGGGGGGTTTTTTGTTTTGTTTTTGGTACTGGAGGTCAAACTCATGACCTTGCACTTGCCAGGCATGCACTTATACTGCTGAGCTGAATCCTTGGCCACTCATATTTTTATAAAATGACTAGTTGTCAAAACAACTAGGTATGGAATCAGCCTAGATGCCCATTCACAATTTTGTGCCCAAATTATACTCCACCATATATATGATTCAGGCACAAGAACAAAATTCTTCCATCTGCAAGAAAATGGATGGATATGGAGACAGCCATGTTGAGCAAAAGAAGTCAAATTGAGAAAGATCACTATCAAATGTTGTCCCTAATATGTAGCCTCTAAAAAAATAGAAGAAACTATTATTAGGCAAGAAGAAGGGAATAAGAGAGAAGAAGGAACATGTAAGAGTGGGTAATAGGGGGATGGAGATAAGAACATATATTTTAAAAACTGACTCCCTAAATGATGATACTAAGGGAGAGGCCAGGCAAGGGTGTAACAGGGTGATGAAAATGAAAAATGTATGTATTTGTATGGACAAAATCTGTCAAAACAAAACCAATTAATCTGTATCAGCAATGAAAAATGCCTGAATTCAAGAGGTAGTATAGGAAAATAATGAAAAAAGTAGGCATTAAATAACATCAGAGAAGGAAAAATACAGAATATTAAGCAGAAGAATATTGCTAAATATAAAGAAGGCCCACAAAATATTTCACATATTTAGAAAATAAAGTTTTGCAAATTTAACCATCAGATATTACTTATGATCTATGTACACCATACACTATTTTGCCTGCTTTGTTTATTATTTTCTAAAAATGAAAGAGAAAGATGAAGCATTTTTGAAACACGTACCAGCTATGTATTTCTTCTGAAGAAGAAAATTTGTTATAACTCTATACAAAATAAATTCTAATAGACTGTACTAAAGATCTGAGGTTAACAACAGTAACTGATAGGTCAAGAATTTTTCTAGAGTCAAATCTACTTCTATTATTTTATGTTACTATAACCATGTGATAATCATTAATTGTGATTATATTTTTTGTTTTGCTGTTATAAGATATTAATCTCAAAACATATACATAACTTCACTTAGATCTTCAATGTCAGTGTAAGAAGAAAAATGGCCTCCCAAAGATGTCCTACCGCCTGGAAACTGAATATGTCAAAAGTGACTGGCAGATATAATTAAGGGCTTTAAAATAGATTATCCTGAGCCAGCACAGCTATAAACTAAGCAAGTTCAAGCACAGTCTGGCTACCAAGAAACTCAGCTAGACCCTGTCTTATAATAAAAAATTAAAACAGGGCTGTCACTATATTTTTTCTTGTAGAAAAAAAATACCCAGAATTATCCTTAAGAGATGGAAAAGAGAAATCACAAGCAAAGCAGACAAGAGAGAAAAGGAGCTGATATGGCAGCAGATAGAGTTGGATTAAAAGATTTGTTGATTTGGAAGACAGAGAAAGGGATGAATAAATGCAGAAAGATTCATGGAATAGGAAAAGGCAAGGAAAAGCTCTTTCCTAGAGTTCCCAGGGGAATGCAGCCTTACGGACACCTTGCTTTTAGCCCAGAGACGCCCCCTGGATTGGACTCTAACCTAAAGAACTGTAAAGTAAAGTCTGTATGGTTTCAAGGCACTCAGTTTGTGATGTTTTCAGCAGGCAGAGGAAAATAATACAAAACCCACTTCAGAATCAGAAGAACCCAAGCTTAAATCTTGTTTCTGCTCTGTAATTTGGAGAAAATTCTTAACTTCTGTGACTATTTCTTCATCTGCAAGCTTCAAATCATAAAAACATCTATTCATGCATATGTGATCATTAAACTGCAGTCAGAGCTCACTAAAAAAAGATGTTATTATAAAGTACTAATTATCGATGGAAAAATAAAATCAGTATAAAATAAAGACAATGATTATTTTTGTCTTCCTAACCATCAAATTTAGTTAACCAGTGATTCTTCATAACATATTGGCTACAAGTTGAAATATGAAGGGGAAAAACTGTCCCAATATTGCAACCACTTGATTTGAACTCATTCACTCTTCTCCTTTAATATCTAGCCTCTTTGGGAAGAGGCAATATCCTTGACTGGCTATAAATTTATGAGTGTAGTTGCTTTTATGGCTGTGACTGTAATAGAACCTAAGTAAACACTGATAAGTTCTCCATTCTTCTGAGAAGTTTCCACCCACATAATATTGTCCTATCATTGGAAATCCCCACAGTTTTGATAAGATTGAAGGCAAGAACTCTTTTATATATACCACTTGTCAATTAGAATCAGAATAGCATTCATCATTTTAGCTGGAAAGGCTATGGGTTTTTTTATAAAAATCCCACTTGACATATATGTACAATGAAATTTTTGCTATTGTCTTTTGAGTCCCTTCAGTAGGTTTGAGAGGCTAATGTTGGCTTTTAAGCTTTTTCAAGGTTTTCCTATAGTTTTGCATTTAATAGAATAAATGATGAAGTGAATTAAAAGAAATAATTATTTTCTGTCACCAGAGTACCTGCACATGAATAAATCTGAAATAGAACTGTGTACATCTTTGAAATGCAGGCACTTCTCTCTTCATTCACTAGGCCTGCAGAGAACCATATTAATGCTTACACACCCCTTTGGTACTCCTCATTGTTAGGGATTCTGTGTACATGGTAAAGAATTACAGAATTCCTTCAGAAGCTATTTGTTTTGTAAGCTTTCTACATACAAAGATCACAACATAGTGTAAGTTAAATGATATCCATGACACCTAAAAACTAGGATTCTTGTGGAAAGTCATGATCCCTCGAAAAACTATAAAATAAGACTAGGACAAATGATGAATTACCATGCAATTCTCCTCCATAATGCATGGTTTTCTGTTAGTACATGAATGACTTTTTAACACAACTTACTATCTGAAAACCAGCTTGTTTGGATATTCAGCAAATGGAGAAGTTTCCTAGATGGCTACCATTGTGAGGACTAAGGGTTGTCTGTGCTCTTAGTGTCTGAGTCTCAGTGATACAATGGTGGGAGGTATGGAAAATATGTGTATGATTAAATGCTACTGGAAACAGATACTTCCAAAATGAATACAAACACACACACAGACACACACAGAGACACACACACAGACACGCACACACACACACATGCACAAACAAGAATTAGTTACTGGGTTTCACATGAGGACATAGCAGAACTGACTCATGTGTGCTAACAAAACCAAAGTACACAGATCATTTGTAAACATGCAAGAGCATGAAGTCTGGAGAAGAACAATTGTTATATTCTAGAATCTTTTTCATCCAGTGTATAAATTATCTTTTTCTAATGTCCCTGCTGGTATCTCGATCATAGTTTACACATCTGCAAAGCACAGAGAAGCTAGAAATTTTTTTTCTATATAATGAGAGAAATTCACGTATAAACTTGCTGCATATATTTCTGCAAGGATCTCTCCTTTCTAGGAACTTTTGATACTCTCTAAATATCATACTGACTGGGAAAACAGTCATACATTGTTTTTGAGACATGATTTGTCATTATTTAGTCTGCATTCTATTTAAATTGATATGCATGTTATTTACCTAGCTAGTAGAAAATGTTTTCCTGTTACAGAATTATGTCTTTTTATATAATCCTGCCTTGATTTGAAGGATAAGATTTATCCAGTGAACATGGAAATAATATAGACACAACTGTATGTAAATGAATAGTAGATGAAACAAAATGTTGTGATGTCTAAGATTATATAAATTTTTAAAAATTTGGTGTAGGGAATCAAACTCGCAGTGCTGTATCACCGTGCTACATGCCAGCACTTTTTTTTTTTTGCAACAATGTCTCATTAATTTCTAGAGGTAGCCTAAATTGGCTTTTCAAAAAAAATTATTACCTCATGATGGCAATACATAATGATTACATTTATCGTGAGATGTTTCTACATGTACATAACACATATAGATTCTTTATTTTTGTTCCCTTCCCCTCCCATCCACCTCTGCTCCTTCCAAATCCTGCTCCTCTTTCCATTTGCAAAAGCTCTAACTTCATGTATTATTCAGTTCTCCCTGTTTAAAAAATCATTTTCCCTTCCTTCAATCCCTCCTCCACCCATCACTTGTTCTCTTTCCCATCTGAAAAACATCTCCCTACTTCCTCTTACTATTTTTTATTTTGCTATTTGTACTTTGCATTTCTCATGTAAGGAAACCTATGTTATATTTATGCTTGTTTGTGAGATGCTTCTGCCTTACGCCCATTGAGTAGCTGAGTTTAGAGGACTGCACCACTACACCGGGCTTAATGCTGTATTTTTAATGCTCCTATTACCCTCTTAATTACAAGAGCTTATTTCATAATCTTTACCATTAGAGACACAGAGCATGACTATTGCTTAAAAATGTACAAACTGAAGCTAGAACCAACATGTTTTTAAATATTATATCCATTCAATAGTAGTTAAAATATTTTTTAAGAAGTGTTAGAAAAATACAACAGCACAAGAAGGATTATTATTATCCTCTTTAGTTTTCACTTTCTATTTAGAAAACACACATGAGAAACTACCCTAACTTTGACCCAGTTTCAGTGGTGAAGCAATATGAACTCTGCCCCTGAAGTCAACCTGAAAGTGGAGGTTATTGCTTCTGTGGAAGTCACAAGGATGTCAATTCAATTTGATAAATGTACCATGTGTACTGGGCATTTAGGAAGCAAAGAATTAAGAAAAGACAATTCCTGTCTCCTCAAATCTTATAGTATAGAGGAGAATTTTTTTTTGAACGGTCAAAGTCAGAACAGGTATTTTATTTGTTTGTTCTTTTGTGTGATTTTTTTTTTTTTTGTCTTTTTTCCTTTTTTACCTCGGTACCAGGGATCGAACTCACGACTGCCTGCTTGCAAGGCAGGTGCTTATGCCGCTGAGCTAAATCCCCAGCCCCTATTTGTTTGTTCTTAATGTTTGAAAGGAAATTGTGAAAAATTCACCCCTGTACCCTTTGGGAAAATGAAGTTCTTTAAAATCAGACTGAATATCTTTCTTCCTTTTTTTGACAAATACCCATCTCCATGGAAAGTAGTTTAGATTGTTACATATAAAAAAAATAAAAATATTTGAAAGTAACTTGATGCTTGAGATAGAAGATATCTCAAAAAAGAGAATTATAGGAATATTCCAAGAATCTTCTGAATTAGGTAGTTGAGATATTATTGTTGAAAGTCCCTTTTCTTTTCCAGTGAAATCACACATCTCTAAAAATGTGGTTTCATGTCACCTTCAAATATTTTTAATTTTTAGGCCATCAAATATAGCTCAGCAGTACAGAAACTGCCTGGCAAGCACAGGGTCGTCAATTCCCAGTCCAAAATACCTATTGCAATAAAATTATTCCATTGTTCAATTCAGAACTTTACGCTTTGGTTTGGATTGGTTTTTTGGTTTGTATATTTTGTTTTTTATTTGAATTTTCTGAAAAGAGATGGAATCAAATCAGTCTTCACACAGAACTGTGGAAACACTGTAACTGCTGAAGTTTTTAAAATAGTAAACAACTTACTCATAAAAGCTACATTTACAGTACATCTCTCTTTTTTCCAATCTTTTTATCATTATGTTGGAAAATATGCCATTTTTAAAAATCACTTCTATGCATTGTTTTACAGCTCTTTACTACATTAATAATATGAATGTATTCACAAAAATATGCTAAATTCAGAAGGACAAATGTTAGTAGCAGATAAACTTTTAAAAATTATTTACACATTTTATTTTGCTTTACTTTAAAGTGAATTACCCAGAAAGTTGTACTTCTCTAATATAATGCATTCCAGAAAGACTAGGTAGTAATGGTTTTATAGAGCACAGATAACCTGAACATTACTCTGCATATTGATTATAATTGTTTGATACGTATAGAGCCAAAGGTAACAACACTTATGATACTTCACTTATTAATCACTTTCTGTCTAAAAAGTGTAATTTGAAACACATTATTTAACCACATTCTACAGGCAAAAGATGGAAAACTGGAGTCTGAATGCAGATACTAGAAGAGCCCAGTGGAGGGAATTAAACACTGATGTTGAGAAGATCTGACATTAGTGCCACTCTTAAATTTATATAATCGCTTATTTCCTCATTAATTTGTCCTGAATATAAATATTGGAAGACTCATGCAAACCAGGCAACCAGATTGAGTGCTAATAGGACGTGCCTTCAAAATCCCCTCACAGAAGGGAGAAAGCAGGGGCATCCACTGTCCACAGTATTGCCCTTATTTTCACTAAGGCACACAGGCTTTCAGACAGGATTGGCTGCCCTGGAATGGCCCTTCAAACTCTTACTCATTGCATGCGTAAATCTTATTTTAATTATTTTTCAATATTGGCACTTGAACTCAGAGCCTTTATAGTGAGATATATCCCCAGCTTCCTTCTTACATTTTGAAACTGGGTTTGACTTGATATCCTCCTGGCTCAGCATCCCAAAACACTGGATTACAGTCATGTGCCACCATGCCTGGTTTAAATTTAAGCATTTAAATCCTTTAAAATTAAATACTTCTTTAGAAACCAACATTGATAAATTTACCAAACACCTGAGATTGTGTTGGCGATAAAAAATAAAATATATTAATTGTTTATTATGGTTTTTGGACACATATTATTACTACAATAATTATTTTTAATAACATTTCCAATAACATTTATAATTATGAGGGTATAATCCTAACTTTGGATATTATATCACTGTTCTTTGCAGATATTTATTTATGCATTTTTTATAAAACTTTGAAGTTATTTTGACTTATCTGGATACTAGTTTGGTACAGACAACTAGTAGTCTACTAACATACATTCTCCATTCACAAATATTGATTGGAAAATGAGCACTTTGGAGCTAGAGATTATATTTCCCAACTACCTTCATATCTGAGTGCGGCCATGTAACTAAATGTTCATAGTGGAATATGATCAGACACGATGTTTGACAGTTATATACATGGGCCTTCAGATATTGTGAAGGATTCCTGCTCTCCTAAACTGAAAGATGGACCCTGTCTGTGGCTGTGATCAAATCAACAGAGCACAATTTCGGACAACACAAACAGTAAGCCTACAAAACTGCCTGTTCTTATCAACAAAGTTTTATTGGAAAAAAACAAACCTGACTTTAATGTGGCAAAATACACACCTGTAATTCCAGCACCTGGGAGACTGAGACAGGAAGATGAAGACCAGGCTGAGCACATAGCAAGCTAATGTTTGAAGAGAGGAGAAACAGGAGAGGGGAAGAGAAGGAAGGATAGAAGGAAGGAAGGAAGGAAGGAAGGAAGGAAGGAAGGAAGGAAGGAAGGAAGGAGAAGGAAGGAAGGAAGAAAGGAAGGAGAAAACGGTAGGGTAAAGCAACTGAAGACATCACGGTCTGTGTTAGGATGGATTTTCAACCTGACTGGCTTTGGAATCAGCCCTAGAACTGAAACTTTTAAGTTGTTGGCATTGATAAAGCTAACTGATACACTCTCTGATTTCAAATGCTAATGTAAAGTTGTAATGATCAAAACAGCAAAGTATGTGCACAACAAAAACAGACACATAAAAGAAAGAAACAGACTAGAGTTTAAAAATAATTGATTTTTGACAATGATGCCAGGGACATAACAATGGAGAACAGACCATCTCTTCAATAAACAGTCCTGGAAAAGACAAGTGACTTGTAAAAGAATGAAATTACACCCTCATCTCAAACCATTTACAAAATTCAACTCAACATAGGATTAAAAACTTAAACACAACACCTAAAACTGTAAAGAAATTACAGGAAAACAGGGAAAACTCTATGGCGTTGGTCCAAGTAATGATTTTGTTAGAAATGACCCCAAAAGCACAAGCAATACAAAACAGAGATTGACAAATGAGATAATATAAAGTTAAAAAGCTTCGATATATTAATTGAAATAGTGAAGTAAAAAGACAACATACAGAACGAGAGAATATATTATTAAACTATACATCTGATCAGGATGTAGCAAGAAAACAACTCAATAGCAAGAAAACAACTTGATTTTAAAATGAGTAAAAGACCTGAATAATCATTTCTCAAGAAAAGATATACAAATGGTCAGAAAGTGTATGAAAAATATATTCAGCATCACCAGCCATCAGGGAAATACAAATTATGATTTCAATAAAGTATCAACTCGGAACCTGTCAGAATGGCTATTATTGAAAACATGAAAAGGTATGTAGAAAACAGGAACCCCTGTCCACTGTGCTGGAAATGTAAATTAGCTACTCTTGAAAATAAATCCTCAAAATTAAAGGTAGAACTGCCATAAGGTGCAACAACTCCACTTCTGGATATTTTTCAAAGAAACTGAAATAGATACAATGAGGAGATGAGAACATTCCCAGGATCACTGCATAATTATTCAAAATGTCCAGATATGAAATCAACCCGTCTACCAAGAAATAGGTAAAGAATAAGCGCTGCATACCTACAATGGAATACTTCTCAGTCTTAACAGAAAGGGAATTCTGTGACTTGGGGAGATGTGGATTATCTCAAAGAACATTATTTTAAGTGAAATTAGTCAGTAACAGAGAGGCAAATACCATAATATCTCTTTTATGTATAGTCTACTATACTGGTATAATATACTTTTATGTATAGTCTCCAAGAGTCAAACTTGACAGGACTGGGCAAATGTTAGTCACAGAACAGAAAACTGCAGTTAGGAGGAATAAATTCAAGATATTATAAACTGGGTGATTTGTTTCTCACAGCTCTGAAGGCTAGGGAGTCCAAGATCAAAGGACTGACAAGTTTGGCATCTTGTGAGGGTCCACACTAAGTTTACAGCAGTGTTTGCTTCTAGTGTTTTCCCATGGTGCAGGGGAGTTAGCCAGCTCTCTGAACCTCAGTAAAGAAAGAATTAATCAGTCACTCATCAAGATGGCCCTCTCACGACCTCATAATCTCCTGAAAGTCCCACCCTTCTAATATTATTGTCTCGAGGCTATGGATTCAGCAAAGACACAAACATGCAGGCCAACCAATAAGAAAGGATAGGCTGTGAGGTTCATCATTTCCGCTGTGTTCCGTGATTCTGGCCACGAACATTTGAGCGTTGGTGTTACAGTGGATCTGAACATCTCACTGAATATGGACATTTCACTGTAAGTTCTAACCCAGAACGTCTTAGAAATCAGATTTTTCTCTTGTCATTGTCCAATCCTTCTGCTGAACCTCTCTATAGAACAGCAGATTCTTGTCTTTTGCAGGTCTTAGGAAACACTTCTGGATATAAACTTTTAAATTTTGTTCTACTAGTTTTCATTCAAATTGTATAAAATGTATTGAATATTTACATGAACTCAGCATTTATAATTCTGCATCTTCCAAGGTAGAAATCTGTTTAGTCAAATATTTTTTATAATTGTTTGATTTTTTAGTCTTGCATGTTTGTATTTTTAGTAATTTTATTATGGATTAGATGATAATAATAATATTAAAATAGATATTCATTTGCTGTATATACAATTTATGAAGTAGATGAACAGTTACTTCCAAAGGCTCTGAGTGTATTCCCTTGAGAAAATCATCTCTCTTGGTGTTAATTACTATCTTATGATAATAACTCCTCATATTTTAGTTTTATTTACATCTATATTTTACTATTTCACTTTTGTGTCATCTAATAAAATACTGCTGCAATCTTTGACTTTATTTTCTTATTGAGCATTGTGTTTATGAGATTTGTCTATGTTGCTAAACAGAGGGATGCTTTACTATCTCTGGCTTACAGCAAATTATCAAAGAATATACTATAATGCACATTTTTCCATTCTTCTATCAAGCACATTTGGAATATGCTATAACTTTTTTTCCACTCTTCTATCAATGCATGTTTGGAATTGTCCCAAGTTTTACTTTTCTAAATAGTGCTGCTATAATTATGTGGTGCACATAGTAAGTTAAGTTTTTCAGACCCCAATCAGTTTGGGAATTATTTGTTATAAGTGTATGATGGACTAAATACAAAAATGGAGAGTAAGCATTTCAAAGCTTTATCAGTAATTTTATTTGCTTCAATGTTCAACTACTGAAACAGCTCACATCACTTAAAAGTTCTTCACAAGTTTCATGATATAAAATCATGTGGCAAGTCACAATACGACAAAAAGCAGTTGTCCTGATTTGCTGTATAAATTGTACCTATAGTTAACAAGATGAAAGCATGCACTTATAATTATGATAGGGTAGGACTCATGTGAAATATTCTTACTATAATAAGATAAAATAAATTTTAAAAACAGAAAACACATAGTACACAGATGTATTAAGATTATGTGATCTTTTTAAGATTATATTTTCAACTGCAATCCAAAAATCAAACAAAATGTGAATGCATATGTATTTTTATAAATCCACACAGTTTTCTTCATTGGAATAAAATTCTATATTGTATAGTGACTATAGTTAACAAAAATATATTGTTCATGAGAAATGAAAAGAATGTTAGGTGTTATTTCTGTAAAAATTATGACTATGTGAGAAAATACATTTTCCAGGTATACATAATTCAAAACACTGTGTTGTGGTTAACAAATATATATAATTTTACCTATGCATATAGTCTTTCATAACTAAGCTAACTTTTTAAAACTTATTCAGAAAGTAAATCTGTATTCTTTGCCATTTTATGACTTTGGTTATTTGTACGGGGTTCAGGAAAGACAAGACATACATATTGAGTTGTAGTAATTGCAATGAAAAAGAATGATTTCAAATAAATGAAAACCTTGTAACCATTAAGTTTTACCCAGGAATACTCTCTCATATTTTCATTATTTTTAACTTTAATTATTGACAGTCTATGAAACTACACATATTCAATATTTCCTTTTAGATGTTAAAAGCTCAGAGATTATTCTTTTAAAGATTTCTATACTTTTAAGACTAAAAGTTAATAAAGAATTCTGAGGCACTGTTGAAATCCTGCACCAAAGGCAGGTGCTTAGAAACCACAGAAATATCTGCAGCAAATAACTAGCTCAAATCCCACTTTTCAGTAGCAACATAGCTGAATGTTTTATGGCAATTAAACAGAGTACAAGTGATGCTAGTGACTTGATGAATGAAAATACACACTAACTCAGTATTTCCTTTAATAAATGTGCAAAGTGTATATATTGGTGATCTAAAGATGTATGTTTTCAATTTTATTGGTAACAAACACAACCTGCTAAGCATTTGCAAAACTTTCACGAACTGCATTGACAAAACTGTAATTGGGAACTTAGGTTTCCTAGAGAGCATGTTCTGATGGCAGAGCCGCAATGAAGAGTGATCCAGATGAGGAAGATTTAACATAAAACAAACCAGCTTTCTAATTTCTGCACTGGAAACAACTTGCCATGGAAAATGAAAGATGATAGTGATGTAGTAAAAATTGTGGAGAAAAAAAAATGAGTATTTAAAGAATTATCATCCTACATCACAGATTACTTTCCTTATGAGCTGGCATGTAAGCATGTTACTTTTTAAAAAGATCATTATTTTATTTGGAGGTGCAATGCTTGATAAAAGATAATTTTTATAGAGAACATTGAATATAGAAATTCATAGATACAAATTATTAATGTCTTCATAATTTATTAGGCCACTTTGATTCCAATTATTTAAAGATGTGATTGACACTGTCAAATATTCTTGTCTTTAACTTTAGAATACTCATGGTTATTGTTACTTCCTTGTAATGTCAGATTAAAAAAACAAAAATGAGCCACACTTGTAATGCCAGAATTCTACAAGACTGTGGCAAGAGCATAGTAAGTTTGAGCCCAACCTGGGCAACTTGGAGAGTTTGTAAGATCCTTTCTCAAAATAAATTTAAAAAGGCTAAGTATGCAGCTCCATATACCTAGCAATGGAAATGTGTGTCCACAGTGTGCTGTTCTTAATGTTTATCATTAATTCCAAACAGTTTTCTAAGTTGATTGGTTGAAGATATCTTCATCTACCATGTGTGTCTGTTCCTGTGGCTCACTTGTGCTGATACCTGTACATCTGTGCGGGATAATCTGGTTCATCAGCATTACTGGATTGAGAGAAACCTAGAAAATTGGTAAATCACTCTTCTGGGAGTGTTCCCGGAGATGACTGGCAGGTGGTCACCTGCTCTGAATATGGGTGGCTCATCCAACCTGGGGACCCAGGTGGAACAAAATGCAGAAGCAGAAAGCTTGCACATTCTCATCCTCAGACTCTCTGAGCAGGCACCATTTTTGCAGCTGCTATTACTTGTAGACATCAGACACCAGACTCTTCAGCTTTGCAATGTGGACTTAATCAAGTGACTCTCCCCACAGATACTAGGTCTTCAGCCTTTAAAGAGGCTGCATCATCTTTCATGGGTTAAGAAGGTGTGGTTTCCCTAGTTCTCCAGTCTGCACACTGCTATTGTGCCTCTAATTCAACTGCTGATCACATAAACCAATGTGAAAAATCCCCTTGTCTCTGTGTGTGTGCATTTTGTTCAACTTAATATACTATCACACATTTAATTCTTTTAAATATGATGAGTGTACATATTTATTATAGTTTAAATTTACCATCTGGTTGATACACACTAGCACAAGAGTGTTTGCAACTACTTTTTTTTTCTATGAAATACCTGCTCATGCTTTATTCCTATTGATCTATTTGTGTGTGTGTGTGTGTGTGTGTGTGTGTGTGTGTGTGTGTGTGGCAATGGGGATTGAATTCAGGGTCTTTCCAATCTTTTTGTTTTTGTTTTGTTTTGCTTTTGACATAGGGTCTCACTGTACAGTCCAGGCTGACCTTGACCTTAGTATGTAGCCCAGGCTGGTCTTGAACTAATGGAGATACTTCTGGCTCAGCCTGTCAAGTGCTGAGACTGCAGACGTGTACCTGCAATCTGTCTGACTGCCTTTTCGATTTTTTGTTTGTTTATTTGAGATAGGGTTTTGTTAAATTATCCAAGTTGGCCTTGAACTTGTTATTAGTAATCCATAAGCCAATTTGAGAAAAGGTGTCATTTTTAAAAATAGTTTATCATGTGTAACAGAGTATGATTCTCCATTTACATAAGTACGTTCTAATATTGTTTGGTACAATTTTAGAATTTTCCATGTTAAGAAGCTTTTGCATTTTTCTCATTATTTTAAGATAACTTATAACCTATTTTGCTATTGTAATAGAATATTTTTCAAGTTAAAATATAAGCTACTTACTACTACATAGATATTCACTTTAATATTTATTTTTATTGATCATAAAACATGAAAAATTGTTCAGGTTTTTGTCTAAGTAGAAAGTTATATTTCTATACCAGTTGGAGTTGATTTATTTCCACTTAAAGACTAGCAACTTTTTTCCCTTCTTTTTGCTGCCCTAGCTATGGTCAGTAATACAATGTGAAAATGATATGGTGAAAACACATCGTTTATTTATTCTGGATTTAATGTCCAATGTTTTATTAAAAACTTTTTGCAGCTATACTTTATCATAACTTCTTTCCTATTTCTTTGAGTTTATTGTTATTTAATTTCTAACTGCTTTAATAGGGTATTTATTTCATCTATTTTCAGAATATTTTCTTACATATTGTAAGCATGTAAAAGTTTTAAATTTCCCTTCTGTTACTACATCAGTGATATTCCATATTTTATTATGTGGAATATCCAGTGATATTCCATGTTTTGCTATGAATGTTTTATTCCTAACGTTCATTATGATTCCTTCTCAGAAACATTAAATGTTTTTGTATTCACAAATTAATGATATTTATATTTAACTACCAAATCCTATTTTAATTGAGCTAAAATCAGAGGATGGTGTTACATGATACTATCTTTTAAAATTTGTAAAGATATATGCTATATTTACTGTGCGACTTTAGTTATTTTATTGCTGCTGTTTAGAGTTTTTGCTGATCAATAGTAGAATGGCTTATAGAGTCACATAAAATTTCCTATTATAATTATATGCTAAAATTTCCGGGAATTATTACAGTTTATTTTGAAGAACACAAGCAGAGTTTTATTTGTTTGTTTGTTTGTTTGTTTGGGGCTTTTTGGAGACCAGGTCTTGCTGTGTAGTTCCCAATAGCCTGGACTCACTATGTAGCCCAGCTGGGTGTGAACTCATGGTGATTCTCCTGCCTCAGCCTCCTGAATGCTGAGATTGCAGGCATGCACCACCATACCTGGCTTCCATAAAAACTTAAAATTACATCTGTTTATTGATTTGAAATTCTGTTTTTAGAATATTAACTGTTGTTTAATAAGTATTACATTGGATTTAATGGCTTAAAGCAATAATAAAAATGTATAACGTCAAGAGTTTCGTAAGTCAGGCATTGAGAGTAGTTTTGCTCAGTGTTTTGGTCTTGGAACCTTCCAGATGGTTACATTTGAGATTTTGCCACGGATGAAACATCCAAAGATTTGACTGGGACAGAGACTCTGCTTTGAAAGTGACTCATTTACACAGTTGGCAAAGTGGTACCATCTGTTAATGAGAGTTCTTGATCTATTAAAACTTGTACTTCTTCCCGGAGCTTCTTCCATGTCCACAGAACTACCATAACCCTGCAATGCTACCCCAGAACAAGATAGAGGCTGCATTATCTTTAAAAACTAACATCACGGGACAAGTGTCGTCATCTCAAACTATCTTATTGGCTAAACCAGTCATGCAGGTTCACTTTTAAATTAAACCACAAATGAATTATGCAAAGCAGGAGAGCTACACACAAAACATGCAAAGAATCTTGGACCAACTTCAATGCTGGCTTCACAAGGAGGGGGTATCACACCTTTAAAATTTCCATTATCTATTGATTTAAACCTAAACACTTTTTAAAAATAATGAGTATAATATTATGCCATCCAATGTTTTAAACATTTCCGTATTTTTTATTTATGTGTTTCTACATAAGCAATAGAAATGGACTTTGTTCTGCTTTTTATTTTATGACAATCCTCTTTAACTGAAAAATGTCACCTACACTATTTGTATTGGTTTTGATTACTGGTACACTTAGGTTTGTTTCCATTATCTACTACTGTATTTTTTGTGTTAACTTTTTTGCACATCTTTCTTTTTCCTGACCAATGTTCTTAGTTAATGTGCAACAATTCACTGTAATATGTTTGGGGATGTATAGCATATTCTGGTTGTGATTAAACCATAATGTAACCGAGGATTTTTAAATGAATTTGAAGATCAATGTCTTTCATCAAGTTTTGAAGTATTTCAACAACCACTTCACTGAATATTTTCTGTCATATTTTCTCTCTCCCTTTCTGGCTCTTCAATTACATTTCCTGTTTTTATACTAAGTATTTTTAAAAGTATTTTTATATATTCCAGCTGTATCGCTTTGTTTTACTTTCCATGCCATTTATTCAACTCTGTCTTGCATTTCAATAATATACTTTTCAGCAATTTTACTTTGGCATACAACTCACACAATAGATTTACTCTTATCAATTTAATTTTGAAATGCCTGTTGGCTCTCTTTCACATGTGTTTATTTCCTTTTTCCCCCCTGTACTGAAGATTGAATCCACAGCCTTCTCACTAGCTATATCTACCTCTTTGTTTTATTTAAAACAATCTCACTAGCTGAGCTTGAATTTGTGATTCTCCTGATGATTTCCTAATGCTGGAATTACAGGTGTGTGCCAACATGCCCACCTTCAATTGGCTTTTATATTTTTTGTCTTTTATCACTATTATTGGAAGTTTTTTTGATAGAGGGTTTCACTACATAGTTCAGGCTGGCCTTGAACTCATTTTGTAGCCCAGACTGGTCTTGAACTCACAGCGATCCTCTTGTCTCAGCCTCCCGAGTGCTGGGATTACAGAGATATGCCACCACGCCTGGCTCTATCTGAATTATTTTTAAACATATTAGCTACAATTGACTTGTATTCTATAAAGGAAAGTCCCAATAGCTACTCTTTCTGTGGATCTTCTCCTTCTATACTTTATTCTTCCTGAAGACTCCTGCCATGATGCTGTATTTTATCTATTTAGTGATTCAATTTTGGTGTACCTTATATTCTTTGAAATTTTATCTGTGAAAATTATTTAAGATCTTGATTTAAATAAGTTTTTTGGGGGAAGATTTTTATCCTTTTGTTTTTTGCTTGGTTGTGGGCTAGGAGTTTAGGTCAGTGGCACAGCACTTTGCCTATCATGCTCAAGACCTTGGATTCAGTTCTTGCCACCACAAAAACAAACAAAAAAAGCAGGAAAATATTTTCCTTTCAGAAAATTTTTACTTATATCTACAAAGCATTTGGGGGACACTATCAAGCATGTATCACTTAAACTGAAATTTTACATTTGTATGTATTTTTGATTTTATATATATATATATATATATATATATATATATATATATATTATACATAGGATGAATCGAGCCTCTATGAAGATAAAATGGGAAATTTTCTTGAGGTGATACTCTCTTTTTATCATACCATCCACCAAAACCAGTTTTTATTCTTAGCATCTCTCTCTCTCTCTCTCTCTCTCTCTCTCTCTCTCTCTCTCTTTCTCTCTCTCATTTATAATAAGTGTTGCCTTTTAGTGATCCTATGTATAAAGAGGGCTTGGTAACATACCTTGCAAACTTCTGCAGTCAAAATAGACCATGTTCATCAAAAATGGTCTCTTAAACCTTGGATTGTATGCCGTAAAGAATTGCCAAACATCTCCAGGCACAATATAACTTCAGTGTTTCCTTACCTCTCTTGGTTTGTGATTTCATATGGCAAATGAACTATGAGAATCCCCTTTATTTTCTCCCCAACTCAAATATGCAATTAAATAACATTTAAGCATGTGTAATCTTTATGGAATTTTTATATTGTTTACTAATTGAAAGACTTTCTACACATCTTTATCATGTTGTCAGACATTAAAGGAAAGAATGACCATGGGGTTTCTGATCAGAAAAGACCAATGAAATGTTACCATTCTAGCCTTCTGTTTTTTTTTTTTTTTTAGACTCAACTTAAAACCTTTATTTTTTTTAATTTGTTTTATTTTAAGTACATGTTTACTGTGCACAGTGACTACAACTGTTGTAGAGAGTTGGCACTGATGCTGACACAGTCACATAATATACCTTAATTTTTTCATTCCATTACCCTGTCTTTCCACATCCCTCTATGTCTTTGTCCCCTTCCCTTTTGCAAAAAATCTATTTCCTATCCATATTGTGTTTTACTTTTTACTTGTATGTCAGGTTTCTCATGTAAAAGAAACCATGCAATATTTAAGCTTGTGGGTATGATTTATTCAACTTAATGTTATGGTCTCATGCTACATCCATTTTCCTACAACTGACCTGAGTTTATTCTTCATTCTTGAACTCAGACCTTTAGACCCTATCAATCTTCATTCTTCAAAGGAAACAAAGCACAGCTACACCATACAATCATGAAACACTGAGGTTATCATTAATCATGGAAAAGTAGTATTAGATGCTACTTTTCATTATGAGAATTTTATTTTAACTGTGGTATGCAACAAAGATGCAGTAATCTACTATCTTGAATGTAAACTAAGAGATTTCTACAGTGAGAAGAAAGGGCAGTGGTCAGAAACTGAAATGAGAGAAAGACAGACAAAAAAACTTCTTTTTATTTATATGTTAACCCTCTCATCTGAAAAGAGAGAAAAATATGATTCTTTTATTCAAGGAATAAACACTATAGAGGTAAACTTTTGAAAAAGAGACTGAATTTTATGAGTGTTTGTTCTCAGAAATCTAAATTACACAAATGTTATACGTACACATGGTAAACAATGAGCAGAGCCCTTTTAACCTATCGTGTTCTAGCTCTTTCTCTTTTTGAAGAGTAGTACCAGCCATTCATTTAACAAGCTAGATGATTAGAATTCACTTGAGGAAACTATTTCATATTTGTCAAATGCAATTAATTATCAAAACTCTCACATTTTGCTCTCATAATCTCCCTGCAATCAACCTATCTCTTCCCATTTCTTCTACCAACGTCTTTGCGTGAATTTTTGTGATATGGCTCCCAGTCTGCTTAACAGTAGCCGATTTTGTTTCCAACCATTAGGTTGTTCAGCTGTTAACCGTGATACATTCAAAATGTGAGTTTGTTAAGATCATCTCCCTGCTTTAGATATCTCAATTAACAAGGGCCCTGATGATACATGCCTGTAATTCCAGAATTTAGAAGGCTGAGACAGGAGAATAGTGACTTAGAGGTCAGCCTGGATGATGCTGTGGCTTCAAACCCTGCTTGCACTTCATACAAGACTTTGTCTCAAAAACAAAACAGAAAAAAAAGTGCTCCATAGCCCCTTGTGACTCTGGAGGAAGGAAAAGTTTTATTTTCTGTAACATTATCTATAAGATTCATATCTTACCCTTACTTACATCTTAATAATATTCTTCAAAATATTTCTTTTTCACAAGTCTATTAAAAAGTTCTTTCTTCAAAATCATATGTCAGATCCCCTAAAGAAATATTTTTCTTCCTTTCTTTTTTTCCATGTCAGTTTCCACGCCTTATTAATGATCACATAAATTCATACTTTCTTGGTTAAGTTCTTTCTGCATTTTTTACTAGACTGTATACATATTGTACAGTCTTATAGCATCACACCTCAAAAGCCTTGGAGGTAGTGCAGTTATTAAACTGATGTCTGTCTTTACTGTAGTCCAAAGCTCCATGAACATAAGGACATTAGCTAACACATTGCTGTTCATTCGAAAGTTTATTTGCTTTTTGATTATAAACTCTATTAGAAATGGACACACACACATGTGTGTGTGTGTGTGTGTGTATATATATATATATATATATATATATGAAATACTAAGAAATATTCGAAAGAAGAGAACACTGTCACTTTGAGAAAGTCCAATTTGCCTCTCTACAATTATTTACCCCCCTGAATTATTGTGATATGGTGCCCAGACTGCTTAACAATAAGTAACTTTGCTTCCAACTATTAGCTTGTTCATCTGCAGTTACCATATTTTCAAAATCTGAATCTCTTAAAATCATCTCCCTGCTTCAGATATCTCAGCATGGGCTCTATGCCCACATGTAACCTAGCACTAACCTGAAGTTTGAATCCTTATCCCTGTACCCAACATAAGCAACAGTGATACTTATTCATTATATAAAATACATATCTAGAGTTTCTAGTTTTTTAACTGATATAAGAGGAACCATATTCAGTACATCCTTTTGTAATTTGCTTCTACCAACCAATGTTATATTTCTGATATTGAACCTTGCTCTTGAGAGTATTACTAGTCCATTTGTTGTTACTACAATGTAGCTTTCCACTGTACACAAAGCAATGTTTTAGTCATTGTAGTATTGATGGATGTTGATATGATTTGTTGATTTTTTTTCTATTAAAATTGTTGCTCTGATTCATACATTAGTACATGCCTCCTCTCATTCAGGCATCAGAGTTTGCCTGGGATACATACCTAAGAAAAGAGTTGATGGCTTATGGTGCTTCTTGAGTTCATTTAAATTTGTAAAATATAAGCTATTTTATATGCAATGCATATATATATATATTTACATATATGTATATACAGACACAAACATTTGTAAGAGTGCTTTTTATATTTCATCTAAATCAAAGAAACATAAGCTTTAAAATAGAACCTATTTTGTTAATATAGTCATTCATTAAAATTTTTTATCAAGGTACACAACACATGTCAGGTGCTAGGCTGGATATCCAAATATTCTTAATGTATACCTTAGTTCAAGAGTTACAGCCTGCATACCTGTATGGTAGATGCTCAACATCACAGCACATGCAATGATTATAAGAAACTAAGATTTAGTAATCATGGTGCTGTTTATCTATAATTCTTGCATTCTTGGAGGCTATGGCAGGAAGACTCCATATTTGGGCCTACTCTGGGTAACTTGGCAACTTAGTAAGATCCTGTCTAAAAGTTAAAAAAAAAATAAGGGATAGAGATATAACTCAGTGGCATAAGTTCTTTCCTGGTAAGCGTGAGGTCAGGAGTTCAATCCCAGGTATCAAAAAAAATTTAATAACTAAAAAAATAAAAAAGATCTAGGGCTTTAGACTAATGGAGACATTTTAGGTCAATCTCCAATATTAAGAGGGGAAAAAAGGCTTAAATAACCAGTATATGGTATGTTGTAAATTGTAGATAAAACTCATAACTATATCTATTATTGCCTCACTTGTAATATCTTTGAAGATAAAACTCATAACTATATCTATTATTGCCTCACTTGTAATATCTTTGAATGTTTTTCAAAATAAACTCACTGAAATTGCAACATGAGAAAGAGTTAAACTGTTTAAATCTATGTTTGTCTTGTATTAAAAATTAATAGCTACATTCCCTCCCATCATCATCACAAGCCTGGAAATGGCATCACATGACAGATTTTAATGACTGACTATGATACTCCCAAGTCCTCCACGAAACATTAACCAAGTCCAGTGACGGGGAGTTTCACAGTACTTAGCCAATCACTATCTCTTTTCATCCACTCTTTTCACTAAACAATCCTCTATCTTCCAAAAAAAAATTATTGTGTCCATGAAAAATTGTTCTGTACTGCAAAAATATAATTAAACCTCACACCATAGCTGTAATTTAAGTGTGTCTCTGAGAGAAAATATTCATTGCCGGCGCACCCTAACAAATAAAAGCTGTTTCGTGACCGTACATGACACCGTGCTGAAGAAATTTTTTGAACTCACTTCCTTGTTCAGAGGCAAAAAACAGGATATAAAAAAAGTGTCTGATTAATTTAGAGAAAATTTTACTATAAGATGATTTGAAAGGAAAATGTAACAATAACTAAAATTCTTTAAAATTTACTGTTCCCAGAACCTTATTTAAATGAAAAGCATGCATTTAGCAGCACACTCACCAATATATAGCAAAGAACAGGACTGTTATGTCGGTGTGCTTACTTGAATTATTTGCATGGATTCTATGTTAAACATAGTGCAAGGGTACAAATAACAAGAAGATTACAGAGCATAGCTAACAGCAAGGAATAACTGTGCTCAGTACTTACAACTGTGGGTAACATGTGCTCAGTATTGGGAACCTGAAGACCCCAGTGGAACCCTGAATGCCCAGAAGCAATGGTGTGAGCATTGGAAGAATAGAAGTAAAGGCTGTTCACAATCAAAATAACAAGGGTCATAAAAGTCTCATAATCAGGGAGCACATTTATATGTACAAATAATTATAGTTTCATATATTCTAAATTCCCATGAGAAAAAAAGAATCAAAAGAAGTTAGAATTTGTTGAGTTTCTAGACTCAACTCTGGAATAATTTAATAGCTCCTTTTGTGAACAGTATAATATTCTTCACCAATTTGCAAAGCAGAAATACTATTATTCATATATAAAATAGACTTTTATAATTTAACTATATTATGTAAACATATGTCTCCTGGATGGTCTACCAATACTACTCCTGGGAATATACCCAACAGAAATGAGAGCTCAGATCCAATAAAATAAAAGAAAAGTAATTACATCGCTGACAATTTTATTCATAAAAGGAGCAGCTAAACACTGAAAGCAACCTCAAAGACCATCAACAGTAATTTTGTTAATTTTGTACAGTCATTCATGGACATACCATGGAATTAGAAAACAGATTCAACTACTGATGTACACAGCTATACATAAAACAGGTGAAACTAATCTGTCTGGGAGAAGCCCAACCTTAATTTTTTTTTTTTTTTGACTACTGGGACTTGAACTCAACGCCTTTACATGCTAAGCAAGCATGAGGACTTACATCCCTAGCCCACAAACATACTTTTTAAGGAGCTATAAAATTTTAAATAATTAAAAATATTAGACTCAGCCCATATAACAAAAAAGCACTTGATAAAAAAATTTTATTGGATTTTTCCCACTAAAGTTAGTCATTTAAAAAAGTTTTTAGCTTTATCAAAGTGAATACATTTAATTTGATAATAATTTTTCTTATCACTCAAATTTTACACTAATTTTACCTAAAGTCACTTAAGTCTGCTTCTCATAACTAAACTTTACAGAAATTCAACATGATACAGTAATTATATTAGTATTACTCTGTTCATATAAACAATGACATTTATTTCCATGTGCTCTTCAAAGATAATTCAGCACTCAGAATTTAATAGATATAATGGCTAGCAAAACATGAAAATCACAATGGGAAAATATGTATATTTTGGTTCAATATTCAACAAAGCTACTATTACTTCAGTAAAAGTCTGTCACCTGGATTGAAAACATAGACATTGCTCTAAAATACCTTAGTATCGCCCCTCTTCTCACAGCATAAATGGTAAAGGGTAAAGAACTTTCACAAGGAACTTGGTCTCGGTAGTATTATTTCTAACAACTTCTGTTTCTGACATGTATTTTGTTCTTTTGTGCTGTCCTTGAAGTGCTTTACCTTTTCTTTCCAAGTGGAATGCAACATCAAACAAATGGGTCCTAGTCAACCTCCACCCCTACAAACACACGCAATTTTTAAAAAATGGTTTCCAGGGTCTGCATTGCCAACCACGTGCAGGAATAAAAAATTCAGTATAGTTCACACCAAGGTCCACACATGCTGTGTTCCTCGGAAGATGAGACAGTCTGTGCAGGTGACAGCCTCCAGCCACGGCAGCAGCAAACCTGGGAGCTCGCCATTTACTGAATCAAAATATTGGCGGTCTGTGATCCAGGAGTCTCCAAGATTCTAAGCTCCCAGGGAGACTCTCACGCTCACTGGAGTTGGAAATCCATTTGCTTATGGAATTTCCATATAAAATGCCTGAAACTGTCAGGCCTGAAGCACACCTGTAATTCTAGCCTATAATTACAGTTGAAACATCTGTAATCTCTGGGAGACTAAGGCAGGATGGTCACAAATTGAAGCCCAGCCTGGACAAGATAGCAAGACTCTGCCTGTCTCATTTAAAACAAAACAAAAAAAAAAAAAAATTAAAAGGCAGGCAATGTAACTCAGTGCAAAGGCCCTGGGCTCAGTCCCTGGAGCCACCTTAATTAATTAGTATCTAAATCTTAAAGGTAGTGGAAAGGCAACACCATCAACTCCCCAGAGCAACTTAACTTTTTTCACACAAACTAAAATGGGATGAAAGGTTTGTGCTTTCATTTATGAGAAAATATTTTTCTAGAAATTTATTTATGTCTTTCAAAAAGGAAGTTGATATATCTAAAGGATCAAATAAAAATTGCACTCAGAATATTAATCAAAAATTATCTCAGATAATGGATTAATTAATGGAGTAGTGTAGACTGCCTACTTTAAAATCATTTTAGTCCCAGACTAACTAATAATACATAAGCTACTATCCACATGTGGGTACTGAGCACCTGAATTTTGACTAAAATTGAGATAAGTTGCAAGTATAAAAAGTACACTGAGTTTTGGAGATTTCTTATGAAAATGCCTCACTAATAATTTTTCACTTATATTGACTATACATTGAAATGATTGCTCTTGATACATCTGAGTAAGTAGATTACTAAAACAATTTTCCTTTGCTCCTATTTAAATGTAATGTAACTATGAGAAAACTTTGTTCTTGAAGGATTGCATTACCATTCTATTGCATAATGCTATTTTAGAGTTTGAAACTAAATTCTTTAATACTTTAGTAATAATCATATGGTTAATCTAAACAAAACTATGTCACAAAAATACATTTTCAGGGCTAAGCATGGTGGAACTTGCCTGGAATCCCAATTCAATACTCAGCAGGCTAAGGTGCAAAAGTCACTGCAAGTTTGAGGTCAGCCTGGGTTACAGACCGAGTTCAAGGGCAGACTGAGCTACATAGCAAAACCTTGTCTGAATAAGAACAAAAAGGTTTTCTTTTCAAGTTTATATATATATATATACATATATATATATATATATGGAATAAAATTTTTTATCTTGTTAAATTTTATCCTAATTTTCTTTCTCCTTTGGCTTTTCTGTCTGTTGCTTTAGATCTTTCTAGCAACCACTACTCAAGGATTTGCTGTGCAACCTGCCAGCCAGGTGGGCTTGTGTGGTTGTCTCCAATCATCAATAAATATGGAATAAGAAATATGCAAATTAGAAGAAACTAATAGGAATTAAGAATACAGGATGAGGGCATGTTCATGGATGTGTGGCTGGTTGGAGTAAACTCAGAAGGAGCACTGAATGGAAAGGATAAAAGCTCTGGGATTAAAAAGAAAAATAATTTTTTTGACAATTGGGCAAACCAAGATATGACCAGAACCTAATAAGTTAAGTGAATTACAAGAGCTAAGCATTAGAGAAGGCAGAGGCTGGCAAGGCAGGTGCCTTGCTGGCACAATGAAGGTCTGAATTGTATTCCTGTGACCAATGGAAGGCCAACTGGATGACTGGAGCTGTAGGCTGATGTGCTCTTGCCCATGCTCTGAAATTACTATGGGAGGGAGATGTGTGGAAACCGCCAAGAGAGCAGTTAACAGACTACTGCCGTTACCCAGGGAATGGATAATGTGGCTTGGATAACGTGGAAGCCATAAAATGAAAGTTAAGTTGAAAACCTGAGGCAAATTCAGAGGTATCACTGGCAACTATGTGATTAACCAACAAACAGATAGGATTTATAAGGAAAATAGAGAAAGAAGACTACTAAAGAAGACTCCTGGTGTTTTGGATTAAATAAATAATTAAAAGAGGTCTCATTTGTGATAGTCATAGAACAAAGAAGAACATTTCCACTTACAAAGGCAACTACTAAGTACCAGATATGATGCTGGGTGAGAGCTTAATCATGTTGTGCGATTTGAGTTTTTAGGAAACCTACAAAAACAGATGCTAAGATCCCACGTTATGGTAAGATGGGCAATTTAAGGAAGAAGAAGCTCAGTTTCCTGTCAAGGATTCAGAAGCTCAGCCACAGAGCTTAATTCCTCTACCTAAAATCCATACCAGGACTTGATAATTTTTTGTAAATCAAAGAAGTACTGTTCCTAAAATACTTATTGTAAGATGGCTAAAACTATAACCCCACTGATAATTCAGTCTTACAGGGGGGCTCACTGAAGTGAGCCCATTGCTTCAGACACCTGTGATTTGCAATTATCTACACTGCTGGCAAAATTAGTGTTTACCAGAGTGAGTCATGGAGCTTTTACTGCGATCTGGGTTGTTAGGGTTCTACCTGAGAAACTGAAGCAATATGTTTAATGCATAACTTCAAATACAGAAACTGGCCTTTGTACTTTAAGGCTGCGTGTGTTTGTTTATCACTTTCAGTCAGGCAGAAGGGATGCCACGATGAGGAGTGTCACTTGGTGCTGGTTTTACATCTTCATAGTTTTGGTATCATCATAAATGTCATTTTGTTATAGATCCTTTTCCTAAAAGGATTGGAGTTTAACAGTTTCCAAATTATCACTGAGAATATTTAACATTTTTTACTCAAATTCAACCCTTAAAAATTTTGTTATACATACAAACCTGTACTACAACCTGAACACAGCAGACAAAAGAAACTAGAATATTTCTACAGCAGGCAAACACAGTCTCTGCCTTGCTTCAGAGTCCCAGGTCACCTTACATTGTCACTGATCTTTCACTTCTCCCTGTCTCTACCTCTGTTTGTCTCTCTCCATTTCTGTCTCTGTCTCTGCCTCTGCCTCTGTCTGTCTGTCTCTGTCTCTGTCTCTGTCTCTGTCTCTGTCTCTGTCTCTCTCCGTCTGTCTCTCTCTCTCTCTCTCTCTCTCTCTCTCTCTCTCTCTCTCTGTTTTTCTTTATGGGGGGAGGGTTTGGAGAGACATTCCCTCCCAATGTTAGGGACAGAAGAACCCTAGATCCTTACATGCTAGCAAGTGTTCTATCACTGATCTACATCTCCAGTCTGCTTTATCTTGGAGTAGTCTTAGTCTTAGTAGTCTTAGTAGTCTTGGAGTAGTCACAGACTTACATACCTACACAACTTCCCTCTGTTGCGACTTAGTCAAACACTACACTCTTTATTCAAAGTCCAATATGTGAAAATAATAGTTTGCACATATGTAACAGACAGTAAAAGCACTTTTTAAAAAAACATAACAGTTAGGGGCTGGGGATTTAGCTAAGTGGCATAAGTGCCTGCCTTGCAAGCAGGCAGTCGTGAGTTCGATCCCCGGTACCGATAAAAAGGAAAAAGACCAAAAAAAACAAAACAAAAACAAAACAAAACAAAACAAAAAAACCGTAACAGTCATCTCTAAATTATTCATTGGAGATTTTTTTGCATAACCTAAGAATGACTCTAAACAACATCCTTAAGCCAATGCAGTTTTGCCTTTGGATCTAGTGCAATGCACTCGTCAAAAAAGATGATACACTAAGCCAGCAATGAGGGCGAAGTGAATCAAGGTGAGCATTAAAAGAGGAGCTCTTCCAAATGTCAAAATAAATGGTTTGGGTTCTAAATGTCTGGACTGGGTTCACTGAATGTATACTCAAAAATATATGAAGACAGAATACTAATATTATAATAAGAGTACATCACTTTATCATCACTCTGCACTTACAGGCTGAATTGTGTCTCCCATCACCCCTACGTCCAACTCACATGTTGAAGTCCTAATTTCCCAATACTATAGAATACAACAGCATTTGAAAATAGTGCTGTTAAATAGATAATTAAGGTAAAGTGAGCTCAGATGAGACTTAACCCAGTTTGACTAGCGTCCATGTAAAACGAGATTAGGACACAGAGAACTCGTAACCCAGGGGTGGCCATGTGAAGAGACCATGAGAAAGTGGCCACACCAGGCTACCAAGAGGCCTCCAAGGAAACCAGATCTGCTCACCAAAATGTACAACACATATTGTGAAACAGGAACAAAATGTTCAAATGGAAACGGGAACTAGGTAGAGTAGAGGGGAAAAGGAAGGAAGAGAAAGGGAAATAATGATGAGAGAAGGAGGGAAAAGTGACAATAAAGCTTTTGTAAATAAAGAGGGAAGGGGAGTTAAAGGTAGGAAAGGGAATTAAAAAAAACAACATTGCACCATACACAGGTACAAATTTCCTATAATGAATGTGGCCATAATGTTTACCTAAAATATACCAACTTAATACAAAAACCAAAAAAGTGCTACTTTAATCTCTTTGATGTATGTGTTTGCATAGAAATTAATTTTTATAATTCCAGATCTCATTAATATACCATATTTTGCTGTTATTTTCTTTTTAAAACAATGCATTTATTAGTTTTGATATTTACTCCTGTTTATTCTTCACTTTGCTTTAAATTGATGTTGTTCGTGGAATAATACTCCATTTCCAGAAAAACACATAGGATAAGTGATGAAACTATAAGAAATTATTCTCAATCCTTAAGCTTTAATTAGTTTAATTACACTTGGAACGAAGCAGTTCAAAAATTTATAACCTAATATGTATGTATATATATATATATATATATATATATATGATATTAATGTACATTATTTGGGTATGTATGTATATATATTAGTATACTGCTATAAGTGATTTATATTCAACACATTTACTATAAACCTACTTGAATGAGACTTTTAAAACAATTTTTCCAACTATTTAATAAATTCTAGGAATCCTATTTATTTTGGTATCTCTTAGGCCATTACCTGCTTAGCTCACGATACTCAAAAACTCTTACTTAACTAAATTGTAACCTTTTAGCAACAAAAAACAAGCATCTCTATCTTAGGTATTTCTTTTAATTTAATACATTAACTCAATTGCACAAAATGAAATGATGGGTTTTGGTTTCATTTATTTTTAAAAGTGCATTGAAGAAAAGCACAATGCTATTCAAAATGATTCTGGATTTAAGTGCTATATATTATTTACAACTGTGTTATGCATGTATAACTGTTTGTTCTCCATTATAACTTGAATGTTTGAGATTTTCTAAGTATGTATGTAAAATTATTCTCCATTTAGATAACAATAACTTTATAAGATATATATTATAATTTTCTGGAAATAGTGTATAAATAAAAGAAAAATTATCATTAAAATTAATATGTCAAAGGGTAATGTAAAAAACTTCAATATATATTACATACATATGTAGATTTCCTGCTTAATATTCCCATATTTAGTACAATTTCAGGTAACAGAATTATTTGTTCAAGAAAGTGTTGACTATTTAAAATAGCAAAAGAAAATCAGCTTTTAAAATACTTCAGGCATTTTATATAGTATTTGTTTCTTAAGATGTTAGCTGATAATTAGTAATAAAGAAATTATTAAACTAATGTTTACTTGTGATTCTTGAAAAGATAATAGTGTATATACACTTACAATTAACAAAATACTCAAAATGCTGCACGTCACTGTGAAAAACTAAAAATTCTTAAAATCAGTACCATCATCATTAATTTTTATTTCAACAAACATAGGACTGTTACTTTTTTATTTCTGGTGTAATAATAGCATCAATTAAAAGTTCAAGGTCAGGGTTTTAATCTATGCTAACGTGTCTCAGAAGTTCAAATATAAAATATCAGATGAATTATTTTAACCTACTGGATGCTCAAATGAGTCCAATGAAATCATTCTCATGCTTCATATATGAGACACAAATAATAAGAAAAATAAAATGATCTTAGACACTTTGAAAATAAGGTCAGCACAAAACACTTCAGGTATTAAAATTTTTACAGAAAACGTATGGGCTTTCACATAGAAGAATCTTGTTTTATATTTATTGCTGAAAATAGGTATGGACTCTTAACTTTCTTTGACTCAGTTTCCTAAATTGCATAATGGAGTTAACAATAGTTTATACCTGATAGAGCTTTTTAAGTGACTTGCCTACATGCATAGATTCCTGCCTAGCATAAAAGAAAGTACCTAACAAATGTTAAATAATTATAGGTTAATGCAGTGGTAGTAACATGGTTATCAATTCAAAAGGAGCAAGAATAAATAGACCGAAATAAATAAATAGAAAGAAGAAATAGAAGTAGTTAAGATGGCAAATTATCACAGTATTTCTTCTTAAATGTGTTTACCATGTGCTGGATTTTATGCTGAACAGATGCTATCTTAGTCTTAAGCACTGAAAACTGAGGAAGATGATGCTCAGGTAAGGTGGCTAATATGCCCAGAGCTCTACAGGCTTAAATCTAATCTACTTGACTCTAATGCTTGCATGTGTTTGTTTATTTCCTTTTGTTTGCTCCATTGCCCCCAAATCATCTAAGTAGTATGAACTTGAGAATTAAATTGCAAATGTGTTTTTAAAGCAGTGCTGGCTTGCCAGTTTGTCAGTGAAAAAATGACGTGTCATGATAGATTTGCATGCACCCTCTACATGGTATTTGAGCAGTTCTTAAAACAATCAAGATAATTTCATGAAAGATGTACAAGTATCATTAATGTGTACAAACATGTTAAACATAGTCAATTGTCAATTTATTTCTTATCTTTGCTAAGAGAACATGTTGGTAAGGACAATCCCCACACTTTACAGTGTAATTATTTCAGTAACCCTGGCTTATAATCCTGTTTTTCTTCTTTTTTTTTAACCATAAAGAGAAGCTATGATGTTTAAAATAGGTGAAAACTGTAAAACATGAACAAATGAAGATGCTTTACAACTTCCAAGTGAGAGGAAGAAGGAAAGAAGGAAGAAAAGAAGGAAAGAAAAAAGGAAAGATGGAAGCAAGGTTGGTTCCCAAATTAAGGCATTTGGCATGTAATTTTACTCCTATTTCTGCAATTGATCTGAGGTGTAAATTTCATGGTAATGCCATAAAGACATCAGGGAACTGAGCAGAAAAGTGAAAACAGAATATGTTAAGCCAAAGGACTGTGTTTGAAAAATCAAGCTAATAAGACAATTCAAATTTTTAAGTTAAATTTTAAAAAATCAGCCATGTTTTTCTCTTTAGAAATTACTTTAAAAATATATATATTTTCTTTATTCAATAATAATCATTTTTAAATAAAGGATGACTAAAAGAAAATTCACAGAATCTAGAATATCATCTGGAATATAGTTTTTGTTTTGTTTTGTTTTGTTTTGTTTTTTGGGGGGGTTTTGGTCAACCATCACATGACAACTGTCAATTGTTATTTTCAAACAATGCCACATATTGCAACATCTTCCAGATCTCAGAAAGACTTAGTTCGTTGCCCTCCTGAGAAAATGCCCCACTAACTTTTGGCATGACAATCTAGCTGTCATTTTTTTTGTCACATTCAAATCTCTGTCTGCCTCTGTCTCTGTCTCTCCCTCTCTCCTAGTCATAAAACATCAACTCACAACCCCAAAACTTGTATTTAATATTGACTATTCATTTGAAAGAATTGTCTAAACTGTAAAGCTCAATTATTAAACTATTTGCACTGATATTATTATATGGAAGGTTTTAGCTATGACTACTCATAAAAAAGAGTTAAGTTCACAGCATGACACATAAAGCTCTTTATAGTTGGGTTTCTTTAAATTTTGGTAAACTCAGTTTCTACTGCCTTTTCCTATGTTACTACCTATTGGGATCCCATAAAACCAACTCTTAAAAACCTATATATGCTATTTATATTTCTAAGTGTAATGTCCTTTACTTCTTTTCTCTTAATACCCTTTGTACAAGAATTCATGCAAGGAGAAAATATTTTCAAATTCCGTATCATATGAAGAATATCAAACCTCAACCTACTTAAAGACTATTTAAGTTTCTTGCCACCAGCTCTAAGAGGCTGCGGTCCTTCCGCCCATCTTCACGGTCAGCCGCCTCTGGGGCAGCATCCCTCAACTCCCTTTCTTGCTGCACCTCCTGTCCAAGTTCAATCTGCACAGCCTCAAATGCCTTCCTGATTCTTTCCTACTTCACATGTTCTAATCAGAAAATCATTAACTCTTCTATGAAATCTCTGTGGTCTACTCAGACTACAAGTGTCCTTCATGCTTCTGTAGTTTCCACAGTATCACTTATGCTAATGATCATCTCATACATATTCCAAACCATCACATGTTTGTCTTCTTAGGAGACTATTTGTGTTTGAGGGTGAGAACAATTGCTTTATTTATATTTATCTTCCAGTACCTGGCACAATCTCCGTAACTTAATTCCTGCTAAACTAGTATGAATCATTTTAATTTGTAATGTATTACTATAACATCTGAAATAAGAAAGTATTAAAATAATCTTTAAAATTACAGATTCTGCAGTCCTTGATTAGCATAAGCATACAGTATATAAGCCTGGAGGAACAATACTCAAAGATTCAAAACAATTTTAAAATTAAGTTACCAGGTCCAGATGATATCAAATACTTTTTTCCTTTTTTCTTCTCTTTTTTCTCTCTTTTGGTATTGGGGATCAATAGATCTCACAACCTCATGCTTACCAGACAGGGATCATACTGCTGAGCTATATCCTCAGCTCAAGCCAATGCTTTTAAAGATAGAAAAACACTGCCTAGATGTCCATGCTATATTTTTGCTATATATGTGAACATGGCTCTTTTGCATCAGAGTAGAGTGTAGAAAAAGTGCTAAATATAACAACTAAGGTGTTAGATCTAAACAAAATGAAAATTCACCAGTTAATACTTGGAGAGTAAGGACTACTTTTCTCGACTTCCAAGTGTTTTCAATTAAAGCACAGAAACTTAAGTAACATGTTCTGGAACACATTATTGGTAAAGGCAGAGATATACTTTGCACATAGGTCATAACAAATCAAAGCTCACATTTTAAGTCACTGTACTATACTCAAGATGATTTTTCTCTAGACTCCATAGCTAAAAGCTCTATGAAGATAAAGGCAGTCTATTTTACTCATCACAATATTTCCTAGGCCTACCCAGAGTGCTTAGACAGCTTTCTAAAGGGTCCACAATTCTTAAAGTCATAAGTGCTTTGTTTATATAAATATATAATCTTTTATATATATTTATAACTATATAAATATATAATGAGAGCAACCAAGTCAACAAAAACAGCTGCATGTATTAAAAATCTATTATAAGTCAAGAAGGGCTTTAAATAAATTCTATCATAACAACAGCAACACAGAACACATACTGGGTACTCAATATACGCCAAGATCATTCTAATCGTTTTCCATGGGTTAACTAAATATCACACCAATTCCATGATAAGGAATTATAAATTCATGCATTTCAAAACTGAGAAAACTGAGCTTCAAAGAGCTGACTTACACAAATACCCACACTCCATTTAGTAGATAAAAGGGATATAAACATTTTCATTAGACAATAAAGCTTGCTCTCAGCTGATGTATCACACAGCTATCCATGGAGTTTTCATCCTCACAGGCCTTTGTATTCCTCAAGATGATGAGTGTATATATTTTTAAAAATTGTGAACTCCCTTTGTATTCTCCAGAAACCCATCTTCATCAAAAGAAAGGTGTTTGCAAGAACATAACATAAGATTGCTATCACATGATTTTATCACTTTAGGGTATACTCTATCACCATGGATTGAAATGCAAGGTAGGAAGTATAGACAGTAAAGCAAATCTCTCCTAGGTATACCCAGTGAAAAGGCAAGACAGTACTGAGTTACAAAGTTACTTACATAAGCACCCAAATAAGTATACATGTTGCTCTTACAAATGATAGAGTAGGACGGGAGATTTAGCTCAGTGGCATAAGCACCTGCCTGGGAAGTGGGAGGTCACGAGTTCAATCTCTGGTACCAAAAACAAAACAGAAAAATGATAAGTTGGAAGCAAGAGGCTGCTTGGTTTTAAATACACATTTGTGACCTAGAAAAGTGCCTTGGAGGGAACATTCAGCCAGAAGCTAAGAGACATGGCTTGGCCTGACAGCTGTCAAGGTTTCAGTTTGCACTTTCCCTTACTAGAGACCCTCACACAATGAACAACCTCATGACCACAGGAGCAGCCAGGCTACTTTCCTGACTGAGAGCTGCATGTCTATACTTGAATCCCAGCTCTGCTCCATGTAACCTGTGTCACTTTACTCATCCTATGTCTCTCTGCTTCATTTTTCCCGCTTGTAAAATGGAAAGAATACCAATATGAACTACATAGGATTATTATGAGAAATAGAAATGAAAGTACATATGAATTGCTTAAAACAGTTCCCAGCCATTGCTGAGTACTGAAGTATTAGTGCCAAGGGTGATGGTGCACATTTGCAGTCCCAGCACTTGAGAGGCTAAGGCCTGAGAATCATGAGTTTGAGGCTAGTCTGAGGTACACAGTGGAGACCTCGTGAGGTACACGAGGAAATCTTATCTCAGAAAATCAAAACAAACAAAAAGATGTACATATATAATCCTAAAGAGCTTTTTCATATGAAAGAGTAGGCTGTATCTAAATTGTTCCTTAGCATAAGTAGCAGGACCAATACCAATAGGTATTAAGTCCCCACACTTGGTGGAGGAGGAGAATGGAGAGAAATAATTGCAAAGATAAACCACTCTACACCCAGTTGTTGGGCTTCCTTTTAAAGAACCCAAAGCTATGACAACTCATTTTAAAATGCTTCCTTTATCCCAGGAATGTGAGTCCTCTTTCATGAAAGTGGCAAAGAGAGTAATTAAGAACCAAGAAGTCATAAGAGCAACTACTAAACCAACCATATTCCATACATTTGTCATAAAGAAATTCTCACCACATACCAGTATCTTTGGTCTGTAGGTACATAGGCAGATGGTAACAAACACAGGAGCATCTTTTACAAGTTCAAAACACAATGGCATTTTGAAACTTATTTATCTTCCCATTTTCAAAGCAAAATTCTCAAGCACTGTAAGCCAGTTATTTCAGAACTGGTTTATATAACTTTCAAATACTAAACAACAACATTTGACTAATCAGTTTTTCCACAATAAATTGGCAACAGTTTAAAGAGGTCATTATGATCCAATATGGTAAGCACTGTAAATACACAGTCCGTACTTAGAAAATTCTTTGCAGTATCTGTCAAATTTAAAGTGAATGGCTCTTGGAGCCAGGAGTTCTCAGAATAAATCTTCAGCAGAATCCATAAAAACATATTCACAATATCATGTTTGTAACACTGAGGAAATGAAAAAAAATCAAGAGAATATTCAGGAGGACACTTGTTGGCTATATTGAAGAGATCCACTAGAGACTAAAAAAAGATCTTCATATGCTGACAGAGTTAACTGGAAAAAACTAAATGAAAAATAAATTTCAAGACACTAAAAATAATAGAAAATATTATTCAATTTTTGAAATAATGAAAGACAAATTTCTGCTGTACACACATGGAAACTGGAAGATTATGAATTTAAATATCAAGAGAACTGGAATCAAGAGAAATCTATTTTATAGTTTACTAAAATTTTCACATTTCTTATTACCTAGTGTTACTCCTGGAATTCACTGAAACAAAGATTTTTCAAATAAAGGAAACACTCAGAAATAAAATTATTTGCATGATATTAACAATCCTAACAACCCATGAATTAGGGGTTTTTTTTCCCAACTCGTTTATAACCACAATTGTAGAATAAAATACCCATGAGATCTTAATAAACCCACTTTACCCAAAGGGCTGTACCTTCATAAACTACCTTGAGAAAATTCCCAAATTTGTAGGCCCATAAATAGGGCTTAAGAGAAATGTGAAGGAGAAGGCAAATGGCTCTTAATTTCTACTCTTTTTAAAAGCGAAAAACGAGTAGTTTACCAGCACAACTACCCCTTTCTCCTCTTCCTATCCCTCACAAAGTACTAGGGTGAAGCCCAACACCCTGGTCCCTGACTTCAGGCAGTGACCACTGGCTGGACCGAGACTGCGCACAGGAGATGGAAACAGAGGTGTGATGAGAGGGTGAGGACCAGAAACTATTATAAAAAAAAAAAATGGTGAGGCAAGGGAATCATTTAATGATGAAAAAAATACACGTGGGGAGAGAGACAGAGACAGAGACAGAGACAGAGACAGAGACAGAGGCAGAGACAGAGGCAGAGACAGAGGCAGAGGCAGAGGCAGAGGCAGAGGCAGAGAAACTGAGGTTAAAATGACCAGAAAAGCAGTTAAACTAAATCAAACAGGAACTAGTGTTAGCAATCAGGTGTTTAGCTTGCAAGACATTCCATGAAGATTTGGGCTTCCGTGTTCTGCATTCCTTAGCCGGTGCTCTTCCAAGATTGTATCGCCTGCCAGGGAGAGTGCTTTGACTCAAAAGTAAAGAGCATCAAGTATGAATTGGTATATTTAATTCTAAAAACTTATCACCTTCTGTGTCTAAGGCTTACTCCCCTTAGGCACAGAAGGCTCAACCTGCCTGTGGCTTAACTAAGCTTCCCAAGTACTTGTGTTCCCTAAGGGAGCTGGGGTGCTTTCAATAATGTACAGGGTCCAACAGCATCACCGGAAGATGACCATTCCCTGGAGAGAAGGGAAGGAAATGGGCTTGAGCTGAGGCTGCTGAATGATGAGCCTGGGACAGGCACCTCCCCCACACACCTGCAAGATCCAGGGACAGTGTCTGCTCTGGCCTTGTCCTTGACCACCAAGAAAAGCAAAAACAAAAAATCCAAACAAACAAAAACAAAGAAAAAGAAAAAGAAGAGAGCGAATCTCCACCAAAGCCCCCCAGAAACCTGGGAATCACGTGACTCGAGACAGTGCCAAAGCCTTCTCTGCACGGAAACAAACACGACTATCTCCTATCCCGAGAGGGAGCCTTGCACAACTTGCACCCGCCGACTCTCCCAGCTCTCTGTCTCTCCACTCAAAGCCCTGCGAGGCCTCCCGACCCTGCCTGGCCCTGGGGGACTGGGCTCGCCCCTCCTCCAGCCGCCCGAGGGCCTTGACTGCTCCGGGCTGGGACACTCACCTGCGCGGCGGCGCTCCGGGCTCCCGCGTCGCAGTCAGCGGCGCCGCAGCCGCCGCATCGCCCTCCCGCCCGCCCGGCAGCAGGGTCCCCACCCACCCGGCAGCGGCGTCCCGCGCTGCACTTTCCGAGTCTGAGAAGTTTGCTGCAGGCCTGGCGGTGGGGGTGGGGAGGAGCCGCGCGCGAGGAGGTTTAAGGACTTTGTTGTTGTTGGTTTGTTTGTTTGTCCCCGATCTCCAGCGAAGGTTTGAGACCATATGCTGGGAGAATATTAGCTTTGCTCAATGGCGACAGGGCAGCAGCCTCTCACCGTCCGATCGATTTACTAAACAAACTGAAACGTGGGTGGGGATGTTAAACAGTAACCAGCGGCTTCAAAGAAAACTGAAAGCAACAGCGAGGCCGCCCGAGGCTCGCCGCGCTGCTTCCCCTGCTCCCGGGGCGCAGGGCCACCCGGGCGGGCGGGCGGGAGCGCAAGTCCCAGCCGGTCTCCCCGGCCTTGTCCCCGGCGGCGGGGTGGGAGCTCCCGCGCTGGCCGGCTGGCACCGCGGCTGCACACGCTGACATTTGCGCCCGTGCGCTGCGCTCAGGGCCGGCGCCCCCCGCCGGGGTGACGGCCACCCGGCCTCCCGCGTCCAGGGGAACTGCGGGGTGTCCCGACCCGTCCGCGCGCTCGGGGTCGCGCCTCATCCTGGAGTTGTGGGCCCTCCGGGGAAGCCCGGGGGACTCGCGGGTACAGCGAGAAGCTGCTGACCCCGGAACGTGGCTCTGATTCCGAGCCCGCGAGGTCCAGCAGAGGGCGGTGGTACCGCTGGAGGGAATTAGAGGCGGTCCCGGGGCAGCGCGGCGGCGCACCGCTAGGGGACTGAGCAGCCGTCCCTTTAAATTGCACCTGGGGACGCGGAGCTCAGTCTTCCTTGGAACCACTTTTGGTGCAACAGTTCTGGAAGAGGGGAGAGACTGCCTTTCCTTTCCTGGCCATCTTAGCTACCTGTGGTTTTGGTCATTAAGTAACTTTTAACGTGTGTGCCTGATGAAAAACGTCCCCTTCTCCATCTCCTACCCAAGGTATCTTCAAGAACCTTGATCACCTAAAAGTGATGGCTAAACCCATCCCCGGGACTCTGGTCATCTTGATCAGACACCATTAACCAAGAATATAGTCGGAGCTGTGATTTTAAAACTATATCTCAGCTATTTAATTCAGTGTTTCAGGAATGAATGACTTCAGGTCAAACAAATAATTATTCTCACGAGACAAACAGTTACTTAATCTGTAGGGTTTTTCTTTTCCGACCAGAGGTTTGGCTGTTATTTTAAGACTGTAATAACAATTCCAAGGAGATCAAAGTACTAGGTGTTTTTTCCCCTCTGTTTTCTTTTTAGATCGAGTTTACTAAACTTTCTCAGTTTCCTCCTTAAGAATATCTTCCTGAAAGACTCTTAAAAACAAGTAATTGGCTGTTTTAGAAATCAGAACAATGGAGAGAGATCTTATACCATTTTCTTTAAATCGTGCTTCTTGAGCAAAACACATTCTTTGGATACTCATTGCCCACGGGATTTTCAAACCATTGCAATAAAAGTGGCCACTGACACAGTGGCTCCCTGGAAACTTTCCAGCCCAGCGAAGCTAAAGAGTGACTATTAACGGGTTACATTTGTTATGCAAATCTTTCATAGGTGTGCTGTTTACGGATCACCTATGGACATTCTCTTTAAAGTTTTTTCCAACATGCTTGATTATTGAAGGTTATCTTAGTATATTCCAAAATGCAAACGTATAATTCATATAAAACTGAAAGTCTAGGGACAGACGTCTCTACCTCCAGTACAGAATTTTAATGACACCTGATATCTCTTGTTCCTAACAGAGAAATCATATTTTAATTCAGAAGTCTCAGTTTATATCACTGTTCATCTGTGATGTCAGTGGATTTGGTTTCGGATAATCAAATCACTATTGATGTGTGATAAGCTCTACCAAGAAATAGTCACGTATTCCGTAATTTAAAATTATTTTGACACAATATAGAAAGCCTTTGTCAGAGAATTTTATCAACAGGAGAATCTTATCAAATAATGATGAGAGACTGTCGGGCATTCAAGGAAGGGAATTCTGAGGACTTAGTTATTATGTAAGGAAAGCGTTGCGTTTTTCAATTTTGAAGAACCTGTGAGAAAAGTTTGTGTTAACAGGGCCAACCTCCTAGGTCAGGAACAAGAAGGGAGTGGTTTCAGATGAATAAATGCACGGCTGGATGCACGACATTCAAGGGTATGAGGAGCTGGCTTGGCTCTGGAGCTTGGCTGTTTATTGTTAGCTAAACCAATGCCAAAGAGTCAAGCTTTAGAGCATCACTTGCATTGTTCCTGAAAGTAATTTATTACGATTCTCCATGGCTTGGGTTTAAACTGCTGTATGAAAAATGCGCTCTATGGAAAGTTGCCTCCTGGTGCTTGATAGGGCGCGTGGGGGTGGGTGGGGGGACCACAGAGAGGACAAGATTGGGGTAATTTTTCAGGGAAAGTTTCTCAGAAGAGAGCAAATTTCGTTTCGCTGGTTAGTAGATAGGGGCAAATTATATATGTAAGTACTTCTGATGCAACTGCCCTTTAAACCTAAAACTAAACACACAAAAAGTGGGATTAAAAAAGAAAACCCCTTTATTTCACTTTCCTATGCAATGTCTCGTTTAACTTGTCCTTTTCATATCTGGTTTGATAATCTCTTCGTATCATTTATGTGCTCCCAACGCCACTCCGATTATCCGGGTAAGAATTCCAGGTTCTCCCGGAAAGGGCTCTGATCTTACTGGTTACGCGCCGGGCCTCCCTCAGGGCGCTCTGACCGGGGGCCCGCGGGGCTGGGGGCGAGGAACCTGGGGAGACGGCTGCCTGGCGAAGCGCTCAGGGACAGTTTGGAGCGCAGGTCCGTGCCCCAGCCCCAGACATAAAGCCACCGCCAGTCGGGGTCGGGAAGAGTCCTCTTCCTGCTGAGGGCGCGGGTGGGGCGGCTGCCACCTCCACGGCTCTGGTTGGAGAGCGCGACCCTGGTGGCATCGCCCAGCGCGAGCGGCCACAGTGCATGGGGATAAACGTCCACCCTCGCTCGCTCGTGTCGTTTAAAGGCCAGAAGGGAGAGAGAGAGAGAAGAGAGAGACAGAACGAGAACTAGAAAGCCCACTGGGTTCCCCCTGCTCAGGTTGTGCTTTTGCTTTTGTTGCCACCGTTTTTGGGGAAAGCCCACTGACATCTGCAAAGCCTCCCGGGGACAGAGAGTCGCAGGTGAAATTCAGAGAGCGCAGCTACGCGGAGTGCGTCCCCCAACTCAGAGGATGGGGCTGTGCCTGACCTGGGTCCAAACAGCGGGTAAAAGAGCTTCTGCAAGAATTTAAAAAACTCCCGGGGCCGCTGAATGTTTTATGCATCAGAAGAGAAGGCAGGAATACCGGTCGTGGGGGAGGAAGGGCTGGACCGCGGGGTGCAGCTGCGAGTGGGGGCGGCTCCGCCTCCACCACAGAGCCAGGCCCTACACTGGGGGTTTTCTTCTGACCACCACTCTCCTGGAGCAGCCCAAACTCGGCACAGATTGTCGGTGCTGTAAAACTGCGATCCACACCGCAGTGAACAGGATGCCGGGCCGCGTTTCTTCTGCTTGGCTTCTCTGCAGTGACCTCCAACGAGTTCCGCCCCGCTCCCGGGAGCAATAACAGACCGAGCTCTTGTACGGAGGTGTTGGTGCCCGGGCCTGTTATTTGCTTTGTCAGGCTTTCTGTGAGGCGCTCAGTTTTTAACTTATATTTAATGCTGCGAAACAAATAAGAACAATAATAGGAACACTACTACTAACAGTCAGTAGGAAGGCTGGCTGAACAAAAGCTCTGGGATTGATTAGTGGCCCCACCACCGCTACCATCCAAGGATGTAAGGGTTAAAGGAAGGTGGGAAGGAAGGCTGGCCAGATCCTTGCCGTGGATTTTCCAAGGGGATCAGAGACTTTAAACGTGCCTAAACATGAAGACTTCGCATAGGAGACTAGTCTTCCTGCTTGGCCCACGTTGACCCACATAAAAACGAACCTTTATTTTCTGCTGATGTCACATTTCAGTAGCAACAGTTTAAATCCTTGTAAGGAAGGCCACAGGAATGTTCCCAGATTCCTCTGTTGTGTTAATAAAAATACAAAGTCAACTTTCAAACTGGAGGTCTATACTGAAACTGTTTTGTCTATGTTATACATCTGAATGAGACGCTGTGAAAATCCAGCACTTAATAATTCTCAATGTCCAAGTCTGGGTGTGTGTGTGTGTGTGTGTGTGTGTGTGTGTGTGTGCCAAAAAAACAAACTCCTAGGCTGGATCTCTTCTTTTCTCCACCCTCCCTCGTAGTGAATTTCCTGCTGAAGTATTGATTGCCAAGGTCTCTGCAAGATTTGCAAACTTTTACAGTCATTTATGGTGTATGCAATAAAAAGAGGCGATATGAGCACGTTAGTTCAAGGTGTAATGCAAAGATGTATTCCGTGCCCTTGGCAACTATCTGTGCAACCTGTTTGTCTTTGCAGCACACACCCTACTCTGCAATGAACTCCTCTGGAACAAAGATTGGCTGTGGTGCTTTAGTGGACAGGCACACACATTCAAAGCATAAAACTCAGTGATTTCAACTTCAAGTGAGAGGGGAAAAGCTTCTCACCAAAACTGTGGTGAAGCAGGAAAGAAGAATCTCCTAAAATTTTCTAATTTCCCACCGTCTCTTTTCATAAAGAAAATTAAAGTAAATTGATTACCAATTCACAACATAATCCCCAACTATTCCTTGCATAGCAGAGTTCCACAGAGACTTCCACTGTGAGAAAATAAAAGGATTGACATTATATGGTACTTTACACTGCATTTTGAATTGCGTGTGTCTAAATGAAAAAGAAAAAAACTGAGTGCTTCATGTGAAAATGTATGTCTAGTTTAGTACAGTCATTGGTGGATTTTAGTTTTACAATTCTAAAGTAAAGAAAACAAATTCTAGAATTCTAGTCCCTGATTAGAAACTGTATACTCCTTGTCTAGTTTTACCAGTCTTCTTTTCTTTATATTCTTTTCTTTTCCTTTTAAGCTACGGATAAGATTATTGGATGAAGAAAGAGAAAGAGTTGTTTCTAAAATTTCTTACTCTAAAACCAAATCTGTTTTCTCATCCACTGTTTAAAAAAACAACAAAAAAACTCCGCATACAGCTTCTAAAAGGTATTCAGAATCCTACACCTGCCATCTAGTGGGCATAAGAGAAAAAAACAACTCCAGATCTGCAGCCAATGTTGAGAGGTTTTATTCACAAATCAAAGCAAGACTAAGAAGTAGAATAAAAATATGACTCTAATGCTAAAGGAAATGAAATAAATAATTGTGTTAAGGAGTTTTATGACATAATCATTCAGTTACACTCCATTTCCTTTTGCATTTAGTAATCATTAAGGTTATTGATTTTTGCTCAGATAATTGGTTTATTATTACACTAGCTTTTCTTCTGAATTTCCTCTTCATGTAGACTTTACTCTTTTCTCTCCTTTTTGATTAAATTCACTATCAGTCTGATTTGAAAATTTTAAAATTCTAAAAAAAAGCCAATAGGTTTTTAGCTCTGTTTAAACTTAAAATTTGTACATAAATCTATGCTTTATTTTTGCAAGTGTTACACACTTGCTTTTTGTGCTTTGTTATAAGCATTATACTCCTTCAAAATTTTATTTAGCTAAATTTTAAAAAGGTACAGATTTACTCGTACAATTTAAGACTAGACAACATATTGTACACATAGATTTGCTATATTAAACAACAAAGTTGTCATGTTTAATTGATAGTTTATTCTTATCCCTTCCATGCTGAGTGCTTATTTCATGGAAATTTAATTAGTTAACATGTCACATCAAGTACTCGCAAAAAAACCTGGAAGATTTGCATCAACAGGACCATTTTACAGTTAGGGAAGCTGAGGATGGGAATCTGAAGCTGAAAGCACAGGACAGATGAGGTTCCTTAAGCCAAAGCCCAACTTCATTGTCCATTTCAGGCAGGCTCACTTTGAGGAAAAAAAAAAAAAAAACAAGAAGACACCACTGCAGTTCATGGTGCTGGTTGAAACAGAGACAGGATACATTCAAAAGAAACATTCGATTGAAAGCAGATGGTCTGGAAAGTATCAGATACACAACTGAAAACAAAATACAATCAGTTAATTACCACTTTTCATAAAAATCAAGTACTATACATTGCAATAAGCAAGTAACCTATCCATGTACCTCACCTACTTAGAACAATTTTTGAGGAATGTAGTGTAAATTTTTATCATAAATTTAATCCTACAGTCTCTGCCCTCTTGCACTTTAATTTCAAGTAATGAAGTTTCTTCTGCTAAAACAGCTCTTGAAAATTCCTACCACAGATTGTCAGAGATTTATACCTGACTTTAGCTGACTCGATAAGCTCAATTAGCTTGACTCCTCATAATTTCATATTTCATTTCATAAGCAAGATACAGTATGCCCTGAATCTATTTTTCTATTCTCTATATAAACTATTCCCTCTTTTAAAAGACAATTACTTTACAAATATGCGCTAAAGTATTAAGAATTTTAAATCATCTTAATTAGATGGATTCAAATTCCCTCCATGAAATTGGTTTTGTCTGTGTCACAAGGACAAGTTTTCTCTTCCGAGAGTATTGATAATTTTAGAAACTGGGTGAAAAATGGGCAAATGACATAAACTATTTTTTTAAATTTTGTTTTACTCCACCACATGTGAAGAGCTAACGATTAAGTAGCAGTATGTTTTGTAGGTATTAATTTAAAAGTAGTGAACAGTTTCAAAAGCTGACAGCCGCTGGCTTGGGATTCCCGCCGTGGTTTAACACTCTGGAGTGAAGCCACTGGCTCGGCCTTCCTGATCTCTCACATGCCTCCAATCAAGATCAGACCACAGATAAAGGCTCCGACTGCAGCAGCCCGGCCCTTTGTGTCTCTCTTGTGTATCCATGTAGATCTAAGTGTGCCTTCCCCTTCACAGGAAGAAATATTGACGCTCTCACAGGAAGAGGAGATTCAACTCCCGTTTAAGGTTAATCCCTCCACCTGTGTTCTTGATCCCGTCCCTTCCTGTCTATGCCTGGCCTTGTTCTATCAATTATTTCTTTTTCTTATATCTTCAAACTCTCTCTTCAATAGCATCTTCCCTGCAGGCTATAAATAAGTTCAAGTCTTGCCAAAAAAAAAGAAAAGAAAGATAAGAAAAAAAATTAAAAGGCAAGAGAAAAATTTGCTCTTTCTATTCTGTCCTCTTTTGGTGTTGCCGTATTTTTTATCCATTATAGCCAAGAATCACTAGCCAAGAAGATGTATGGTCTCCTTATCAACCCTTCCCATTCACTCCTCTACCCACCCTAATCCGGCTTTAGTTGGTTCCACTCCACGGAATCTGCTCTCCGAAAGGGCCTTAGTGGGTTCCTCATTGGTAAATCCAATAAGGACATGTTCAATCCTTATATTAAGCCCACCAGAGTCTGTGTTTAACCTTCTTAAGCATTCTTTTATCTGTATTTCTTAACTCTTTCATCCAACTGTTGTTTAACAACTGGTATTTCCTAAGATTTTTCTTAGACTTATTCTTTCCAGTTTTCTTCACAATCCTGAATACTTTTGATGATTTTTATCTATCATGTACAGATAGCTGACTGCTGATTCCATAAATCATATATGGAAATTCAAAACTTTCTCTCCTACATATCAGTATTACAGAAAATTTGGTTTAATAATAAACTAAATAGTATTTCTTACATCTTTCACAAACAATTCAAGTTCAGTAATTCTAAAAGTTATCTTCTCCCTAAATTTATGTTCCTTTTTGCACTGATAAATGGTGTTATCAATCATCACAGTTACACAAACCAGCAACGCTGAAAGCATTGGTACCTTCACTTGTGTCATCACCTTGAGTTAGTATTTAGGTTTACCTACTCCAGTGGGTTAAAGAGTTCGTTGTTCCTTACGTAATGAAAGGATAAGGTTAAGCAGTCGCATCCTACAAGGGCAGCCAAACATATGCTGAGGACTCAAGCACTTTCTGTGTTCCTCCCACAAGTCTTAATGTGAGACTTGTGCTCATAGCTATAATATGCTTCTTTCATTCATCTTCTTTCTGGGAAACAAAAAGGAGAAATAACAAGTATCCAAGTCATAAGGTTTACCTCCAGCTTCTGTATCAGATGCTGTATCAGACATATGTTTATGCTTCATTGGCCAAAACTGAATCAAGACCTTGTTTACAACTGTGAATGAAGGGAAGTTATCTTCGTGAACAAATTGCCAAGGGAAAAAAAATTTGAAATTTTTCAGTTAGAGATTTAAGAGACAAATTCTTTGGAGAATAACAAAATGGCAATGCTTAGGCAGGGGATTTAGCTCAGTGGTGTAACACTTTCCTGGAAAGTGTTAAGTTATGTGGCCAATCTCTGGTATCAAAACAAAATGGCTATGCTTACAGATACAAGAACGGGAAGAATTTATGGCCAATTTTCCTAGGTAGTAGATATTAGGTAGGCAGACTTAATGACAGCTGTATTGTTCATATTTTAATCTTATTTAGCCTATCAAAATCTTTATTAAAGATGATTTGTTAAAAGTTTGCATTCTAAGCATCCTTTAATGTCAACTTCTGGATCGTAACCAACTTCTACATCAGTGATGGTTAAATTGTCTTAGGTTTAAGTTACTTAAGGACATTAAAAATTACATCAAAATTATGGTATATTATGAGATAAAATGTGCTGCCCCAAATTAATGTCATGCCTCATTCTGAGCCTGGCTACAATGGGTGTTGTTAGAGATTCCCCTTGTGTGGCAGTATTGCAATATGGCCTCAAAGGAAGTAACTAAGTTTAAATGAGGTAATGATGGAGGAACCTAGTCTGAAAGGATTAATGCCTTTATATAGAGAGATAAGAAGGAGCTCCTTCTCTTGCTTCTAATATGCGCCTACACCAAAGAAAAGTAATATGATAAGAAAAAGAGAAAGTCATCTGCGTGTCAGAAAGAGAGCCATCGCTGGAAAACACATCGGAAACAACATTGATTTGGAACTAGTAGACTCCTAGAACTGCAATAAATAAATTTCTGTATTTAAGATGCTTATTCTGTAATATTTTGTTATAATACCTCGGGTACACTAATACAACTACCTTTTATCTGCTTAAGATTTTTTTTTTTTTTTTTAATACCGAGGAGCTAGGAGCTGAGCTCAGGTATATCACACTGACCTACAATCCCAGTCTCATAAAATTTTGAGACAAGGTCTTGCTAAGTGACTAAGTTGCCTTGGCTGAGTTCAAATTTGTGATCTTCCTACTTTGGCTTCCCCAAACACTAGAATATTGATGTGTGCAGCTTAAGAATTCTTTATGATAATTTTGTTATTACTGTTGTTATGAAAATTGCAGGTAGAAATTTAATCTCAGGAGCAGATCCTGACTGATAAGAAGGTGATGAGAATGTCAAGGAAGAATTTTGTGTGAGATCTCTACTAGCTACTATTTCCCATTGGTTAAGTTCTCAGTGGTTCACCTTTGGCTCAGATGGAGTTAGTTATATTTCGTATGTTTGGTATCTCTCATTCCATTTAGAAGCCTATAGGCTATATTGTGTAGGCTATATTGTGCAGATAGGATTGAAGGGAAGAATTAGAATCCCAATAGTTAGGAAGCAGAATTGTACCCCTGTATTAAGAGGATTAAGATCCATTTAGAGTTGGTTGCCTCGATGGTGGTTAAGTGAATTCCCCAAGATAGTCGATGTAATAGCAAGAATTTGATGCCTATAGTCATGATCCAGATAGTGGCTGCTCCTTTGGCCTACGTGCAAGAATGGGCACAGTATGGAGAAGACTCCCCAGCTGTTCCATTAGAAATAGTTGCATGAAGTAGAAAAAAAAAACCAACCTCAATGGTTTCAGCTGGAATTTGTGCCTTTGTCTGATAAGGTATTACCAGCTAGCCAATTTTAACAAAAACAAAAACTGGGGTACTGCTTCAGAAAGATGCTAAAACTCTTTCAAAATGTGGCAATAATGAAAGAGCTGAGACTACACGAGTGGTGAGAGGTAAGAAAACTGGATCCGAAACCTAGAATCCATGAGCTGTGTCAACAAACCATTTGGAAAGCTATTGACTGTACTAACTTCAAGACAGATTTATATACCTAGTTATGTTGAGCTCTAGGAAGCATGTTCTGAAAATAGATGTCTGTAACATTTGTTGCCACTGCCTATATTTCGAAAGGCATTACAAGAAAATAAATGATTTTGCTGATTTACAACCAGAGCTGTAAAGAAGCAGACACATTTAGGAGACTTGTAGAGTTGCTAGATTCAAATACTTCCTAACTCCAACAATAAATGAGACACATAGATGTCCTAGTCTAAGCAGGTGATGAGGACACCACCACTATTGGTAGATAGTTTAGAAGCAAGACCTAGAACAAAGTGGCAGAATAATTTTCACAGAAGAGACTTGGAAAGACCTCCTGGTGAAGCGAAATGTTGTGAAAAATATAATGATCCAGGTATCTAAAAAATTATGGGAGTAATAATGCCTACAGGACAAATGAATTCAGTGATTACTATTAAATTGTATTCACTCTGCAGATTGAGGGCTATTAACCGGCAGGAAACATAGTCATGTGCTATACAATGATGTTTGGTTGAGGATAGACAGTACGTACCCTGGTGGTCCCATAAAACAATGGAGCTGAAAATTCCTATTGCCCTGTAACGTTGTAGCTGATGCGATGTCAACACAGTACACTACTCACCAGTTTGTGTATGTTGAGTGTTAACGTGCATACTGCACTGACAGTCATACAGAAGCTTAGCACAAGGATTCTGTATAACACACAATATTTGATAATGAAAATAAGTAACCATTGTTGGTTTCTGTATTAACCATACTACACTTCTAAACATTATTTCAGATTATAGTCCTTTGTACTTCTAAAAATTATTTACCCCGGGCTGGGGATTTAGCTCAGCGGCATAAGCAACTGCCTTGCAAGCAGGCGGTCGTGAGTTTGATCCCCAGTACTGATAAAAAAAAAAAAACAAAAAAACAAAAAAAAACAGTATGCCCTGTAATACTGGCTTACAGTTTCAAATATCTCACATTTACTGAGTGGGTCGGGGGGTATGTGCTATAGTACTGAAGACTGAATCCAAGGCCGTTTGACTGAACTACATTCTCCAGCCTTTTTCTTTTTTATTTTCAGAGGAGGTGTCTCCAAGTTGTCCAGGCATGGACCCAACTTGTGATCCTGTAGCATCAGCCTCCTAGATGCTGGGATAACAGGCGTTGCCACCATCCTGGATTACCTCCTCTTTGATGGCATCAAAAGTCCCATTGACTGATGGACTTGGGCCATTTACATTTATGTAAGCCCACTCTGCTAACTCAGTTAAAGACCTATTTTTTAGAATATATCTCTATTAAGCAGCACATGCTTCTACCTAAATATGAAATCCAAGAAGCCTTTGTCTTAGTCTAAAAACCTTTATTTCAGACAGAGTTAAGGGTACGATGAAGATCTGATTGTCAGAATTACAGAACTATCTGAATGGTCAACCACGACACTTCTATTGCATGAAGATCAGTGCATCCGTGAGGAAAACTCTGAACCCTAAATTGCAGTGCACAGTCAATCTGATGGACGACCTTAAGGATGCTGTCTCATATCTCCTGGGGACCTGTTGGGGTTAAAAAAGTTGCTCATATATAATAAGAGAGAACACGTTCTCCATGTTGCAAAAAACCTCTCACATTCAAGGGAACAGTCACACTTCTTCAGAGCTGCCTCAACTCAGCACTCTCAGGAGTGCTGAGATTACAGGTAAAAGCGCCACCACAACTGCTTTAGAATCCACAGTTCTAAGAGGTTCCCACATGCTGCTGATACATGCTGCTGATACTGCTATTCCATTGAGTACACTTTGGGTGCCTGTACTAATCCTTCTTGATGAACCTCCAAATTCTTTGGCAGCCTGTTTAACTACCAGCCCAAGACAGTTAAGGGCACATATGACAGGGGTCACTTCTATAGGAGAGTGGAATCAGCTCAGCTCCTAAACTGTCCAGAATTTGCTTTCTTAACAATGGAAAGGGAATACAGTCCCATATGTACTTTCCAGTGTGGAAATTCTCTTGAGCCCACATTCATGACAGATTCAGAGAAAGACCAGTTTGGGCCAAGCAATTAGAAAAGAAAGTGTCTACTGCTGTATTGTCCAGCATACATAGGACAGAATCTATTCTAGATAAATTATCTGAAACTGATTTAATATGTGGTATTAAACAGATTATATAATGTTAGAAAAGATGAAGCAATGAATTCTAGGAGCTGTATTGGTCCTGTCTGTTACTGTGTCTCTGATATCTACAGGTGCTTTGTAATTAATGTAGATTTTTGAGCTAATGGTTTTTAGCTTAGTTTTTATTGCTCTGTTCACTTGTGGCTCATTAGCAACAAATGTGTAGAGGTTATAGTTGATTATAATTGAAAAGTGTGTTTAACAACAGATTGTTTTCACAGAAAGTTCACACTTATAATCACTCTACATCTCTCTGGATAGGTGAAGTATGCTTTTATGCTTGACATTCTGCGTGAAGTTTCTCAAGAGGTAAGTTCAGAGATACTACAGATAACTTTACAGAAGCAATCAATTCCTACCTATTATTGAAGTTATCCTTCAAAGAACCACTAAACTTTATTTTAAAATGGTATGATTTCTTAGAACTACATATTTCAAATCAATTCATCATATCTTAGTTATATCTGTAAAGGTTGATTTTGAAAGTAAAGTCTTTTTGCTTTTTGAAAGATTTGTAAAAATGTTTACAATTGAAACATTTGAAACTTTGAAAATAAGTGGAAATTAAGAAATAATCAGACACTATAAAAAGAAATTTCTTTTCATCTAAAAATGTTTTTCAATAAATTGTTTTCTGTGTTGAAAAATGAGCCTACAGTATGAAGTCTCTCTGTACCTTTTAAGTCTCATACAATAGAAAACAAAGTCAAACTGAAGCTTAGTTCAGGAATAAAAATAATTAACTTTGTAGCAGAACATTAAATTTTATTTTGTTAAATAAATAAAAATAAAATTATCAGAGAGGTTTTTGTTTCTATTTTTGTTTTTAGGGGCAGGGTCTCCTTTTGTAGTCCAGGCTGACCTTAAGCTTGCTATATACGCCAAACTGGCCTTGAATTTGTGGGCCTTAGCCTCCCAAGTGCCACCACACCCAGCCTCAGCCAGGCTTTTAAAACCTAAACAATTAAGAGTTAAAGAGTAAAACAAACAAACAAAACCCTCCCAAATCATTGTTATCACATGTACTTTTAAGCAGCATGGGACATCAAATATGAGAAAAGTTACATTTCCTTAATCCTGTACTATGTGAATAAACCTGTTAATAAAAATATCATATGCTACCGACACTATTACATTATTATTCCGTGCCATGCTTAATATATTCTCTTACATTCCCTGTTACCATCAGTAGAAGATAAGTTGGTAATTGTGTGGTAACTATGCAATTAACTCATGTCGCCACTGTACCATTTCATTAGCATCACCAAGAGTAATATTACCCTTTTAGTGACCTCAGTGTAAGTGATAACATCCTTTGCTGTTAAAGTACAAAAAAAAAGTGAATTTAGTGTTATAAAGGGTGATGGAGTGACAACAGCTTTGGAGACTGAAGAACTTTTTATAAATGGTACAAACAGTGCAAATGTAAGCCTTTCCAAGCTGCCTCGTTAGTATATCTCATCTTTTTTTCTTTCTTCCTTAAGAACAGATTTCTTGCTTATTCCTTTGCTTGCTAAAGTACCTTGCAAATTTAAAGATTGTATGCAATTTTTTCCATGAAGATTAATGGATCTGAGAACCCTCCTTTTGCCATGGGTTCATTCATTTCCTTGCTACCAGTGAGTACTCATGCTAATAAATACACTGTGTATCTGTTTTTGAAGCATCACTCATACTTTAGAAATTCTTATTAATTCTCACCTATTAAGTATATACTTGGGATATAATTAAAAACCATAAAACACTAAATTGCTTTTAGAGAAACTTTATTCTTATATTCAAACTTGGATTTTTCTCCTTTATAATCATGTTCTTAACGAAAACACAATTGAAACATTATATACTCAGTGGTGTAGCATTTCCCCACTATGGAATAGTGGGAAAAGGAATTCATAAACCAGAAAGTAGCAGATGTCTTAATATATTCATCAGCATTCTTGTTTCTGGAACAAAATGCCTGACATACGCAATTTAAAGGAGGAAATGTTGCATTCAGTTGATGGTTTCAGAGATTTCAATCAATAGTCAGCTAGTTCCAAGACAGGAGTGTCATGGTGGAAAGGTGTGGTAGAGATAAGGCCTTACTGCATGGCTCCAGGAAGCAAAACACAGAAAAAGGACATCAGCAGGGTATGTCCCCTCTAAAGACACACCCTTAATGACTTGTCTCTCTCTGGGCTCCACCTCCTAACCACATCCAGCTGTGACCATCATTGGATTAATCCACCAGTGAATACAGAACACCTGTGATCCAGTACATTCACTGGATCTTTTTAATGCAGTCAAATTGGAATTAAGATTAACCGGGACACTTAGTGATTAAAATCACGAGCTCGGTAATAAGATTCACTGGAGTTTGGATCAGGACACCAATATTCCTTGAACAGGAAGGAATAAGATAGGAAGATAAGATAGGAATAAGAACAGGAAGGAATAAGATAGGAAGATAAGGAAATTGGATAAAAAATAAAAATAATTAAGATGTGTTTTGTATGTGCACCATCTTTCTATAATGGATAAGATCATTATGTACTATAAATATGTACTGATAAAAAATAAAATTACTGAGAAAAGTGGAGTAAGAAAATATATTTATGCTAGTGGTAGATAAGTAATGATTTCTCTTTCCTTAGTTTCTCCAAATCTTATCTCTAATTTCAGATGGAATTGTAACCTATGTCAACTTTGACTTTTAGTAATCCTGCACTGTTCTTTTTTAAAATTTTTCTACAAGATAGAATCATACATAATGCGTATTTATTTCCTCAATAATATGTTTTTACTGTCTAGGTTCTAGATATTTTATAGAAAGTGGTGTAGATTTGATTTTCTTTAACCCTATGTAGCACTAATCATAGCCCTGCTTACATATTTCTTTTGCTAATGTTTGTGTAAAGAATTACAATGGAATGTTAGGAACTTGTAGCAGGATACATTTTATTTCTGCTCCAAAAGTAGCTTAAGGAAAAGGCAGTATGTCTGAGGTTTATGGCCTGCTAATGAACCAGATACATTTTTAGTTACAGAATATCTTTGGCCAAATTCATTTCTCAGCTACTAGGTATGTCTTTCTTTTACATCTCATGATGCTTAGAGGACCTTCTCCAAAATATACGGGTATGTTAGTCAGCTGTGACTGTTACTGTTATGAAATACCAGAGTTAACTAATTTATAAAGAGTAAAGGTTTACTTTAGCTCACAAGTTTGGAAGTCACAGTCCAAGGTTTAGGAGACACATCACTTTAGACGTCTAGCAAGGACATTGGGTAGAAATGGGAGCAAGTGTGTGGCAAAGCAAACTGTTCATTTCATAAGCAGAGAAATCTATTCTCAGGGCCCATGAAAGTTACAAGAGCAACAGAGCTGAGAAAAGTCATTGGGATCAGCAGGACATTGTGTAGACTGAAACTAAAATAGCAGCCCAGGGAAAAGGGTTTTACTTGGTCTGCCCTTTTGGAGATCAAGGTGGCAGCAAAGGTCTTTTTTTTTTTTTTTTTTTTTTTTTTATGAGAGCTACCCTTCTTCTATTGAAATGTTGCCCCAAAATATATACATAAAAAGGGCCGGGGACATACCTTAGTGGTGCTCCTGGTTTTGATCCCCAGATGACAAAAGATAAAATTAATTCACATTTTGACTTTGTAAATGGAAAGTTGTGTTTGATAAATTGAAAAAGTTATTTCAAGAGAGAAGCTAATACAGCAGTTACTCTAGATTTCATGTTTTCCCAGACTTTCAGTTTTTTGAGAAATTCGAGTCATTTTGGGGAATGGCTGAGGAACACAGGTATGGAAGAAAAGCACGTGGTAGTTCTCAAAACAAGGGCCTTTATATTATGAAAGCAGGCGTGCCTCGGCCTGTGCACACTGTGGGCAAACTAGAGGAACCAGAGGTGAATTTGCATCAGGGTGGAAGTGCTTCATGAGGAGGAATAGACACTGGCAGATTAGCATGGTTTGCTCATTTTCCTGATAAACCTGTTTTGAAGGAGGCAAGAGACAAAAGTCCCTTAAGAATTCATCTGACAGATAATAGAGCCATACAAACTTACCATGCTCAAAGTATTCATGAGCAAGTGCCTTAAGCACTTTTACGTGATGAATCCTGCTTACCATAGCAGTCAATTCCTTCCGGTCCCAGTGACAGAGACACAAACTGATTGATTAGGTTGGAACTACATGCAATGAGACATAGTGGATAGGCAATCAGGTTATAAAACAAGCCACAAAATACGCTGTTTTATTTTGTAATAAATATCTTTGTCAAGAAAAAGGCAAAAGGGAAAATGTACATTTAGTTACACTTTAGTAGTAAAATTTGTTTCTCAAGAGAGTTGATGATGAATGTATAACTTGTTCTAAAGCTTTGCTGATCTCTACCATGAGGCTGTAATGAGAGCTCTGACCAGCTGAAAACCAGAAAGAATAAGTCTGATCAAGATACATCAGCAACTGTTCCAATGAGAAACAGTCAATTGAAAAGAATTGTGCTTGAAGGAAAAGGATAAACAAGGAATTTCAGATAGTAAATTTATCTATTATGCTATAATACATTAGTATTTGGTACATCAGGTAATTATTTTTATCTCAGCATTGTGATACATATCTGTAATTGTAGCACTTAGGAAGCTGAGACAGGAGGACCATGAGTTCTAGGCCAGTCTGAGTTACATAGTGAAAGTTGTCTCAGCCAACCCAAATCTCAGAACTCAGGAAGTGGAACCAGGAAGATTGTTGTGAGTTCAAAGCCAGCCTGAACTACAATGTGAGACGCTGTCTCAAAAGAAAAAAAAAGAAAAAAAATGTGTTCCTTATAAATTGATTTAACTCATTTGAATTCCATGATTTCTTGTGAAATTGTGAAATGATTATTTTTAGTATTTTGGATTTATTAGCAAAAGAAGCTTTTCCAAGAACTAAATAATGCCGATTTTACATCATATGGTAAAATAAATAATAACCTACATATATTTTTATAACGATTCAATAATTTCTTCATACAATACACAGAATCAATGTAGCATCTTGCAAGTTTATTTTTTTCTGAAGTAAAACTTCATATTATTGTGAATGTCGTTGTAAATTCAATAAAGATGATAAAAGTTAGACATAATTTTGCTATTGATTATGAAGAACACTACATTTTCATGAGACTCAACATCCTGTTAAAATTATGTAATTTCTAAATTAGGAAGCCAATGGACCAAAATTATACTTTGAATCACTTGTACCATAAACATAATTCATTACATCTGTATTATTCTTCTACTACTGCTGTAACAAACTAACACACACCTTCTGTCTTCCCATAACATGCAAATTATCTTAGTTTAATAGGTGAGAAGTGCAACACAGGGTTTGCTGTGCCAGGCTTAGTGCACCACAGGGCTGCACTCCTTTCTACAGAGTCTAAGTAACAACGCCTGACCTTGAGTTTTCCAGCTTTGGAGGCTGCCTACATTCCTGGATTTCAGTCTCTTTTTCATCTTCAAACTAACAACACAACCTCTTTTGGTCTTCTGTCCCCACATCTCTTTCACAGACCACATCCAACAAAGTCATCTCCTCATATAGAGTCATAAAATAATACCACGTCCTCCATGGTACCCTCCTAGACAATCTCCCCATATCAAAGCCCTCCACCTGATTCCATCTACAGTGGCATGTAAATTACCATATTCCTGAGTTCCAGGTTAGGGCAAAGGAAATATTTAGGGACAGTGGCTGTTTTTCTGCCTACTACAACATCTAGAATAAACTACAACATATTACTTACCCATATGTAAGCTTCCATACAGATAGGGAAGATTAATAGTCTCACAATAACAAAAAATTGTAAGTTCTACAGTGATAAATTGTGTAAAAAGAACTATGAAAGCCAAGAGAACATATGGCAGAAAAAAAATCTATTTAAAGAAGTCAAGCCAATAACTGAAGTATAGGTAATAAATAAACAATCCATGATTGTCAACCACATAAAAAGCAGTAAGTGGTACTCTCAAGGAAACAAGGCCAGAGCACAGCACATGCATCTAACAAGCAAGAGGCATCATGCCGTGATCTAATACTAACTGAACAAGCAGGAACCAGATCAAGCAGGCGTTTCAGATTCTGCCTTCTTTTTTCTTTTCAGTGTTAAGTGCAGTGAAAAGTCTCTTAAGGGTTTTAAGCAGAAGCAACATTGTAATTACATTTTGGATTTTGTAAGGTGATTCTGGATTACCTATAAAAAATGAATCAAAAGGGACAAAAATGGATACAAGTTACTAAAAGAGCTAATACTAAATGTTATGACTCAACTACTCTCAGAGATCTGAAAGTTCTCTTAATAAATCTCAGATCTTCTCACACAAACCTGTTTTTCTTTCCTTTTCTCCACATGAGATGATAACCCTCTAGTTCTTCGAGTCAAAATCTAAGTCACTCAAAGTTTTTCCCGCTCGTCACTTCCCAACATCCAAGTTCCATTGGTTTTGCCTCCTAAAGAGCTCTCGATTCAGTTGTTATCTATTCATCTCCACTACCACTATTCTAACACAGACAATACTCAATTTTGGCTTAGGGTATCACAATGGCTTTTTCACAGATCCCCCACATAAATTTGTTTCCGTACTGCAACCACAGTAGTAAAATGCAAAGAAAAACTGGTATTAAAGTTTCTCTACTGCATTTCTCGTTCCATACCTCTCCCTTCACACACACCATACACAATATATGCACATTTTCATAGGTGGTTCCCTATTGCTCAGAATATACAGACCTGTGGCCTTAACTCAGCTGTGTCATTCAAAGCCCGATGACTCTATATCTGCAAGCTTTCTGCTCATAAATACTCCTCATGCTCAAGCTGCCTTGCAGAGATCTTTTTTCTCTTTGAGTATGCTGTACTCTGTCTTACGGTAAGGATTTTCAAGTGCTAACTTTTGGGTCTCTCTGTAGAGATGTGTCTAGATAATGCTGATTCTTGTTCATAAGATAAGTAAAGGAGTATTTCTCCAAGGAAGCATTTCCTATTACCTCAGTTCTTATTTTTTGTTTTTATTTTATTGGTACCATGTTTGCAGTATATAATGATTACATTCCTCCTCGGGAGTTGGAACAGGTACAGTACATAATATATCTTAATTCCTTTTACATCCTTTTCCCAGCCTTCTATCTCTTGGTCCCCTTCCCTTTGCAAAAGACCTCTATCCCTATTCCCTATTATCTGTCTTTTATTTTGTTCTTTATTTACATTTTGGGTTTCATATAAGACAAACTACACAATATTTACGCTTGGGCATTTTGTCACTTAAATTATTGGGTCAGTATTGTCTTTATTGTCTTATTATTGTCTCTTCATCAATTTTCCTGCAAATAATTAAAGTTTCTCCTTCTGTATAGTGAACAGTACTCCATTTTATATAAATACTACATTTCATTCATTCATCTTTTGATGAACATACAGGCTGCCTCCAAGATTTAGCCATTGTGAATTGGGCTGTATAATGGTACAATTGTGCTGCTATTATAGGTATGAATGAATCACTATAGTATGAGATTTTAAAAATTATTTTGGGAAGATTCTTAGAAGGGAAATATCTGAGCCAAATAGAATTTCTATTTTTAGTTTTTCTAGGAATCTCCATGCCAATTTTTATCATTGTTGTACTAGTTTATATTCCCAACAGCGCAGAAGTGTTCCATTTTTCCTTCCTGGCTAACGTTTGTTATTATTTAATTTCTTCATTACAACCGTTCTTTTTGGAGTTAGGTGGGTTCTCAGGGTTGTTTTAATTTACATTTCTCAAATTAATATATTTCTTGGTCATTTGTACTACTTTTGAGAAGTATCCATTGATCACAAATGCCAAATTTTATTTTGGCTCTTTAATTTTGGAGAATCTAACTTGTTGAGTTATTTATATATTATAGGTAGTAGTCCTCTGTCCAAGGAACACTTGTCAAAATTAGGTTTCCCATTATGTATGTTGTCTTTTCACTGTCTTAGTTTTTTTCTTTCTTTTGGTGTGCAGAAATATTTTAATTTAATTTAATTTGTTGATTTGGTACCATTTCTTGTGCAATTGGCTATGCCTATGCTTCAAGAATTTTACCTATTTTTCTCTTGCTGTATATTAAATGTTTCTGTGTTATTAGCATTTAGATATTGGATCTATTTTGGTTTTAGTTTAGTGCATAGTGAGAGATATGTGTCTAGATTTAGTCTTCCCCATATGGATAGTCAGTTTTCATAGGACCATTTGTTAAAGAAGTATCCTTTCTTCCACTGTAGATTTTTGTTCCCTTTGCCAAGGGTCAGGTAGCTGCATGCACCTGGAGTTGTACTTGCATCATTTACTCTAGTCCATTAATACACGTCAGTTTTCATGCAAGACTATGCATTTTTCATGGTAGCTTTTTAGTATAATCTGAAGTTCAGTACTGTGCTTCCCCTTGCTTAGTTCTTGTTGCCTAAGATTTTTTCCTCTAGTTCTGTGAGGAATATTATTGATATTTTAATTGGGGTTGCATTAAATCTGTATCAGTTTTGGAAGCAGGACAATTTTGACAGTATTTGTTCTGCCTATCCAGGAATAGGGGATATATTTCCAGTTTCTGACGTCTTCTTTGATCTCCTTTTCTTTAGAGTACTGTATTTTATAACTGAGAAAGTCTCTTACTTCCTTGGTTAGATTAATTCCTTAGTATTTAATTTTTCTTGATGCTATTATGAAAGGTACTTTTTCTTTAGTAGCTTTCCTGGTGAGTTTATTATTGGTGTACAAGAACTCTGCTGATTTTTGTGTGTTGACTTTGTACCTCACTATGCTGTTGAATTTGGTTATTAATTCTCAGAATCTTTTGTTGGAATGTTTTGGGTTTTCTACCTAGAGAATCAAGTCATATGAAAGTAATAATTTGACATCTCTTCTTATGTACACTGTTTTTATTTCTTTCTCATCTTTTATTGCTCTGGCTAATGCGTTGAAAACTATATTGAACAGAAGTAGTGATAGTAGACATCCTTGTCTTGTTCTTTATTTTAGAGGAAAAACTTTTGGCTTCTTCCTGTTTATATGATACTGGCCATTGGTTTGTCTCAAATGGCTTTTTAGTAGATTGAGATAAAAGTCTTTTATACCTATTTTCTTCAAGGTTTTATCATGAATTAATGTTGGATTTTGTCAAAGGCTTTTGCTCAATTGAGATGACCTTGTGATTTTTCTTCAGGCTCCTATTTATGTGATGAATTATATTTGTTGATCTGTAAACAATAAAGTATCCCTAAGATGAATCTTACTTGATCATAATGTATGATATTTTGTATCATAGTGTATGATATTTTAAATAATTTGCATTCTGTTTGTCAGTATCTTCTTGAAGGTCTTCGCATCTATGTTCATAAAAGAGACTGTGCACTTTTGGTTGGCTTTTTTCTGGGTTGGGAATCAGAATAATGCTGTTTCCTGGAATGACTTTTAAAGTACTCCCAATATTTGAAGTTTTTAAAATTTTGAAGAGTATTTGTATTAGATCTTTCCTACATGTTTTTAATAGAATTTGACAGGGAATTCATTGGGACCTGACATTTGCTTCATTGGTAAGATTTTTCTTTTTCAACTTCATTGCCTGTTAGTTGATCATTTAGTGTTTTTTAAATATATCTTATTAGCACAGTTTTGGTAATTTATGTATGTCTAAGAATTGATCTCGTGGTTCTGAATTCTCCAAATTATTGGAGTATAGGTTTTAAAGTAGTAATCTTGTGAATTTTGGCCATGTTCATTGTAATTTTACCTTTTTCACTTCTAATTGCGTTAACTTTTTTTTATAATATTGGCTAGGGGATTATTTATTTTGCTTATTCTTCCAAAGAAATAGCTCTTCATAGATTCTTTGTATGTTTTCTTTCTCAATTCTTTAATTTCTGCTTTGATGTTTATAATTTCCTTCCTCATACTAGCCTTGAATTTGAATTGTTCTGGTTTTCCTAGGACATTTTGGTGCATCGTTAAATTATTTATTTGGACTCTGAAAGTTTTTCTGATGTAGGCATTCTACAAGCGTCCCTCTTAGGACTGCTTTCATTGTCTCTCACAGGTTCTGGTACATTAAACTGAAACTACCATTTCCTTTTAAGAACTGTTTAATTTCTTCCTTGATTTTTTTTTGTCCCATTGATTATTCAAAAGGCTATTATTTAATTGTATGGATTTGCATAGTATCCATGGTTTCTTTCACCCTTGATTTGTATTTTCATTGTGCTATGACCTTAGAGTAACTTCAGCTTTTTTGCATTTGCTTAAGTATACATTATGCACTGACTGTGGTCTTTTTGGAGAATCTGTCCCTCCTTCTTACCTTGACCACGCTCTCTCTCTCTGCTGCTCGCTGCCTACTACAACGCCATGAGCAGTTTGCCCTTTGCTGCGCCCCTCTCCCATGCCACCCTGTCTTGGAGTCAGCACACTAAAAACCCCACAAATGTGAGCCAAAATAAAGCCTTTGCTTCCTTAAATTGTGGGTGTTGGGTATTGTGCCCCTGTAAGGAGAAGATAACCAAGGGAAGGCCTGTTCTCTGGGTGGCCCACTGTTTCACTTCGAAGCTGCTTACTCTCTGCACTTACCCTGTAGCTACGGGAACAGCTTCCCTTTCCAGGAACTGAGCCTTCCTCTCTCCACTGTCTTTTTTCTCTATTGTGGTCTTCAGCCGCAGTGATTGTGGTCTCCATTGTGATGTCTGCATTGTACTTCAACTTCTCTGGAGATTCTGATGTTCCTGTCAGTTACATCCTGACTCTTGGCAATTTCCTTCTTTTGTCTTTATTCAAGATATTACTTTCCAGCTGTCGAGATTGGGATCTTGCAGTGGTTGAATTTTGCTGCTAATCTCTGCTCTACCATTGTATCTTCCTGTCTACTCAGTATTTTCAGCATCATTCTTATCATAACATTCAAAATAATGTATCTCTAGGCTGCATTTCTACCAGTGATAGTCTCTGGTTCATGCTTAGCTGCACTTCCTAAAGCTATCCCCTAATACTTTGCTCAAAACAAATTTTCCAAAGTGAGGGTGCACTTCACCGAAAATTCCATCCACTGATGGAATTCTACATATGAAACATGCTGTTGTCCACCAGTATGACTGCAATGTAGCACACAATTCCTTTCCTCCAAGTTCCAGTAACTCACTGTCCAATGTTTTGACATAGCATCAACCACACTGCCTTAGACAGGATTATTTTGTACATGAAAGAATCCTTGAAATCCTTGGCATAGGCATAACCTCCCAAGTGCACAATCCTGAGTTATCAGTCCCTATGACTCCCACTCCAAAGCCCTGCTGAAAGTCAGCAAAGGCTCTTCTGATGAAAGCTTCACCCCACCAACCAGCAGGACTCCCAAGAGGAGCTTTATTTTCTTAGCCATGTGTTACTACTTTAAATAAATCTTTTACAGCTCTGAATTCAGTGTCTTTAATTCTCTCAACATTTTTGCCTTGCTGAGATTTTTCAACATTGATGTCTATCTCATTGATGTTAAAGAAAAAGTAAGTGAAAGGCATTATTTCAATGTGAGCTAAACATAATTGCAAAACAGAATGAAACACAATTTCTTATTAATATATTTGAAAACTCTATGGCTTTAATATACACATTTAACTCACAGATAGTTCCTGTGATCAGACAACCCTGAAACTATCTTTGTTCAGAAAAGAAATGTTGGGGTGGTTGTAATGTGGAAGGACAGGTTGTTCCTATTTTCCAGGAATTGGTTATCGTCTGCTCACCATTCATCCCTTTTCTAGTTAGAATCAGAATCTTCCCACCTCTATCTCTGCTCACATACATTTAGGACCACTTTACTCCACCACATGGAGTCTAGTCAGTTACAACGAGTCACCAGTCAAAGCAGGATGGCTCAGTCAGTCCCATTCTCCATGCAGAGAAGCACAATTTCTGTGGATAAATGATACTGTAATATTCCCTTGATCATACAATCCAAAATGTGGATGTATGACTCAAAGTGAGACAATGTTTCCTTCCTTGAATTTCTACAGTGGAAGAAAAATATAGCACTTTCATCCTGAATCATGAGTTATTAAGAAATAAACCTTAAAGAGTTCTCTTTTATAAAGGCACCTGAGACAGTAGTACAAAAAGTATAGACTGGTGATAGTCATGGTGGAGAGGAAAGAAAGATTAAGGTATCAAGAAAGAGTAATGATGCTGTTTAAATCTCCCACTAGTTTTGCTACTGAAATATGCTCCATTCTGTCTTGCTGTGGTTTGGTTATGTGAGCACATTTTGTTTTATACTTGCTATTTTTGAGTTACAGTTGGTCGCTTGGGACTGAAATGTCACAATATAAGATTTAAAATATACATAGATGTACGTGAAGGAGTTGCAGCATAAGAAAACATAAAATTATATAATTAAAATTCAATAAATGTTCATAGAAGTGATAGATGTGTGTAGAATGGTATCTTAGTACATTCCAGGATGTGCTGGCAACATGCAACAGATTTATTACAATAGAAATATATTTCTTATAATTCTGAATGATGGAGGTACCAAGAATATGGAGTTGGCAGATTTGGTGTCTGGTGAAGATCTGCTTCTTGATTCACAGATGGCTGCCTTTGTGTGTTTGTACTCACATGGCAGAAATAGTGGAGAGAGTTCTCAGGGCTCTTTTATAAAGGTTTAATCCCAGTCATACATATGGAGCCTTCCCAACTTCACTTCCACTGCCATCACATTAGAGATTGGGCTTCAGCATATGAATTTTGGGAGACACCAACAGTTAGTCTATAGTAGATGGAGGGATAAAAGAAGGAATCATGGAAGCCAGATTTGGTGGTGCACATTTGTAATCTCAGTACTAGGGGAAGATGAGGTAGGATGATAGAAGTGTGAGCCTATCCTGGGCAGTTTAGTAACTCAATGAGACCTTCCCTGTCTCAAAAAAAAAAAAAAAAGGCTTGGATTCAGGATGTAACAGTTCAAAAGCCCTGAATTGAATTCCCATTCCTTGTCACACACACACACACACACACACACACACACACACACACACACACACGGAATGGGTGGCAAACTTTGAGCATGACTTTACATGGGAGGTAAGAGTTTGTTAGCAAAAAGGAAAGGTAGAATTCTCTCTGCTTATGTGTTCATACATAAATGGAAGCAGAAAGAACATCTGAACTAGACTTCTGATGTTAACTACACAGCAATCTTCACCTAGGAAGTGTTAGTTCATTCTTTCACACTCCTTGAAAAATTCATGAATCTAAGTCTTATTTAAGAATAATAAACTTATTTTAAAACATGAAAGCCTCTAAAAGATTGCTGCTCATTTATACTATACTATAAATGAATATGATTGTTTTAATGTATTCAAAATACAACTGATACCACCCAATTTGAAGAATGCATGTTTGTAATGAAGACCCTAAAAGTCAAGTAAAATCATTACACTACTGAAGAAAAACAAACAAACAAACAAACAAAAAAAAAAACGAATCTTGTTTTAACAATTACTAATTCTGTTGTTGGTAATTGAAAATCAATTGCTTGTGACCATGATACAATGAGAAACAGGTGAAGCCAGGGCCAAGACCTGCCCTTCCAGCTCAGACTCTCCATGACCAGACTCTTCCAGCCAAACCCCCCAAACAACAAGTTAACAATGGGCTCCTATGACCCAACTACCTTCCCAAAGGTGCACCACTGAACAAGAATCTACATTGAAACCATAACTGTAACATTTCCCCGTCTCAACATTTCTTTACAAGATAATTGCCTATTTCAAGCAAAAAGAGTAACCCCATACTTGGGGTTTTGTTAGGTATTTAAGATTTATATGAGTAAAATGTCTGGTAATAATAGTACAAGGTCAAGAGGAGGAGTTATCAAAAGAATCACATTTTTTGAAGCTTTATATTTTGTATTAATTCATAAAATAGTAATCCAAAGTAAACAGTATTTTAAAATTAGCATTTCTTTTACTTAATGTTACATTAATCAACAATTTTTTAAAGTTTCTCTAAAAAATAAAAATTCTTTTTTTTAAATTTTATTTAAGGAGAAAAAGAAAAAAAACAGAAAAAGGTACAAGTTATACAGAATTTCAGAAAAAATAAACAGTAGGAAATCACTAGTTAATAGATTATATATTGTCATTTTAGAAATAGTTGTTCAGGTTACAAAATTAAAGCATATAAAGTAGACATTCAAATACTGAGACTGCAAACAGTTCTGTTCAATGATCCAACAAAACTCAGTAATATGGTTATCTATCTTATACACTTAAATATACATGTAATTTGTCCTTTAGTGCACTTTCTTTTCCTCTCTTTTGTACAATGACTATTACACATTTTGGGTTTTATTACTCCCACAGTTCTTATTACTGTTTTTTGGTAATTGAAAATCAATTACTTGTGACCATGATACAATGAGAAACAGGTGAAGAGAGTAAAACCAAATGTGACATAACAGAACAGAGTCAGTCAAATCAAAAGGATGGACATAGTATATAATGTGAAAACAAAATACAAGGTGATCAACAATGGTTACCATAATGCCTCTTGCTATCTTAAAAAGAATTGCCTATATCATTAGTTATAATAAAACTGAACAAAACAGTAAACAACAAAACCAATAAAACCAAAACATTGGAGACATTACAGGACTTCAAAAGAAGATAATAGTCAATCAAAATGGGCATCATAATGAATCTTCTTGTCTTCACAGTTGTTGCCTATACTTTCAAACTTGGTACTATCAAGCAAAACAGAATAGAGGGAAATCAGTCAAAACAAGATGGTGAGAGCAATACAGGGTTTCAAATCAAATTAATAGGAAATCAAAGTGGGTTACTATAATATATCCTGCTATTTTTTAAAAATAAAATTCTTAAGATATATATTAATAGCTATCACCATTAACATGACAGACACTATTTCTTTAGTATAAGCAAGCACTCAATCAGCTGTGCATACACAGGATTTACTGAATTTACCACAGTCTTTAATATCTGGTTTCAGTGCTGTTTTATTCAAACATAATGCAGCCACCATTTGGGGAGCACCATCTGATTACTGGTCAGTGGGAGGAAAAGTAGAGGCCGCAGAACTCCCTGTTACTGTGCTCTGCTTTATATATAGACAGTGGTGGATCCTTGGGTAAATTGTGTCTGAAACACAAAATTGTTTAGGTATGAAAAATATAAAATTCTTAGGAAAAATTCTAAATCCTGGAAATAATGTATCTGCAATCTCCAATGTATTTGGAGGACATTACTTTGGGAAGATTACTTGCAAAGTAATGTTACTTTCCATTTAACAGTTAAGAATGGAGAGAGGAGAGCCCATTGCTATACCAAGAAGTCTGTGGAAATGCGTCTCTTAGAAATCTGTTATTCATAAACTTGGGAGCTAAAACATATTAACAACACATTAAACACTGTAGGCTTTAGTTGGAGGGAGAATTCAACAGCTCCGCTGGTGGCAAAATTCTTTACAGTTTACGTCCTAATATTTAAAGAAACGTATTTGTGTATCCCAATATGTTAAGAATGGCATCATCACACTGTATTTATTTTCCATCTTGGAACATAATATTTATAAGAATCATCTGTGAAGGAAAGCTTTTGTCTTTGCTTGTCTTCATTTAAAATATTTAAAGAGTTAAAATGTCTAAATTTTTTCATTCAACAAAAATTTAAGGGGGCTGGGGATTTAGCTCAGCAGCATAAGCACCTGCCTTGCAAGTGTGTGGTCGTAAGTTTGATCCCAGGTACCAATAAAAGTGAAAAAGCAAAAAAAAAAAAAAAATTAAGTTAATAAATATTTCCTTGCTCTTCTAAAGACAACAATTTTAAATCTAGTCTATGTAAAATAATCTAAAAAGAAAATTCTTATTTTTTGTCAATTAAACTGCATTTAAATAACATTCCTAAGACATTTTTAATCCATGCTTAACAAAAATAAAAAATTAATGGATAGGGAAAGGCCAAGCGAAAAGAGTTTGTTTCCTCAAAACTGTGGAAAAAGGGACCAGAAATATAGCTCAGATTCTGTCTGGCAAATGCAAGGCCCTGTATTTGATGCCAGGTTAAAAAAAATCAGAAATAAAACAAAGCAAAACATCACAATAAAAAAATTTTACATGGTTTACATGTCTACAATGTGATCCAGCACTCTCTACTGGCTCTATTAAATATATAGGATAATAAATGTGAGTACTAAATTATTTTAAGAATTTTTTTAAATTATAGAATAACTCATAGATTATATTATAATCTGATAAAAATTCATATTAGGAAGAAATCCCATTTTGACATTGAAGTATTAAAATACAATGCGTGTATATTCAAATTTTATATTCAATTATTTTCCATTCAGCTATGTAAGCACATTCCTTCTGCTGAAGGAGACAGGACAGGCAAGTTCAATTTTGATAGAATAACTGTGAAGCAACAAAGACAGTCTTTATATGTTTCTGACTACAGCTTGGATTTCCATTTATAAAGTATGGTAGCTTTAATTTTTGTGTCATTTAATATATCCAAATTATGCCAAGGATTTAGCTCAGTGGCGTTAAGTGCCTGCCTGGCAAGCGTGAGGTCATGAGTTTCATTCCTGGTACCAAAAAATAAAATAAAATAAAATAAAATAAAATAAAATTGCTTGCTTCTATAAAGATCCAAAAAAGTCCACATATTACAACTGGTTGTTATATGCAAATTTCCATCCCTCTTTTTCATACCACCTATAATTTATTCTTCTGTAAGTTATTTGTCACAGAAACCTGATCCTTTGTAACGTTAGTACTCTTCTGTTCATAACTGCTGATATTGTTCAGCGTATTGTCCCATTCCTTGTTTATATGTATTTTCACATCTATTATGCATTAAAATGCATGTAGTTCTTTACATTTAAACACACACATGTATAGATGAATGTAACCACTACCGTCATCAAGGAAAGATGAATATTTTAACCCTCAGGGCACACATCCAAAGAGAGAGGTACAGTCAAAAGTCCAATAGAAGTCACAAAGTGAAATAAGAAGAAAAGTTGAATGATTTTGTTTTGAGACAAGTTTGAGCTATGTAGGTCAGGCTGGCCTCTGACTTGCTTTGGAGACCACACTGGCCTCCATCCTAATGCAATCCTTCTGCTTCAGCCTCCTGACAGCTGAGATGACTGTATAGGTGTACACCAGCAAGCTGGGGTGATCACACATGATTTTAATTCCTTCCAACGTACTTTTTTTTTTTTTTTTTTTTTTTTGCTATTCTGGGGATTGAGTCGTATGTGCTAGGCAAGTACACTACCACTGATCCACCTCCCCAGACCATTTTTTTGTATTATTAAAACTTGATATTTGCATATTTTTGTTGACTTGATTAGGACAGAATTGCACTTAGAAGTTAAGAATTGAGGAAATCAGTTTTAATCATCTTTGCTTTGTGTGACTTCCATAGGATGGTTTTTAGAATTCACAATTTGAACGTGAAATTATTATTTAGATTAATTTTCTAAATTAAAATGTACTTGAAAAATTAAAAGTACTTCAGTGTTTTCCTCAGTTATCAAGTTGACTGCCTTCTAAATGTTCATCATCGTCTTATTAAAGCATTATGTATTGCTTCCATGTATTTCAACTTCAAAAGTCATCATTCATAAAGCTAGCAATGAAGTTATATAAGAAAAAATACTACACATAAGAAAATCAATTCCGAGCAAGGATTTCACTTGGGCATTATGTGCAGATGATCCTTTCTGTTTAAATAAACATTGCATAAATCTTACACATAGTGATGTCACAAAATATTCTACTAACAATAAGATTATTACATTATGCAAATGCAGTACTAACCTCATAAACTTGCTTTCTGAACAATCCTTTCAACTGAGTACATTGAAAACATCATTGATTTCCTGGAAAAACACAATACAGATTATTTTTGTAGCTTTCTCTTTCTTCTTTTCTTTTCTTTACAGAGTCATGTAGCAAAGTATTATTCTAATATATTTGCATATTTTTTTTGTTTTTACCTAAAAAAATCTCAATAGAAATATTATTTACATAATATTTTTTCATTACATTATGATAAATTATAAAATTTTTCTTTCAATATTTAGAAATAGCTTCATTAAAACCTATCTTTCTGAAAACATATCCAGAATACTTATAAAATACTAGTAACAAAACATAATAGAAGAAAACAATGTGTAAGCAGTTTACTTTTTTTTATAGTTTCATTTCCTTAAAAATGTATGGGCCAGAGATATAGCTCAGTCACACCACAACTGCCTGGCTAGCACCAGGCGGTGAGTTTGAGCCCTGGTACCAGAAAAAAACAAACAAAAAAATCAATGTGTGTTTTTTTTTTTAATGAAACCTGAGCTATTCTTTTCTGTATGACTAAAGAAACCATAATTTAACTGTATATATGCATTAATTTGTGATTATTGTTTGAAAGATGCTACATTAAAAAACAAGTATTTACAAATTATTAACAGATAATTACACAATTTTTGTATATTTCATTTGGGCTTGCTTTTTAAGAGATCTATGACATTAAAAATACAATGACTTTATTTATTTATTTGGCAGTACTGAGAGTTGGATCTGGGCCTTCATACCCAGATACACCCCTCATCCTTTTTACATTATTTACTCAGGATCACACTCTCACTGGGTTATGCTTCAGTTTAAGATCCTCTGCCTCACCCTCCAAGAATACTAGGATTAAAGGCATGCGCCACCATGGGTGGCTAATGATACATTTATAATAAATGTCCACAATGTGTGTTTACTAGTAGTACATAATCAACTGAGGAAATCTCTGTTTAAAAATCTAAAAGAAAATATATACCTACAATGTTTAAGAAATTATGTCTTATGAGATATTTGACAGTATTTAAATGTCAAGTTAGTATAAGAATAATTTATTTTTTAAAATGTACTAGTTTTCAATAATTTCGATAGAAGATCTAAAGTGTATTTCTCTGAATAGCCACCAGATGGCTATATGGGCCCTTTGAAAGCTTAGTTTTGTTTTTGTATTGTTTTGTTTTGGTTAGTTTCTTTTACAGAACTAAAGACTCAAGCAATTTTTACATAATTTCTATGGAACTTTGAAATAGCTGAAGTATAATCAAATAATGGAAGAATATGTACAATGACATATGTGTGTATATAGTTTTGATTTTTGTATAATGAAGACTGAAGTGAATTACTTTAATTAATCCCTAAATCACAGAACTTGAAAACAGTTGATCGTTTTGCTATATTTCAACACAGACTCTTAGTCTTGTAAGTAAAGAGCTAGTGAAATAAAAGATGTGCACTTTTCCATTTTTCCTTCAATTTGGCCTTACTTTCATTGACAAATTACAGCTTATGTGCATTATTCAGATGATATAAATGTAGGATTAAGGAAAAGACAGCAAAATTACCTGGAAAGTTGCCCTGTAAAATAAAAGATAGTTTCTTTATTCAGGAAACTACATTTGCCCACTTTACCTTCTGTGAATGCATTTATAAAGAAAATTAGGCCAAATGAAACTATGCCTCAAATATTTCTGATGTTGAAACATCATCAGCCCATTTTGCTCAGGAATATAATTCTCTTTCAAGTAATTAGCTTTCTACTATCATGAAAAATAACTAAAATAAAAGCACTGCAACTCTGTCAAGTGTTACTAATTAATGTAATTGATACTTAGAAATATTGGCACAATGGATGGTAATTTAGTTTTCCATCATTTTCTAAAAATAATATTCACTTTGATATAATTCTTCAGTTCTATGGCAGAATATAGTTGTGTATATTCACAATTATGAAGGTTTACTCAGAACAAACATTTTGCCTTTTTCCAAAAATTCAAATGCTTAATTGGGAATGTTAGTACTATCTTGTTTTAGCCCAACAGTCAATGAATGGAAATGCAATTTCAGAGAGTATGCTGGAATGACCGTTAATGCCGTCTTATAATGTGCTTACACATTACCACTCGGAGATAGTAAATTGGCATTTCTGTCATCTACATCTGACTCAGTCTTGATCTCAAGCATCTATTCTCCGTGATTAAGAAGCAGAAAAAATAAAAATAAAACCTCAATAGTGAAACGTTCATTTTTACTTCTGTTGTTTTTATGTTTTAGATATTTTAAATTTCTCTCATCTGGAAGGGCCTTCTCTTCATTTCTATATGGTATTATTTGATGGAAGGCAAAATACTCATCCTCTTGATGGCAGTAAGCACCCTCTACTTGGCTGCCATTTTCTCAGGTCGTGTTGTCTCCGTGGGGAGAACCCTACGGCTTCATATACCTGGATGCCCTACAATACTTCACTGAAACACTTCACGGTCCTCTAGGCTTCTCCTCATCTTCATCTCCTCTTTAAACCCTTGAGAATTTCTGAGCGCTTAGACCTGGACACATGGGTTGTCTGAAACCTACCCACACTGCTGGATAACTTGACACCTTCACTTTTACTCTTCCTTTGTGAACCATGATGTTTTGATGAGCAAAGAGAGACAGTCTCTTCTCAGCTTTCAGGCAGAAAGCAGGACACAAAGACAGGCTTTCTGTTTTTTCTGTCCCCATCTCCTTCCCTGTATTTTATCATCTCTCATTAAAACATTTTATCTCTTCTCTCAGAGCTGAGTTTGTCCCCTTTTTCAAATCTCTAATCTTGGACCAACATTGGAAGTTGGTCTTCTACCTTTGAATTGCACATGATTTTCTTATACCCTTCAGTCCCTTCTTTTATAGATTTTTGTAGGGATTCTTCTCAAAGTTTCCTCTGGCTTTGCTGTGGGATAGTTTAGTAACTGAAAAAAGATTACTTCTCTCAACACTGTCAAATGTTTCAAATTAACCTGTCTATGAAAAAAATATGTTAATTTGAGTTTCAAACTTAGCAAATGGTAATCACTTTATTTTAAGACCTTCCTTCTGTGACATAAGGAATTAAAAATCGAGGAGCTAGAGAGACAAGAGAAACCAGAACATATAGTGGGAAAACCCACAGGAATTTATTATCTCAAATAGACTATCAAAGTTTTATTAGTTAAAACAACGTGTTAAAATTCTCATAATTAATCACTGCACTGGCAAACTCTCAGCAGTAAACACTGCAATGGTATAGAATTTGTATTTGACTGGCCCTCTAACCTTTGCCCTACCGCTTGACAAGGCAAAAAAAAAAAAAAAAAAAAGGCATATTTATCAACTCATTCAAGCATTTGCTCACTCCTCCACTTGTGCTGGATTCCTGTAGAAAAGACTCACTACAGCAGCCATCCCAGCACAATCCCCTTCTCATCTGAACCATTTCTCTGTAGGACACTAAAGCTTCCAAAACATTAAAAGGGCAAAACCAGGGCATCTGTTTATGGTTAATTTTTGTCATGGTGCTGTCCACTTGAGAAAATTCTCTGGGAAAGAATTGGATTCTGTTGCACTTATTACTTTTATAATCAGGAAAAAGAGCAAAAAGAGCATCATAAAAAAAACATGATCTTGACCTCACACTGGCCCAGGGTTTGGCAGTTCTAATTAAAAAGTGAATGTACTCAATGTCTTACAGAATAAAGGCCTTTTATAACAAATAACCTTTTGATGGGGAAACCACACTGTTTGTACACCAAAAAGTAATTTTAAGGCTTATCTTGAGTTAATGCCAGGATAAATAGAAGTGGAGGCTTCTTGCCCTCCTTTTCTCTTTACTAAGGAATCAAAGCAGATCTATTCCAGCATTCTGCTTTTACAAATATTCTACTGTAAATTTTATGTAGTTTACAAGGACAAATCCCTTTCAGTGACATTTTGGAACAAAAAGGAAAATTCTCAATCTATGGTTGTGTGGTGACTAGATTTTAACAATCTGTAAAGAAGAAGTTTTATTGTGAGTGAGGCCAAATTTAATACTGCAATGTTCCAAAAAGTTGTCAACAGTTCATTTAAGGAAACATTAAGGAAACATCTCACTCTTGAAATTTAATTTTGACCCATTTTATAAAGGAGGGAAAGCCTGATTATTTATGGTTCAGCTAAGAAACATTTTTTGGAAACCTGAGTTTATCTCCATAACTTAATGTATGGATCTGCTCCTACATTAAAAGTAGGTTTATTTGAATAGAAATATCTGAAAGTATAGTTTTAAAAGAAACTTTCCATTAATAAGTTAACAGGGAAAATTTCAACAACCACCAAAAAAACCAAGTTCTAAATGCACAGCCATTTTGCAGACTTTAATCTTATGATAAATGATCATTTTTATTATGATAAGTAACTCACAAAATGCTGGACAATTTATAGATCTGCACTACTGAGTATAATAAACACTAAAAACAGATTTGGTGATGAGTATTCATAGACAAATTCAGAGTTTAAGCAGTTCTTTATATGGTGTTTTGTTTATATATCATCTAATATCTCATATTTCCTTACATTTACAAAATTCTTTCATGAGTTTTAATCTAATTTCATATACTTATTGTAAGTGCACAGATCTTGTTAAAATTTATATTTCTTCTCACTCATTTTAGAGGTATGTAAATTATGAAAATTAAATATGTTTATTAAGGTTACATAATTAAACAATAAAAATTGGAATACACTCAAATGAAAGATTTCTGATCTTAAAGTCTTTGCAAATACTTCATTTTCCCTTTTGTATAAATGTAGCACTCATTCATTCATTTTTTCTTATTACTGTTGAGAATACTAAGGTATCATGAGAGTTTCAACGGATTGGTCAAGTTTTTTTAAGTACCTCTCCTTAACCTTGAGCCAAAACTTTTGTGCTGTTAATGACATCTGTGGGCAGGGAAAGCAAGGTTTAGAGAATTGGAAATGTATCCAGTTGTGTTCCCACTGAATTGTCTCATTTGTGGAAATGCCTGCCCTATAATAACTAATCAATAAATAGCAGCTGAATGAATTCATGAATGAAGAAATAAAAGGCCGTATCTTTATACGAAAAGAATAACACTAATAGTATTTGTTTTCCCTGATTTCTACTCTTGAGCATAGAAATCAGTTGTGGAATAGAAGCAAAGAACTGTTTTATTTGTTGAAAGAATTATAATATTTTCAAGACTGACTTTCCTGATCTTTTAATAAGTTCATAGTAAATTTCTTGATATTCAGAATCAAAACAATGATTTGATAACAATTTTAACAATGATTTTTGAACAATTTTGACATGCATAAAACAGAAAATAAAGAATCTTATTACTGTTTTACAGCCTGTGGTGCCTCAACTGTTAGTTCATTTAAAAACCTCATGAATTAATAAAATAAAGACATTATACATTAGAGGTATAATCACACTTAACTGGTAATTAAAATTTCATTATTGCTTTTTCTTTAGTCATATATTCCTTAAAATTTTAGTCACTTTCTCTTGACTTTTCCCTTTTTCTATTTAATTAGGCAAAATATTTGCAGTTTGTTCTAATCTATGTATGAATAGTTTTCATATACCTCCTACTTAGTTAATTATTCTCCCTCAATTTCTCTCTTTTCTTCTATGTTTTCAATTATTACTTTTTAAGGCAAGCAAGTAAATCTTTGATCAGTTCAGTCTCTTGCTCTTAATCTTCTTATTCTCCACAGCATCAGTTGTTAATTTGAGGAATTCATAGCAGAAAGTACAGATACAGTTTTTAACAAACTCACAGGTGACCTTGTGATATTTCATAGAAATGGTAAATAATATCCATAATCCAAGCAGGGTACTACACATCTTTAGCCATTTTGATCCTTGCTACTTCTAATGCCTCAAGATATAATTTATGACAGAGACATTCATGTAAACAAACAAGCAAATGCTGGTGATATTAAAATAAAATAACAAATGCATATTAGCTCATTTTCCTTGGCTAGTCACACACAAGTCCTAATGCTTTGGGGTTTTCCAGAGAATAAGAGGATCTTTTCTTGTAATGAGGCAGCTCTTGGTGAGCTCTTTGATAATTTCAGCTAGACCGTGCCATAGTTGAGGACCTGAAGCATTCAGCCCCATTGCTCATCCTCTGAGAAGGAGAGCAGAGCTGCAGCTTGTTAATAACCAGTTACCTTACAAAACCTCCAGAAAAATGGAGCCACCATAAAAATTCCAAACTGTGGACTTTAGAGAACTTCCAGATTGGTGAACACATCAAGCTGTTGAGAAAGTGGCATTTTTCCTAATCCATAAGGACAGGAGCTCTTGCATTCAGAAACTTTTCACATATTGCTCTGTGTCTCCTCATCTGGCTGTTCAACTGTATCATTTACCGTATCTTTGGTAAATATAATGAACTGATAAAGAGAAGAAAGCATTTCCCTGATAAAAAGCACTGTCATAGCAAATCAATCAATCTCAGGGAGGTGGCCTTGGGAACTGATTTATAGCCCATTGGCTAGAAATACTATTGACAATCCGCGACATACAATTAGCATCTGAGGAGGGAGGCAGACATAGACAACTGAGTCCTTAGCCTGTGGAATCTGACTTTAAGTACAGGTGCATAGTGGCAAAACTGGATTGAATAATAGAACACCCAGTTGATATCCACTGGAGAATTGCTTGGTGTGTTAGGCAATACTCCAGCATTTATTGATCAAAAATTTCCTGCATTGTTTTGAGTGCTGAATGTGTAAGGGAATAAACTTGTTTCTGTGATATAATAAACAAAAATTCAGTAGCAGAAAAAGAAATTTGGAGTAAGAGTACAAAAGTAGGGTTAAAACCTCTTTACCTATAATAGCTAAAAAGGGGAAATATTGGAGCTATAATGGAGGGATATAAAATGATATGCTTAGATTTTTCTACTGTTTTTATTATGCTACATTTATATTTTTTACACTGTCAACAAATCCTCTTTTCTTGTCTCATTACATAATATTTGATACCATAACAGTATTATTTTTATTTTTATGACCTATTAATATCTCTGTAGTCTCCACTCAGTCTTCCATATGGACATTAAAAGTAAATACACACTAAATGCCCACATGTGTTGTACACAGTGCCAGAGGTTGGAGATGTTGCCATGTAATACAGATGGGTTTCTGTTCTCATAAGATGATGGTATAGCATAGGAAAAAGTACAGAATACTTTGCTCTTATGCAAACGTATTAAGATGGTTCTATCCTGACATTTATTTATTCACACAATCACAAAGAGCTTTTAAACCATATGTAATTTTCATGGTTTTACTCATTCTTTGTCATCTCTCTAGTCATATAATATCTAAGCATAACTTTTATTAAAAGACAAATCCATTTTTTGATGTTTATGATAAAAGTTAAAAGTTTTGAATACAATAGCTCCTTTTTCTTGCATATGAAATACAAAGATATTCTATTCCAACTGTGTTCTTTTATTAGGATTGTAAGGCTGGCCGGAAAATTATCTTACATATAAAAACCATACCCTGGTAACCATGGGACGTAGTGCAAGATAATGAGAGAAACTGACCTAACAAAGCAAAAGCATTCATGTTTCTTCCAAAAATTGATTTGATCATATAGCACTTTTTTTTGTCCTACTTTATGAATTTTTGGTGGTTACGTGAGGAACTTTTGAGCATTTCCAAATGTAGAAGAAACTTTTGCACATCTCAGAGATGAAAGTGAGTTGAAGTTGCTATCTTATTTCCAATGAACCATCCACATTTCAGAGCCATGATTTAATTTTCATTTACTCCCAAACAGAACACACAATACTTTAAGAAATATGAATGTAAGAAGAATCAAATGTTTTAGCACCTTAAACATCTTTACATGAAATTGCATTTCAGAATATATTGAATGTTAAAAACCTGGTGCCTTATTATCATGATGAGATAGAAATGGAAAATGGCAGAGGACTACAGGCAATTTATTTTCATGACAAGCCTGTAATATCATGAAGAATTGTAAACATAAACCATTCTCATTGCCATCTCGGGACTGTAATATTGTCCTCCAAAGATGTCACGCCTGGGCCTTACTTATTTCAAATGACTTCTTTCATATTTCCAGGTATTTTTGAACATTCTAGTTTTCAGACCCAACCATTTCTAAAATAAATTAATATTAATCTCCTCAGTTTTACTGAAGAAAATAGTGTCAACATAGATTGCTAGATTTGAATATTTATGAACAATCCAAGCAACTTTAAAAGAATTTAAGCAGTTTTGATGTTTATAAAAATGAGTAAATTTTAGAGAAGATATATGTTTTTTAAAAAAAGGATTTGGACTTTATGTGCATGTACCTGTGTAGCATAATTAGAACTCTAATGACCTGAAGTGCCTAAATTATGTTTGCACTATATCTTGTACTATATATTTCTGACATGCTGATGTAAGATCAAATAAGTGTTAGAAAGAGGAGTTCATTTAAACCCACATTAGAGGCCTGTTTACAGTGATTCAAAATGAGAACATACTACTGTATGTACTTTATAGGGAAAATAGTAAAAAATCTTCACTTTTAAAGGTAAGGGGTTACCTTAGCTTTCCAGAAACATATTGTTATGATATACCAGCTAAAAATATTGACCTTGCTATAATAAACATATTTTCACTGCAATGTAGCCTTTGAGAAATACAATGTTGTTATTACATTAAGGTAAATACTACTATATGCTTATAAATTGTTAGATTCAGTGAGTTGATTAATTAAGGAACAGTAATTATAACTGCTTGCTTAATTTGCTTTCTGTCTATTTCCACCTTCAAATCTTAACCTCTGGGGGCTGGGGATTTAGCTCAGCAGCATAAGTGCCTACCTTGCAAGTAGGCAGTCATGAGTTCGATCCCTGGTACTAATAAAAAAAGGAAAAAGACAAAAAAAAAAAATCTTAACCTCGGGTAAGGAGATGTCTTGCCAAAAAAGTATGAGCTAGACTCCTAGTGTATACTATAAAAAAAATTACAAAAGATTAAATTTTTAGGTCACTAAGGACAGTACTTAATGTTTTATAGTATAACTTCTAACCATTTAAGCACATCTAATACTTTAAAAATCCAATGTAAAGATGGGTCTTTTTAAATTTGTAAGATCTACATTTGCATACCAGAAATACACATTTGCATGCATACTTTCATAACATTTATAGTTTCCCTCAGGTTGATGTGCCCTGGTTATATAATACTGTAAAACAATATTGGATTAGCTATAAAACTGAGAAGCTTACAGTTCATTTAATCATTATACCTCATTTACTACATTTCATGTCTCAGGATTGTTGCAAAGATCAAGTTAGTTATTATCTGCTAAAAGATATGTCCAAATACTTGGCTCAAAGACAGTACTCTACTACAATTTTTTCTTGCTTTTTTTTTTTTCTTTTTTCTTTCCTCATTTTTTAGGGGGAGTAGGGTTAGGAGTTGCTTGAGCGAAGATTTCACTATATAACTCATTCTGGATTTGAAATAGCTGTTGTCCCAACTGATTCTCCTGACTCAATCCTGAAGTTGTGGGGGTTACAGGTTATCACACTCACTATAAAAGTTTTTTCTTCGTACATTTGTACAATGGTATAGATAGGACAGTGGGAAAGTGCTTTTAGATTTTGGTAAATTTTACTTTATGAAGATACTAAATTTGGCCTGGATATTGAGACTTGATGTTAGTGTGGCAGAGAGAAGAAAAGAGTGTTTAAAAAAACTGTGAATATATTTCTGGAATTAGGGAAACTTCTGTGGTTTTAGTCACTAAAGTGTGCACAAAAGGGAGGACGGCTCTGTTAATGAAAGCAAAGGTAAGGTCAACATGGTACTTTAAATGAAGGGCATTTTGTGCCATGTTGAGGAGAGTTGACTGAATGGGTGAAAGAGGCTATTTCTATCACATGCCTTTCTATTTTGAATCCTATTTATACATATCTTGCACAAGTCAATAGCCTGCAGCAATTGTAACAGAATGCTCAAGATCAAACTGATTGAAAATAGTTGGAATGAAGTGGTTATCTTAGTTACTTTTTACTTGTTGCTGAGACAAAATACCTGAAGCTCAAAGTTGGAAAAGGAAAGGTTTATTTCTTACAGTTTTGTGGGTTTCAGTCCATACTCAGCTCCAAGGCAGGCATTGCTGGGCCGCAGTTCATGGTGACTACAAACAGCAAGGCAGAAACTGGCAAAAGAGCAAGACACACCTTCTTCCTGTCATTACATCACATCCTGGCTCCACCCCTATGTGGATGTAGCACTGACACCATCAATCCAAGCACTAAAGAATGAACCAATCACACATGCATAATGTAAACGCAAGAGGCCTGGGGGCCACCCACATAAACCACGACAATGGTAAAACGTTTATATTTGCAAAGCAGCATCAATAGAAATATGAAAAATGTTGCTAAAAATTAAGACATGACATTAGAAAGGAACTAAGGATGACTAAAGAAAAAAATAAAACAAAAGATCAAAAATAGAATAATTTCTCTAGAGTAGAAATGTTGTCGTGAAGTAAAGTAATTGGAAAGTACAGTGTACAGACTATAAAACTGTGGGATGCATTAGTATTCCCATGCATTTAGCTGTGAGGAGACAATATTTTCTGGTTTTGGGGGTTTTTTTGAAGAGAATAAAACCAAATGAAATAAAACAGAATAGAGTCAATCAAAACAAAACAATGAATCAAAACAAAACAAGATTAAAGGAAATAAATAATGGCTACCATAATGCCCCTTGTTATCTTCAAAATAGCTGCCTATACCATCAGGCATAATAAAATCAAACAAAACAGAAGGAATAAAACCAGTCAAAACAAAGTAATGAGAGCAACACAGGACTTCATGATAAAGTAATAGTAAAACCATAGTGGCTACCATAATGCCTCTTGTTATCTTCCAAGTAGCTTCCTACACCATCAGACATAATACAAAGCAAAATAGAATAAAACCAATGAAAGCAATACAGGGCTTAAGAACAAGATAATAGGAAGTCAATATGGCTGCCATAACATGTTCCGTTATTTTTGAAATGGCAGAGGCTGGGGATTTAGCTGAGCGGTGTAAGTGCCTGCCTGATAAGCGCAAGGTCATTTGTTTAATCTCCAGTACTAAAAAAAAAAGAAAAAGAAATAGTTGCTCATGCCATCAAATATAACAAAACAAAGCAAAAAAAAAAAAAAAAAAAAACAGAACAATGAAAACAATACAGGATTTCAAAACATGATAATAGATTAATAATGGCCACTGCCTTCCTTTTCAGACATTTTCTCCCTTTCACTTTCACAATACCTATTGTACATTTTGAATCCCGCTAACTCCTTTAGTTTTTATACTAGGGAGACAACACAATGTTCACCCATGTGACTCTGAACCATTTCACCCATGAGCATGATCTCATGTTGTATCCATTTACTTACAAGAGCCTTGAGGTTATCTTTCTTTATAACTGAGTAGCTTTCCATTCTATAGAGAAAAAAAATACAGTCATCTACAAAAGAAAACCCATAAGAATCATGGCAGATAGACTTCTCAACACAAACCATCAAGTCTAGAAGAAGAAAATCTTTGATGATTTGCATTGAGAAGTCTGTCTGTCATGATTCTTACGGGTTTTCTTTTGTAGGTGACCATATTTTTTCTCTAAAAGTTTTTAATATTGTGTTCTTGTGTTGAATTTCTCGGATCTTGATTATTCTGTCTGGGTATAGATGTATTTTGGTTATAGCTAGCCGGAGTTCAATATGCCTCACTTATCTGAATGTCACATCCTTTCCCCATGTTTGGGAAGTTTTCTGCTATTACTTCTGTAAATAGACTTTTAATGTCATTTGTATTGACCACTGCTTTTTTTACTGAAGCCTATTATTCTAAAGTTGTGTTTCTTTGTATTGTCTTGCAGCCATTGAATTGTTACTTCTTTGTTCCTTGTTATTTTTAAGAAATCTTTCTTTTCATGATTGTAAGATTCAAACCTGTCTTCAAGGTTTTAAAGCCTATCTTCAATTTCTTTCAAGCATTTTTTCCAGCTTTCTATGGAATTTTTAATTTCCTGGATATTTCTTTTAATGTTTAATGTATTCTAAATATTTTTATATTGTTTATTCAATGTTTCATTTTCCTATGCTCCTCTTTTTTTATGTATGTCTTCTTTAGAGGTGTTTAGCTTTGTTTTGCCATATTTGACTTTATTCTCTCCCCCCCAAAAAAGTAATAAGAACTAAGGAGTAATAAAATCCAAAATGTGTAAATTTTGTTGTAAAAAAGAGAGGGAGAAAAAAAAAAGAGCTCTAACGGATATAACAGCAAGTGTGTTTAGGGATGTTAAATAGCTGACTATATTAATGTTTTTGGATCATTGAACACAGCTGTTTGCAGTCTCTCTGTTTGAATGTCTACTTTGTATTCTTTGATACTGTGATTTGAGCAACTATTTCCAAGATGATAATATGTAATCTATTAACAGGTGATTTCTTACTGTTATGTTTTTTTTTTTTTGTAGTTCTGTATTATGTGTAACCTTACACTGCTTTGTTTTGTTTTGTGTTTTTCTCTTTTTCCTCTTAAATAAAAAAAAAAAGAAAAGAGTTAAGAACAAGTATAATAATATGTTCTACAGCTTTATTTTTTTTCCAGATTGTGAGATTTTTCTACCACGTAAGAAACAATGTATTGAAATGAAGTTTTCTTCAGTGCTTGTAATATATATTATCTTATCTCTTTGTAAATTTAGGAAAATTTTATATAGGAAACAGTGAAGTAAAAAAATCACTTCAGATTTATGGAATTGTTCTAAAAATAATACCTTAATAAATTTGAGTAATGCAAATGAGAAAATCTGAGAGGTTAAGTATGGACTGTAAATAGGCTATACATTAATGAATCTAATGGAGAAGATTCTGATTGTGTAAATCTATAAAAATAAAATATTAATGATTTGGAATGAATGCTGTTCACATTACTTTACATAGCATTATTTTTCTCATAGTAGGCACCTTGCAAATTTCTGCTGAATGAATCAATTGTCCTTAAACCACCTGGAATCAGTTAGCCTAATACGTTTACCTGGAATACAGGGTACTTTTTCCAGAGCTGAAGATTTGTCTGTTGCACATTTAAATAGTACAACCATTTCATTTCCTTGCACCTCCAATCTGGGCTTTCCCGTAAATGCCTTCAACTGTGCTGACAGTGTCACCACTGACTACTGTGTGCCAGGGTGCAGGCCTGAGTGGTCGTCCAGACCCAGAGCTGTTGCCCCTGGGCATGTTCCTTAAGTAGCTTAAATGTTCAATTCTAGAGTTTGATTTAAAAAGTATCTGCCAACAATATACTTACAGTACAATAAGCCTTTGAATTTTTCTTTCCTTCTTTCTATTTGCTTTTCTATTTTTCTTTTTTGGAAATGATTTTTCATACACTGGTCATATTTTTAAGAGCTTGGAGTCTTCAAAATGCCTCATAAAAGACATCATTCTATCTGATAAATTTGAAAGAGTTAAAATAAGATTAATATATTTTTAAATTAATATATTTTTAAATCTTAATTTTATTCCTGTTGTTACACCGAGTTTTTATTTTGGTCTAAATTACTGCTCTGTTACTGTTCTAATGAAGTTTTTATTTTGCTATAAATTACTGTTCTGAAATTTTAATTGGGATTTCAGCATACAAAACTGAATTTCTTCTTAGCTTCCTCATTTACATATTGAAGACAGTAAACAATTTAGGGTTCTTGAAGCCAGTCCCTATATTCCCCTATAAAAGATATGAGTATGGGCTAGTTACTTGGTCTGTTCAGTTCTTTACCCTTTTCTATACATCATTATAATTAGAACAAACAAGAGCTACATGTCTGAAAATAAGGTCAGGCATACTCCCCTACAAGCAGACTTAGCTGAGTGTGCCAATGTCTTAGTCACAGTATTCTCACCTGCAGTTATTTCATCTTGCAGCGTAGCACTGCTGTGTCTTTTCTGAAGCTAAGGGAGACTACACATTTTCCATTAATCGGCAGCCCATTGATGATAATTCCTTTTATCATGTGTTATAAAAGTTACTTTTGTTTTTTCTCCTTTTTATTTTCCTCCTCCTCCTGCTCCTTCTCTTCATCATTTTTTGGTACTAGACATTGAATCCAAGACTTTTGCAAAGAGCAAAGACCTAAGAGCTTTTTGCTTGCTTGTTTGTTTGTTTTGTTTTGAATTTTGAGACGCAGTTTCACTAATTTGCCTAGGTTAACCTCAAACTTTGATCCTCCTGCCTCAGCATACCAGAATGTAGCAGCTACATATTATTTTCTAGTGCATGGTAAATTATCTCCATATGATACTTAATATTAAAAACAAATTTTAGATATAGTACATATGACTCTCATTTCTCTCATTAAGAAACTGAAATCTGCTAAGCCTGACGAGTAGCCCCCAGTCACATACTCACTTAGAGGCACTGTTCTCTAATCCACTTAATAAGAGGTTATTTTTATCTTATCTCAGAATAATATCTCTTATATTGAGTACTACCAAGATCATGTTTCTAACCTGAAGAGTGATTACATTTCTCATATGCTAAGAAAGAATTTTAGTAATTTTGCTTTTTATAGAATTATATTAGAATCTGCTTTAAAAAGAGCAAAATTTTGTTCAAAAGTTAATGCATTAAAAGACTGTAAATTATTTAAGTGCTATATAACTAAGTAACACAACTTCATTTCCCTGATGTATACTCTGTGGTTCATTCTAGTAATCAAGCATAGTATATTTAAATGTGATTTAATAGTACTTAGTTGATATATTATTCAATTTCATGTATCATGTGCTCATACAATGTCATCATTATTTTGCCAAAGCAAGTCTAGTGAATAAGTGCTGTGGTTTCCGCTGCTCCCTCAGTATTAGAATATAATTTTCTCCATTATTTATACATATTTTATTTGATATCATGATAATTTTGAAATGAAATGCCTTTTTACTTCCCTGTGTGTAAATGTATATTCATGTCATGTCCAACATAATCAAGATAAAGTTGTGTTTAGCACAAAAGTCCTTTCAGAAGAAATGGTTTTATAGAATAAAGGCCCACTAAACCAAAGCCATTGTACAATGCATGTGATGGCTTAATGGCCTTCTTAAAAATATTCTCGACAGAGCACATTTTGTTAAAAACAACCCTGCAAAATTAATTTGACTTTTGAAAAACTGGTAATGGTTGTAAGGTAAGGATTTCCTGTTAAAGGGAAACTCTTGGCTTAATGCTTCTGTGGGGCAGACAAAATATTAAAATGGAATTTTAATAGTCACTGGTGTATCTGCCTTGTCAGGATCTTCTTACACAAGTTAAAACTTTGAGTGAATCGCTCAATTTCTCTGAACCTCTGATTTCTCTATTCTCTAATCACAAATAGTACTCTCTGCCTAGGAAAAATGGGATATTTATGTTTATGTTATCTGGAAAGAAAGCTTTGCTAAATTTAATTTTTTCTAGGTCTTGTTCCATCAGTGATGCTCTCTTTTGCCTGGTAACTTCAAGAGCTTTCTTTGTCACTTACCTCTTCAGGTCATAAAACCATGACCCTTGCCTTTCTAGCTTTCCTCCACTATGTATAACTCTCATTTCCCTTTCATAAAAGTTTGCTTGCATTTTCTCATCTTTGATGACCCCATACAAAAGAACAGAGAATGTTAGAAGAATGGAAGCTTGTTTAAGGTCGTCAGAATGGAAATATAGACAGAAAAATTAAAACTAACAACATAGTCAGATTTCCAGTTTCCAATGACTGTGTGAGAAACCCGGAAGTCATAATTCCATCCCAACAGCAAGTACAATTTTGACCAAATGAAAAAAATAAATTCTAAGATCCATCAGAAAAGTGAAGTCTAGGTAAAACCACTGTTTCCTCAAATTGGAGAAACACCCAGATGGGTATAGAGAATCACAAGTTACTGGAACAGAAACTGTCAGGCAAAAATCTCAAAGAGCATCAGTGCCAGCAAAACCTAAACTATAATCATGATTTGATGAAGGTTCTGAAAAAAATAAGCTTAAAGATTAAAGAGTACTGGAGGACCAAATCATAGTGAGGGTCACTATGCTATTGTAAGTTTTACCTCCTGGAACTTGAACTGGTTATCATAGTCAATATCAAAGAAAAACTCTTTGTATTTATGAAACAGAGAAGAGAACAAGAAATCATCATGAAAGTTAGCAGCAAATTCCATTTTAACAAGGGGTACAATCAGAAGAAACTAGATAACCAGGGCCTAAACCACTGGGTTTTCCAAGACGGTGTCTACTTAGAAGAGACATACGCCCAACTCTAGCCCATTCCACCTATTCTAGTCCATCTAACAAGGTGAAAAAACTGAGAAGCAATGTGAAATTCACAGTCTGGGATCACGAGTTCACTACAAGATAAAGGCCTCCAGAGCGTGCTGTAGGACAGTTCCTCCAACACATAACAATATTAGTTGTTTGTTTGGTTTTTGGTTTTTTAGTTTTTTTTCCTGAGAATTGAACTCGTGACCTTTGCCAGGCAGGCATTTTGCCCCTGAGCTGTATCCCCAGCCCACATGAAAATATTACTGAAGGTCTGTATGTGATAGGTATCTAGTATATCATGTCAGGTTGTCATAAAACATTAAAACTCACATAAATGTGCAAAGCATAGCTCGAAGAGGCAGAAAACACCAGAATCAGAGTAGTTGCAAAGATGAGTAGTTGCAAAGATGTTGGAATGATCAGGCTGCACATTTAAGACTACTGACCTATTTCCCCAAGTACTGTGGCCTTTGAACTACGCTATATTCCCCTCATCATTTAAAAATTCTTTTTTTTAAAAAAATTTTGAGACAAGATCTTGCTTAGTTGCTAAGTAACCCAGGCTAGGCTTTGACTTGTGATCCTCCTGATACAGTTTCCCCAGAGTTCTGGGATTGCAAGTACATGCCACCATGGTCAGGTTAAAACTACAGTTTAGTGTGCAAAAGACTTTTTAAAAAAAGTAGGCAACATGAAAGTAAGAAGATGAAAATTCCAGGGAAGGTATTTACAAAATCTTAAAGATGAAAACTACTATGATAAAAATGAAAAACACTATGGGAGTAATGAAGAATGCTTTTGGTGGACTAATTAGTAGACAGATACATCTGAGGAAAGATCTTTTTGTCTGAGGACAGGTTAAAAATTCCAAAATGGAAAAGTAAAGAGAAAAGGAAATGAAAAAAATAATTTGAACAGGATAGCCAAAAAATGTGTAAAACTACAAAATATGTACTATATATACAGTAAGAACGTTAGCCAGAGAAGAAAGAGAAAAGAGAAGAAATATTTGAAGCAATAATGGCTTAGGATTTTCCCAAATTAATATCACACACCAACCTCAGATACAAGAAATTCAGATAATACCATGTATGATAAGTATCAGGAAACTACAGTCAGGTATGTTATATTCAAATTTCAAAAGTCAGATATAAACAAAAAGTCAAGAGAAAAGACCAAAAAGAAAATACTTAACTTATCTATAAAGTAACAAAGAGAACAATTATATCTGACTTCAAAAAAAAATAGGGGATACTAGAGTAAATGTATTGAGAAAAAGAAAATAACCTGGGCATCTATTTGCAAAACTAACTTTCAAAAGTAAAGAAGAAATAGACTTTCTCAATGAAACAAAATTGAAGGAATTTATTTCTCATAAGCAAGTGCCTTATAAGAAAACTTAAACTCTTCAGAGAGAAACAGAAAATTATATAATCAGAAACACACAGATCTGCATAAAGCAAAAAGAAGAGTGTCAGAGAAAGGATAAAAACTTATTTTATCTCATTAATTGATGTAACGTAATAGTTCATCTATAATAGTAATAATAATGCATTTTATTATGCATGCTTACGTATGTGTGCTTATACATGACATCAATGATACAAGGGAATGAGAAAAATTAAGAAAAAATTGTTATAAGGGAATGGAATAACATGAAACAGTAAACATCTGAAGCAGTATAGTGTTACTTGGAAGTTAATTTGAAATAATTGTGAATGTACTGGGTATTGTAATTTCTGTAGTAACCGCTAAAATGTTTTTTAAAAGTTTACATAATAAGAAAGGAAAGTAGAATCATAAGCAATGCTGGATTTAAATCTTAAAAGGTAAGAGAATGAAAGAAAAATAGTAAAAACATGAAATTTTAACAAAAACACTTATTCGTTGCTGTTGAGAATGCAAAATGTCACAAATGCTTTGGAATTGAGCTTTAAAGTTTCTTACAAGACTGAATATGCTCCTAAAGTATGATTCAGCAAGTAGTCTTCCTTGGAAATTACCCAAAAATGGTAAATGATACATCACCAAAACCTGCACACAGATGTTTACAGCAGCTTTACATATAGTAGACAGAACTGGGAGGCAACCAGGATGCCCTTTATAGACACAAGAATACACAGCCATATCTCAAGGGTAAAATACTGTTTAGCTCCCAAGTAAAAATAGCAATCAAGCCATGAAGAGGGATGAAGGAATCTATAATGTGTGAGCTAATCTGAGGCAGCTTCATACTTTACAAGTGTAAATATATTACATAGTTTTTAGAACAGTATAAAGTATAGGAGTAGAAAAACACTACTAGTCACAAGAGGTTAGAGTGAAGGACAAAATTTTAAAAAAAAAGAATTTATAGAACAGTGCAAGTAATTTTTGATATTATAATGGAACTATATGCAGTAAAACCCTGGTTTGCAAGCATAAGTCATTCCTGAAACATGTTTATAATCCAAAACACCTGTAAATCAAAGTGAATCCCCCCTAAAAATAATGGAAGTTCAGGTAATTTGTTCCACAAATCAAAGATATTCATATAAAAAGGATTACATTACTGTTATACAATACAAAGTAATGAGGAAAATACAGAATATAAAAAAAAAGTAATCTGCACTTAACTTTGAAAACTTTTGTGGTTGCTATGAGGGAGATGAGACGAGGGTAACTGTGAGGGATGACATTCACTGTAGTAGATTCTCTGCTATCTACTGATATGGTGGAATCTTTCATTCCTCCAACTTTAACATGGAACATGTCTAATTACACTTCTTTTGCCTCCTTTTAATGATTTCACAGAAATGTGACATTGCATTTTCATTAAACAGATTCATCACTCACATTGCTACAGTCATAAATGGTTGGTATTTTTCTAAAAATATGTGCTGTTTCCCACATACATGTCTCCTCCCTATGCAATAGTTAACTGTATCAACTTGAATGAGAAACACCTGAATAAATTGGATCAGCTAGTTCTGGGTGTGGCAGAGGGAATTGACTGAAGATTTCCTGGGATTTACTGTATGTGAACGACAGCAACCAATGGGCTTGACCCCAAAATGGTATATAATAGAAATGAGGAAGAAAGGTTTGCTTCTGTTTATTTGGAAGAGCTCCAAACTTCACCCTCATTTTGGATTAAATCTCCTGACTTCCTAAGCATCCTCTTCAGCCTTCCAGGGTATACCCTTTGGTTTTTCTGATATGGACTAATACAGGACACTACAGTGGGCTCCATGTCTTTGGTTCTTTCCAGTCTCTAGCACATGCAGGCAAACCCTTTGCACTCTTCTCCACGTGACTTTGTGGGTGGCCATTGTAAACCAATCTTGTAAATTCTTGTGTACTATTATATCTTGCACTAAATCTGTTTCACAGTCCTCCACCTTTTCCTTCTCCCTCTCTGCAGACAAGATCTCCATACCTTCTTGCTATTGGGAGATGATCACCCACAATGCCATGAGTGAGAGAAGAAAGCTATTGTCTCAATTCTGATCATGTGACCTTCACCATCACATGCTAGTTGTGTTGCAAGACATTACTCATTTATCAAGTTAAATTATTAGAAATATTTCCTCATCTTGCAGAACATTTGTAGAACAAGCTACTAGCCATCCAAGGTTTTACTGTATATATAAAATCTGTAGAAAAGTGACAAATAGCATAAAAGTATAGATAGAATAAATATTAGTAAATCTAGCTTGGAAGGATAGCTCTTTACTCTTTTGTAATTCTTTAGGTTACCTTTATACTTATTCTATATGAATCAGGTTTTAAGCTTCATTTTTTTATTTTATGAAAAAAGTAAAATAATATTTCATAACAAAATAATAGGTGAACAAAAATAGTCAGCACAATGACTGTTGTTATCTTTAAAGTAGTTATTCAGAGTACAGATATGGGCATTAAAATTTCTTCAGTTCATAGTAGCATAAACTTTACTCTTCAATAAACTAAGGAATGTTAACTGATTTTCACTTTTATCCTTTTCCCTTCCATTTCTTCCCCTTTCTGGTCCTTTTTTTTTTTTTTTTTTCCTTTTGAGTAGGTTCCTCCTATTTCACAATATCTATTGTATATTTTAGACTTTATTTACTCTTTCAACTTCTCACACCAGGAAGACCATACAATGTTTACATTTGGGAGTCTGATTTAATGCAGTTATGAGTATGATCTCAAGTTGCATCCATTTACTTTTAAATGTTTCAAGCTTATCCTTCTTTGTGACTAAGTAGTACCCCACTGTACAAAAATACCACATCTCTTTTTTTTTTAATCTATTATCCAGTCGATAAGCATTTTGGTGGTTTCCAAAATTTAATTATTACAAATTGTGCCACTATAATCATTAGTGCGCATATATTGCTGTGATATGTTGTTTTTAATTCTTCTGGGAAAAATACCCAGAAGGGAAATACTTGGGTTGAAAGGGACCTCTAATCCTACTTTTACAGGAATCTCCATACTATCAGTGGATGCAGTAGTAAGTACTCCTACCAAAATGTAGAAATGTTCCTTTTCCTCAGCCCCTCCACATTTGTTGTTAGTTGATTTCCTGATGGAAGTCATTCTTCCTGGGTGATACCCATTTTTGGACTAGGTTGGCTTAATGTTTTTCAATTCTTTATATGTTTTAGATGGAAGTCCTTTATCTGAGGGATAATTGGCTAAATTTTTTCCCATTATATGGACTGCCTTTTCATTCTTTTGGTGATTTCTTTTGCTGTGGAAAAGCTTTTTAATGTGATGAGATGCCAGTTGTTGATTCCTTTAAGTATTTCCTGTGCAGTCTGAGTTTCATTTGTGAACTCTCTGCCTATACCTATTTCTTCAAGATTTCTATCTAGTTTCTCTTCCAGTAGATTTGATGTTTCTGTTTCAATGTTTAAATCCTTGATCAACTTTAGTTTAGTGCCTGATGATAGACATGGTCTAATTTTAGTTCAAGCTCCAAAAAAATATTTGTTTGATGTTCTTTGATTATCCAGATTAATTTGGAGAATATTAAAAAATTAGTGTGTCACAGTATTTCTTTCCATATTTTAAAAGTCAGGATTTACTAGAGAAACATATAACACAAGACATACAAGTGTGTAAGAAACTACAAGACTGGTTTACAATGATCATGCCGAAAGTCTGATGAGGGATTGTGCAGAGGGTGTCTGTATGCTGGAGACTGAAGGGTCCAGCCCAAGAGCTGGAGCTGACTGCAGTGTCCTCTGCAAGTCCATATCACGAGGCCATTGTGTATGTGATGGAACACTGAAGAGTCACAATGGAAGGCTGAAGAGTCTATGAGGAAGACTGACGAGTCTGTGATGATCATCACATAGAGCTGCTGAATCCCTTGTTAAGCTTCTTGATTTCTCAAGCTGACACATGTATAAAGCATAAACACATACCAAAACACATGTCTAGTTTTATTTTTCTACTACTGAGGCTTGAACCAGAGATGTATGCATGCAAGATAAGTGTCCTACTAGTGTGCTATGTCTATAGCTCTATAACTCAATTATTTAAAGGAAGTTTTTCCCAGTCAATAAAACAAAATCTCTTTTGAGTTACTTTGTAATGAATATTTTATTGAGAGCTTTTGGGATACAAAATATTGCCTTCTAAAATATTAATACATGTATAATGATTGTCTGATATAAAACCAAATATTCTTTATTGCTCAGTTATTGTAAGACAATACTGCATAGTTTATAGTTAAGAAACAATAATTAATAGAGATTCTGAGACAATATTGGAGAGAATAAGTAGAGACAATGTGAAAATATCAAGAAAGTGAGATAAAAGAATTCCAATAGTCTGTGCGTTCTGGGATATAAATTTAGGAATGTTTAGGTGGTATGGTAGAGAATTATGATATGAGAAACTGAGAATGGAAAAATGAAAAATATTAAATTTAAACTATTTTGTCACAAATAAGGAATAGACACTTTATTGCTTAGGGAATAATTCTAGTACAGACAATTAGATTACAGATAGAATTGTACTTTAGATAGTTTAGTTTCAAGTATTATAAAGACTAGCCATTTGCTGCACACCTATTGTCCATTCTTGCTAGCATCTTGCATTACTGTATGACACATTTGTTATATCTAATTAGTTAGAATTTATACATTGTTAATAACTAAACTTTGTTCAAATTATATTAATTTTAAATTATATTAACGATGCTGTTTTGTGGTTCAGGGTCTAAGTAAGGGCCATTAGACAGTTTAATTTTAATTAATCTTTTGAAGTTATTGTACTCAACTCTTAATAAAACATTATTTTGAGGCAGATTTTCATATATGAACAAATCAGTCAGGCTTGATGTGGATTGCTTGAGGACATGATGATTTAATTCACTTTGTAAATCTCTTGCATTATTACCAGATGCTAACTTTTTTCTGAAGACAATAAATTTGATTTAAAGTGTTAGGATAATCATTAAAGTTATTGAACATAAATAATAAATTAAAATTCAGAAAACATGCCAGAAAAGCGACGCTCATCAACCTCTGAAGCTAATCATTTTGTCTTATTTCAATTTCTAGATGAAAGTCTACCAGTGTGACTTCTATTGCTCTCAGATTTTTGGTGAATAATGTAAAATACTCATAAATATTATGGTGTGCATACTAAAATTAAGATCAGAAAAATGTGGAAACTTCCTGGCACAGTAAATCACGACTTATCTACATGCCTGACTTCAGCACCAAGGAACTAGAAGCCCTAGTCCTGACGCTGGTGATGTATTAAACAGCACTTAACAGAAAGGATTGCTTGAGGTTGCTTAATTCATTTCTTAGCAATGATCCAGAACATAAGGCTCTGGTCATGTTGCCAGGAAGTAGGGAAACACCTCCTTGTCAGTGGAGGAGAAATACACTGGAATACTTTTTAAAGTAAATTTCCACAAATTTTCCTTCAAAATTCTTATATTTTATTGATTCTTATTCTAACAAGTAAGAATATAACAGAACAGAAAATATTCTTATTCTGGCAAGTAAGAATGCAACAGAATATAGCAGAAAATATGCTGCATGAGTACTAAAGTGTCTGGTGGAAAGATTTATTCTTGCCATGCATTTGAATATATATTGATTTTTTTCTTTTTAATGTTATAATTATTAACACATGTGTATTACCCAGGATAATGGGTTTCACTGAGACATTTGTATATATCACATGAACTGCTTTGGTTATATCTATCTCGTTATTACCTTCTCTTATTCCCTCTCTCCCTATACCAAAACCAAACTGTGGGCATAGTGCTCTCATGTTCCAAGCATCTTCCAAAACCCTTATGTTTTCTTAATAGGTCTCATTCTACCTTCGTGTCATCTTCTGCTCATGTCCTACCTGCCTTCTTTGGGTATTAAATTTTTTTAGTTCTTCATATATTCTGGATATTAATCCTCTGTCTGTTGACTGTCTGGCAAAGGTTTTCTCCATTTCAGTAGGTTGTCTCTTCACTCTAGTTGTTTACTTTGCTGTGCATGTGCTTTTTAACCTTGTGTAATCCAATCTCTCAATTCTTGCCATTATTGCTTAGCTACTGATTTCTATCCCAGAAATCATTCCCTGTACTAGTATATTGGAACACTTCCCTTATATTTTCCTTTAGTAGTTTCAAAGATTCAGATCATTAAAATCTCTGATTTAGAGCTCCAGTGGTGCAATCAGTTAGCACACGGTACTTATATAAAATCTGTGATTTATTTTGAGGTAATTTGTGTACCTGTTCAGAGATAGGAATTATATTTCAGTGGTTAGAGGTAAATGTTTGGGTTTCCCAGCACCTTTATTGAAAAGGCTGTGTTTTCACCAACACATATTTTTGGTTCCTTTGTTACAAATCAGTTAGCTGTAGGTTGGGTTTATTTCTGGCTCCTCTATCATGTTCCACAGATCTGTGTGTCAGTTTTTTGCCAGTACCATGCTCTTTCTGCTACAATTTACTGTGCAGTATACCTTGAAATCAGGTTATTTTACTGTCTCCAGTATTGTTCTTTTCACTCAGCATTGCTTAGACTATATTTCCACATGAATTTTAGAATTTTTTTGTTTTTCTTTAAAAGTTGTCAATGATATTTTGGTAGAGATTGCTTTGAGTTTGTACATTGCTTTTCATTAGACGACCATTCTAACTAGACTACTTTTTCTACTCTGTGAACACGTGACTGTTTCTCACCATCTAGTGTCTTCTTCATTTACTTTCTTCATTGTTTTATAATTTTCATTGTAGAGGTTGTTCACCTCATTGGTTAAATTTATTGTTTTAATTGAAGTTCTTGTAGGTAGGACTGTTTATGTATTTTAGTCTCAATGAATTAATCATTGGTGTATATGAAAGCTACTGTTTTTTTTTCTGTGTTGATTTTGTGTCTTGTTACTTTGCTGAATTTATCAGTGCTAGCAAACTTTTGTTGGACTCTTCAGGATTTTCTAGGTATAAAATCATATCATGTATTTATTAATAATTTTCCCATCACTGGAATGAGTTACCCACAATTTAAAGCAGAGATTTATTTTGTCTCGTGTTTTAACAGGGCTCAGTCCATGCATTATTAGTCAGCTCCAAAGCAGAAGTCATATGACAGTAAAGCATGGTGGTGGAAGACTGCTTCATTACAGCAATCAAAAAGCAGGAAAAAAGGTGTGCATCAGGAACAAGCATGCACCCTTTCAGGTCTGGATCCCCATTCATTTACCTCTTCCCTAGGCCTCATCCCGTAACAGCACACTCGGCATGAGCTCATTAGTGGACTAAGTTGCCTGTGAGCATACTGTTCCCATATTCCAATCACCTTCCAAAATACCCACCTCTAAACACATGAGACTTTGGGAGCACATTTTAGAGCTAAACCTCAACAATCTGCAGATAAGGATAATTTCACTTCCTCTTTTCCTATGTGTAAACTTTTTATTTTATTTTTTGCTCTATCTATTTGTTCCTGCTCATTCCCAGTACTGTACTGAATAAAAATTACAAGAATGGACATCCTTGTCTCCGTCTCTTTTATTTCATTTCACCACATTGCATTGCCTTTTTTTAATTCCGGATTTTAGAAGAAATGATTTTGGTTTTTAATTATTCATTGTTGATTATAGGGCTTTCATATATTGCCTTGATCATATTTAGGTACAATCTTACTATACCTCATTTAATCAGGGTTTTTATCATGGGGGATACTGAGTCACAGAGAGGCTCTTTTCTGGTTATATCTATTTGAAGTTCTAAATACCATCAGTACCTCTCTGGGGCTGAATCTTCTGCTAGAGGCTTTTATCTCATTTATTCTTTAAGACACATACTGGAGGCATTTAGGACTGCACTAAGTTTGGGTACACAATGTACCCATCACATTTCTGTGGTACTCATCACAGAAAAAAAGGACAAAAGTGTTTGCCTTCATGGAGTATGCTTTTGCAACAAGCTTTGGACAAATACACATTTTTAACATCTGGGTGAGAAATACAATACAGTACAGTTATTTTTTTTTTGAGTTGAAATTTGAATGATTATGGTTTTTCCCAGTATCATACAGGTTTGAATGCAGTATTGTGAAATCAATATTGCTCTTAATATAGATATAGACATAGATATAGATGATAGATTATAGATGATATAGATACAGATATTTTTGGTGGCCACCATGTTTCAACATTTATAAAAACCACTTTTGTGACAATATGCACCAGAAACTTTTTCTCTTCTTTATAGTTAATTACATTGATTGCAATAAATTTTCAAAGGATAATTAATGATTATAATTTAGGAGTATTTAATGAGAATATCAGTTTACCAAACAAATATTATATCCTGGCAGTATACTTTTCCAACTTAAAATATTAGATGACCTGTATAACAGATATGGGCAGAGTTAGACTTATTTAGCAGTAATAACCAAATCAAGCCAAATTAATGTTGGTTGTATACATTTTGACATGCTCTTTGGATTCCTCCTTTGATAAAAAAAGTACTTCTAAAAACATTTGGGGCTGGTTTACAAATTGAGTACATTTTGAAAAGTATTTTTTCAGAGTATAAAATTATATTAATAGAAAAATATAGTTGATGTATTAATAATATAAATATATTATTTTTGAAGACTTCTGAACACAGACTACTCTGTAGGAGGGAAGTATTTGATCTAGGAAATGGTGCATATATATTTTCATGTGGTGTTAGCCAATATGTATATCTCCGCTCTGTTAGTAATCAGAAAGTTTTTTAGAGAGTTTTTTATATTTTAATTGAATTATAAAATATTATAACCTGAAACTTTTACAGTAAGAAAATGTTTATGAAACTTAAAATATAAAAGGTAGATTATGTTTTAGAGATTATTCAGTTTTGAACAATCATATGTGAAATGTGATTTACATTAATTTTAACTCTGTATAGATTTGGAAATCTTGAGCATTATTTTGTTTTTTAAAATATTTGCACAAAAATGACTTATTACCCCAAAGATTGAGTAGCTTATTTAATGTGATGCCCTGAAGGCTGTATTTGTAGAAATTTCCTAGGTGACCTTATAGACAAAGTGAAATGAAGATAATGTACAGTTAAGAATCATATAACACTAGCAGCCACAGTCCACAGAGTAATTGTAACGCTAACCATGTGAGAGCTGACGAATCTTAGCATCACAGATCTACAATAAACAAATAATTTATATAAAAGATTGCAGTGACTTCACAAATTTAGAATTTGTATATTGATTGCTTACATTTGTAGATTTACTTAATCCAACTCCATATCAAGTTATTTACTATGTCCATTTTAAAGATGACACATTTAGGGGCTGGGGATTTAGCTCAGAGGCATAAGCACTTGCCTTACAAGCAGGCATTCATGAGTTCAATCCCTGGTACTGATAAAAAAAGTAAAAATTTAAAAAAATTTTTAAAAGATTACACATTTAATGGACAAAGTGACAAACTACATTTTATTTCTTAAATATTACCTTAAGTTGAAATAATATACCTGAGAAAATACATTAGTTTAGATAATATACCTGAGAAAATAAATTAAATAAATGAATAGGACATTTAGAATACCAAAAATTTCAGAATATAATGATTGTCAAATATTCATGACAAGATAAAAAGAAGAAAAAAGGAAACATTTAAAAATGGTAAAGAATTCAGCTATTTATACAGATATGAATTAATTAATTTATTAATTTTTGACACAGATCATTATATTAATCTTATTACATGTTACACATTTACCACAAAATTCAAATACTTCAATACAATTTGTAAATATTTTAAAATCTGCTTGAAAGTAACCAGTAGACATATGATCACAGAAATTACAAGTTCTTACTATAAAGAAAGTGGTTAATGCATTTCTTACCATGAAGAAAGTGGTTCTCATAAATCAGTTCTTGGTCCTTTGGTATTGTCTCTTGAATTTTACAGAAATTATTTGTTTGCTCCAGAAGATGAGCTGAGAATGAGTGGAAGGAATACTGGGGTCACACACAAGAATCACTGCACTGAGTACTTGCGTTCTCTAAGTGCGTTACCTGAGATTGACAATTTTCCTAAATTCTCTTCATGACTACATACAACACACTTGTGTCTTCATTGTGACTCTGTCACTTACATAGTATTCTGATTTCACTTTTAGTTTGCTTAGTTTTCATTGCCTTTTGTAAGAACCGTTTCCAGCACTCCATGCTGACCTGCTATCTTCTTCCTCTGTGTAGTTTGGTGCCATGAATTATCTCAAAGGCAATTGCTAACATTAACTTTGTTCTTTGAACAAGTTAAATGAAAGCTGGAGGTCCCCTACCACACATTCCTTAAGAATGTGAAAAAATTACATCACTTTATTTCCTTCTTCTTCACTTGCCCTTACCTTTCTTAGAGAAAAGTTCAAATCACTATTGGTTTCTTTCTTTCATTGATCCTCTTCTCACGGCTGTTTCTTCAGTTCAAAATCAGTCCAACTAAAGTCAGTGTTGCTTGTCTAACCCAGCACTTGTCCTGCCCAGAACTGACACAGAAAGTTGAGAAAATACTTGAATGTTCTCCATCTCAGTGCCTCACAGAGTATGAAGGTCTTTCCTTTTCTGCAAAATCCTTTTGACACTGCTGCAGAATATGTGTCCTCTGCTAAGAAAACAGGCTAAACAAATGGTGTAGCCACCTACTTCATTCAGTGACATTCTGCAACTCTTTCCCCTGAAACAAGTTTTGCTATCACTTTTCTGCTTTTCCTGTTATCTAAGAGAAGAAAGACTATTCCTTTTAAGGTTTAGTCATAGAATTTATGCACAAAATCATCTACTTTGTTTTCTCTCAATATATTTTAAAAACTATTAATTTTTCAATCTAAAAAGTATTTCCAAATTTTTTTCTTACACAGTACTTTTTCTTTCCATGACTCTTTGTAAGAAATACTCACTTTTAAAGGAGTTTGAATTTTTCATTCCCTTTTAATTTTCATTCTTTGTTACCTTTCCCAGTAGCTAATGTTTTCAGCATCCACCATTTTCCAAAGCTTCCTTTAGCTTCAATTTATACATTCATCATATTTTGTGAGCCCTAACATATTGCTGACTCTATTTCTGTGTGGAATTGTTGCAATCAGGGCTTACAAGGCAGAAGATTTAACACAAGACACATAATTTATAGGAATACTCACCCAAAGAGTCAAATGCAGATTCATGCGAGAGATCTGTCCACATACCCAGAGAAGCCTGCTGAGGGGCTGGATTACATGGCAATGTCCTGCACAAATTTGACTGAAGATCGAGCGCCATGGCAGTCTCATGCAAGTCTGTGTCAAGAATCGCATTGGAAAGGTCAGTGGGAGAAGCTAAAACGTCTCTACCAGGTTGGTGAAGTATCTGCCAGCAGGCAGAGGGATCTGCACTGGAGTCAGGAAGTGACACTCAAGATAAGTACCAGAGCTCTTCTTTAAAGAACCACAGCCATCCTCAGTGATAGTAGGGACCTAAGCTCCTCTGACATGAACTCCTTTGAGTTCATATCAGCAAAGCCAGGGTGACAGCTTCTCCAGGATAATCAACAGCACAACATCTTCTCCCCCAGTTCTCTTTTTATGCTCTTGGCAACAATCCTCAGGTGGGCCTTCTGCATCCAGCACCATGCTAATTCAGTTCAGCTGGGTGTTATAAGTTGACCATTAGTTATGAACCACAGAATGGGATGCCCAATACACAAGAGAGGAAAAAAATCTGCCTTTGTGAGCAGAACCAACTGCTGGGCCACACAGACTGAACTCACTTGGAAGAGACAATTCAATTCTGTTCTGAATGATAATCTAAAATGTGCTAGAAAGAGGGAATATGTCATCTATATTTAGGTTCAGGTAAATACTGGTAGTTTTATGTAGATACCGAACCTAGGGCTTTTTGAAGAAGAGATAAACAGATGGGAAAGGAAGGAAGGAGCTAGATAATGAAGGATATGAAATTAAGACAGTTGAAGGTCAGTCCATAGCAAATAAGGAGCCATCAATAGTTTATCAAAGGGATTAAGTAGAGTGGCTTCAGTGATAGAAAAAAGTCTGAAACAGACACTAGGATTGTATAAAAGACAGAGAATCTCCTGACTTCTAGGATTTCTTTCTACCTCTTCTCTACCATATTAACTGTCCCTCTCATAGCATACCTCTCTCTTTGTGTGTTCCTTTGACTCTGTGGTGTTGGCTATCAAGCTATTTCTCTTATAGCCTTTTATATTCTGTATTGTGAGTCTGGAGTTGAGACTCTGTAAGCTGCATTTTTCCTGTTAGGTTCTGCCCAAGGGGCATGACTGGGAGACAGGAGGAGGAGGAAGAAGAAAGGATAAAGAGGAAGAGGGAGATGTCTTCTTTTTTGCTTGCTGTTCTGGTAGCTTTAACTCTTCACCCCTCTCAGGTGCAGCAGTTGGCTCCAGGCCTCACTGGTTACAGATCCACTTTTTGTTTGTTCTGTGTACTGATCCTAAATAGCTACAACCACACCAGAAACCCTAACATCATTCACCGGATGGCCTGCCCCTCAGAGCTCCCTAGGGTTCCTCCTCAGAGTTCCCAAAGTAAGAGCAGCACTGGACAGAACCTCTCCTTACAGGTCCCTGGGTCTCAGCTCTGGGCTTTTGTGCCTAACAGCTGAGAATTTTCCTTCTATTCACTTGTTTTACAAGTGAATGCTGACCTTTGAAATTATTTTCCCAGTTATCTCAGTGTGGGCTTTTGCCTTCAGGTACTCACTTAGCCAAAGTCCCATATTAAATTTGTTCCTTTCAAATAGTTGGTATAATTATCATTCTGCTATCATCACCTGCTGCTATATCTGAACACTAATTTTTTTGTCCCTCCATGCACTTTTCCGAAAACATTACACAGAACTTTCTTAATGCTGAGTCTCCAAGAGTTTCTGTTTTGTATTTTTTTTTTTAAAAATTTATTTCAGATTAATAGAAATGAAATTAGAATCTGAGAGACTGGAGTGTTCAAGACATTTTACTAGCTACTGTAATGTGTGAATAATATTAGTGTACAGTAGTATTCTCTTTTCTCTCTGTCTCTCCTTCCCTTTCCGTTTCTCCCTCGATTCCTCTCTCCTTTCCATCTCTCTCTCAGGACAATCTCCATCCATAGAAATATAAACTTTTTTATTCTACATCATCAACCGAAAAACAACTTCAATCATTTCAACAATTGGTATTTTTGTATTTATTTAAGAGAAAAAATGACACAGAAAAGAAAAACAAAAAGCAAAAGAGACAAACAACAACAACAACAACCCCAAAACAGTAACAGTACAGGTCTTTAAAACAAGATGATAGGAATTTAACAGTGGTTGTAACATGCATATTGTTACCTTCAAAAGTATTACTTAAATTACCAGATATAGACATGTAAAACTGATCTAATCATGAGTATTAACTTTTTCCCAAGAACTAATACAATTAATAGTATAGTCTTTTTAGCTATCTTACGTATATATATACAAATTTATGTCTTTTTCTTTTTACTTTCCTTCTTTTCTCCCTTCTCTTATTCCAGCTACTTTTACTTTGAGCAATTTCTTACCCTTGTGCAATATCTATTGTAAATTTTGGATCATATTTCCTCTTTGAGTTTCTTATACTAAGTAATTCATATATTTTATTAAGCACCATTACTCTTACTATCTTTTGCTCATTTCATCATAAGAATAAAATAATATGATCATTTTGTTCATTTTACATATTTTATTACTTATTTACTTGTATAGTTCAATTATTTGTACATTGACAAATCAAAAGGTTACTATTAAACTGGCTAAAATACAGCCATTGTCTTTATGTAAATGTGCATTAGAATCCACATCTTTCTCTGCTCTTTCCTCTATGACATTTTCTCCTGACTAGGCTACTGAGGGGTGAAAGGAAGAAGGAAAGGAAACTTGGGAAGAGCCTGTTAACTTGCATAAACAAAGCAATAACAGTTTAAAAATTGGAAAAAGAAACGTGGTAGGAGCAGATGGCTAAAAGAGGACTCAGAAACTGAGGAGTCAGCAGCACTATAAAGAATAAAACATTGGCACTATTTAGAAGCCTGGAAAACCAAATACCAGTGTGAAGGGAGTTGGTACATCAGGCCTCTTCTCAGGAAGTAAATTCATATCCTTTGAATGAATGAATTCTCAAACTGCTAGATTTCAGTGAACTAAAAGATACATTATTTCTGGGGTATGTTTAAGAATTTTTAAGGGTGATAGATCAACAGGAACTAGCATAATTTATTATATTCCAGGTGACAGAAGAAAGAATAAAGACAATTCTGTGTACAGCTCACATGAAAAGGAAGTCAAGTGTAAAAGAAATCAGATCTTATTTTTTCCTGATCTTAAGCCAAATATTCAGTTAAGAGGTGCACTTTTCTTCCAGCAAAACTGCTTCTTGCCAAGAATGTAGAGGTAAGTTATCTTACTCCAGGCCAACTGAGAATGAATTATGAAAGCAATACTTATCTTTTGGGAAACCAGATCAACTAAAGATCTGATGTAAAATGTTAAAAGGAATTGAATCCAGGAAGATCTGGATTCTAACTCAGTCTCAGAGGGAATTCAAGGATTTTGTGGTTTCCTCCTTTTTTTCTATAGAATCAAATTTTACAGCTCTTCCATTTGTAGAAGAAATGGGTTTTTGAAGTTTGTATATGCTATGTGAGGTCCTTAAACCCTTATTTCCCTTAAACAGCAGCAGATGGTGCATTCAACTTATGACAGTTCTCTTGATGAGCATGTGAGATGATGTTCTGTAAAGGTTTCTGTAACATCCATAACAATTCCATTAGACTGATAATCAATAATGCCTTTAGGAAAAAATTACCCTTAACCTGTATTATGCACAATGATGCTATCCTTTGGTGCTAATAGTAAAAGTTACAGAAACAATATGTTAAGTTTATAATTTGATTATATAATTATTCAGTTATTTTATGATTTTTTAAAGCAAATAAGTTAAGACTCTCACTGTTTAAAGAAGAAAATAATCATTGTCACTTGAAACCGATTTAAAATAGCATTTATTTGTGTTTGGCCAGTATTAGATTCTTTGCAAAGAAGTAAAACATGTCTGCTAATAGAGTATTACTCAATACAGATATTGGATTTATAAACTACCAATCTTCTTTCATGTGAGTTTTGGGTAAAATTTTCAGCAAAGTTTGCATCTCTCCATTAGTTGAGAGTTGCTCAAGGGAAGAAGACTGCACAAGTGTGAGTAGTAGGAAGTCTCCATCACTGGGAGCCATCTGATTTGGGTGTATTTACCATACTCCTCAGCAGTCACTTGGCAGAGGAAATAAACCATATTATAATATTATAAAAGGAGCCATTATAAAAGAAACATTGTAAAAGAAACCATTTTATAGTGGCCATTAGACAAGGTACTAATTATCCATTCTTAAATGTGTTTTGTAGAAGGTGATGCAAATACAGATGAAATGTCAAAATTATTTCTTGACCGCAAGACTATTTTGTTGGAGAAGAAATTGTGAATAATGACTGCATTGTTAAACTCTGCAGTGGCATGCCTTAACTCCAGGAAGTGAAAATAAAAGAAGGATCATTTTACAATTTTTCTTGCTCTGGGAATTTTGAAAGTTTATGTTAGTTTCACTGGTTGGAGTATTTGTGTTATTTAGGTGTTTGTCTCTTATTAGGAGGGATTATGATGCAATTAAAAACCATTCAGAAATATTTAGTAACGTTTCTGACATGTAAAAGATGTTATCTATTGACAGAAATATATTGAGAATTAAACATACCTTAGTCAGTAACCAGTATGTACACTAGTACTAAAAATAAATAAATAAAAGTAATTAGTGGAAGAAAAAGGAAGCTAATCAACTAGTATAAAATTCAGAGACCAAAAAGGTTTTATTTCCTTAGGGGAACAATAAAGAAATGACAACCCAAGGGTATGGTTAGCACACAGCACCTAAGATCCCCATGATATTAGCTTTACAATGCCACATCTTTGGGGAATCTTTTGCCCTCATGGGACTCTTGAACAATGGACAGAATATTGTAAATAGGACTGGATGTCACCTTTTGATGTCACAGTACGGACTTGGCCTCTCTTAATGGCTCATCTACTTGCTTTGTTGTACAAAGCTGCCCCGTGCTTTGACAAGGAATTGTGGCCTCCAGTTAACAACCAGGGAGCATCTCAGGCTCTCAGCACAGTGGTTCACAGTAGATTGAATCCTGCCTACAACTCCATGAGTGACCACAGAGCTGAATATTCTCCTCTACTCAGATCTTGGCATAAGCATAGCCCCTGGTTACACCTTGACATAATAGGCTACAGTCTTTCAAACAGAGGTATCTAACTTAGACATGCCGAAAGTCCTGATGAAAATAAACCCTGATTAATGAATGTCACTAGTTTTGAAGTGCTAAGTTTTGGGGCAATTTGTCACAACCATAATTAACTAATATAAGAGAAGTAATAATATACAAAAAAAAAATCAGAGAAATGGACTTAAATAAAAGAAGAGAAATTAAAGTGTTTCCCTGTACAGATTCATGAAGTTAAGAAATTTGATGGACTGTTTGAGGGAAAGCAAATATTTGAATTTAGTTTTTGTGGAAATTCTGTAGAGGTCAAAATTTAAAACAGTGACTTGAGTTTCAACACAGAGGCTTAGCAAGTCAAATTTATGATTTATATTTTATTTAGTTAAATTAAGTACTCAAACTGAATAAAAATAGGAAGTTTTATGAGAGGAGTGTGTGGGATGAATAGAAAGAAAAATGTATGAATATGTTATGGAAAAATTATGTAACAATAAATAAGAAAAGAGGCAAGAAGAATGAAGGAAAAACGATGTAACTGAGGTAGAGGAAGAAATGATAGGACTTTCTTTTTTGTCAATGAATCTCTTTGGAATTTTATAAAACCGGATATGATTTCGTAAGGGTTCAACGTTAGAATAAACTTTGCCTGTGTTTTTGCTCTCGTTTTGTTCAATTATTTGGGCAAAACAAGAAGTGCTTTTGTTTTGCCAATTATTTGTGCAAGATAAGAACCTGGACTCTAGCTTCAAAAGAAGAGGCAAGCAACTTGAAAGCAGTACAATTTACTTGGCAAGCAATTTTGTAAAATTTATTTATTTTTATTTTTTAATTTTTTATAACATTAGGGCCATAGCATAAAACAAGTTGGACCAAACTCTCACCTACATTGCACTTTCATTCTAATAGGGCAAGTTTCTAAGAGAACTACAGCATTTTCATGAAAGGGATGGCTTAAATGTATAATTGCTTATGCAAAAGGGCATGCAAACAGCTAATGAAATACAATGTATGGTCCTCCTATGACGAAAAGACCCACCCTGCATAATGTGCTTGGAGAGCAGGGAAATATTGTCATGAATCCTCTTTGGCGGTCTCCATTTCCTAGACCCTCCTCCAAACTGTTAGTGTCTCTCCACTTCCTGTTTCACTTCTTACTCCACTCATTGGTGGTTTCATCTGGAGCCATGATGATACTGTAAACCTCACTCACAGACTGCATCTCCTCATCCATTCAGTACTCATTTCTCCACTAGGTAGTCCATGGCACCCAAGAATATTCAGCAGGACATTTCTTTTTCACTTGATTTACTAAACAAAGACTAACACTCTAAAGATGGTGGTTGGAGGTAGAGGTTGGTCAGAGATAGAGGGTAATCCAGGCAGACCTAATAACACTAGGTTCCAGCACTCCAAGTTAAGTAAGTCTGAAGGTTTGGTATTGATACTGTTGATACGCACAAATGATTAAACCCTGAGTTCTACCTTCGTGGAGACTTTCTATTTGTAGGTGAGCAGTACAAAATCTGCACTATTTATCTGTTTAGTTCAATATTACATATAATTGAAACGTAAGGAAGGCACTAAGTTCCTACTGTTGAATAAGCTTATGAATTTTAGCTATGTCTAATTTTTCTAATAATCTATATCACCATCAGTTCCCTCTTTTTTCTTAAATACACATGTTGTAGTCATGAATTGTTAGAACAATTAAAACCAGGACATGGAATTTATATTATTTTATGATGATCATCCAGGGTTAACAAAAGAACCTGCAGGAAACCTAACCACCACACCAAAAACAGAATATTCAACCAAGGGCTTGAATCCCACAGCAATGTCCAGTATGAGTCCAGATAAAGATCTAGAGCTCAACACAATGCCTCCCACAAATCCAACTGGAGGCTCAGAGCCCACAAGAAGGACTGACACCAGTGTCTTTTACAGATCTGTGCTGGGGAGGCCCAAAGGTCAGTAAGTGGTGGAAGCAAAAAAGTCTGTGATAGTGGGGTGAAGGAGCTGTGCCTGGTAGATTGGGAGTATTCTATGCTGGAGCCGAGAAGTCACACTCAAAACAAAAACTATGGTTGTCCTGAAAAGAACCACAGCCATCGTCAGTGACATGGAGGCTCAGAGATCCTATGAAGATAAGCACAGTCGACTACATGCCAGGAAGCCACCGTGACAAATTCATCCTGGAGATTAAGCAGCACACATCTTCCCGTCTGGAGCCAGGAAGCAATGCTTGATGTAAGGACCAAAGCTTCTCCAGGAATAGTATCAGGTTCGAAAATTTAGGCATCAGCTGTGAAGATAATGAGATTCATTATAACGCCCATTCTCGTTGACTTTTATCTATTTTTGAAGACCTACAATGTCTCCAATGTTTTGGTTTTGTCGGTTTTTTTCTTTACTGTTTTGTTCAATTGTATTGTAACTAACGATATAGGCAATTCTATTAGAGATAGCGGGAGGCATTATGGTAACCATTGTTGATCACCTTGTATTATGTTTTCACAGTATCTATTATGTCCACCCTTTTGACTTGACCGATTCTGTTCTGTTATATCACATTTGGTTTTACTCTCTTCCAAAAAAGTAATAAGAACCATGGGAGCAATGAAACCCAAAATGTGTAATAGTCATTGTACAAAAGAGAGGAAAAGAAAGTGCTCTATACTATATAACTGCATGTATATTTAAGTGTATAAGATAGAAAATGATATCACAGAGTTTTATTGGATCATTGAACAGAACTGTTTGCAGTATCATTGATGGAATGTCCACTTTACAAGCTTTAATTTTGTGACTTGAACAATTATTTCTAAGATGACAATATGTAATCCATTAACTAGTGATTTCCTACTGTTCATTTTTTTCTGCAAATCTGTATAACTTGTACCCTTTCTCTGCTTTTTTTTCTTTTCTCCTTAAATAAAATTAAAAAAAAAAAAGAATAAAAAAGCTTCTCCAGGAAAACCAATGGTTCAAACAGCAACACATAGGAGAACCCACAATGCCTCAATGCCTCCATGCTTCAATGCCTAGCTTTTCCTTCTCCACATCTCTATTTATACTGGCAACTTTCCTCAGGTAGGAAATCTACACCCAACATTATGGTGATTTAATTCCGCTGGCGTTAAGTTGACCACCAGTTTTTATCTATAACAACAAACATAAAAAAAACTCACAGATAAACTTTAACTTTCAGAGAAAGCACAGGATAAACCTAGAAGAAGCCAAATAAACACTTTTCAGTAATATTTTGGAAGACTATTTTTTTCTTATTTTGGGTCTCTTGTTTATGTTATGATGTAGGACAGTGCTACTTCTTTCTAACCAAATTTGAAATTGTGTCTTTGTTAAAAGAAAGCTCTAGAAGGAAGGAAAAATGTCTTGTTAGAATTGTAACACAACTTTTTTTCAGAAAATGAACTGCTTAGAATTATGACTTTTATCCTTGCATAAGTTTTTTATAATACCCTCAACATACATGGACATTTTATTTTTTTAATTTGAAAGAAATGTGTATGATATTAAATTGTATAGATATTCTAATTACTTAAGTGCATCTAAATGTTACTGTTGGTTGATGTGTTAGTATATGCGCATGGGAAATTTTGTATGAGTCCAGATAAAGACATTATGTAATTGGGAAAGGGAGCCAAACAGAATTTTGCTTTCTGTAATATTGATCTCTTTCTTACAAAGATCAGTGTGTTTGTGTATTTGTGATGATCACCAGATTTTCTATGAAAACTGATGATATTTAAAAATTCTATAATTATTTTAAATAGTGTAACACCTTTTTAATAATAATCAAACTATAAATTATTACTATTTGAATAAAAAATTGATGTGTTTAATGGTGATTTATCTATATAATATTCTGAGTTTTTTAATATTCTGTGAGTTTCATGTTACAAATATTTAGTACATGAGGCTAAGAATTTTTGAATGACATTAATCAACATCTCTAAAAGGCAACGTTTTCTTCTTTTTCATAGGAATTATGAATCTTATATAATAATTGAATAGCAATACTAAAGTAGTCTTCCTCTTTTTGAGAATTTACAAAATTGTAGAACATGTAAACTCATATTTTAAAAAATCTATGGAAAATGTGTAACAAATAGTTGTGTCTAAGAGCAGAATCGCTTTGCCCATGAATTTAAAGCATCTAGCTTTGATTGATTGATTCATTGATTGATTTAATTCATTGGTGCTGGAGATTAAGCCCAGGCTCTTGCTTGTTCTAGGCAAACACTCTACAGTTGAGCTACATTCTCAGCCTTGCGTTTGGATTTAATTTCAAATATTTCATTTGTGTTGGTATTTCCTTAGAATTGACCTTATTGATTTAAAAACTTTGTAAAGTTTAATCAACATAATCACTGCTCTTGATAAGCTTTTATACTGAAATGACTTAGTGTGCTTTGTCTTAGCTGACTCCTCTTAATTTTTGTTAAGACCTCTGTTGTCTGGTTAACTTTTTTCATCAAAGAAGTGATGAAAGGGCAGGTCCTAAGTTTCTTGTACATGTAAATTGATTTGTTTTATGCCATAATGAAGCCATTATTAACAATGCCAACAACTGTAAAATCTAACAGAACTTTACCAAAGGGTCATTACCATATGTCTGGAATTAAAGAAGTTTCCATAGGCATGAGCACAATTCTTAATGCTAGAAGAAACAAATAAATTAAGAAGACAAGGAAAAGAGATGATTTAGTGGGACTAACACTTTATTACAACTGGGAGAGAAGTTTAAATCAGTGAGTCAGAAATTCTGTCTCTGTTATATGACAGCTTGTTATCTCTTAGGGGTAATTCTTTTCAAGTGGTAATATCTGCAATGTATAATGATTTTCATTAAGAAAAGCAGAGCACGGGACATTTTCCAGTGAATAGAGAAAGGTAGGCAATGCACTTTGAACAAATTTAGTTTCACTAGATTTTCCTATTTCACCTACACTCTGTTTCTTTTACATACAAGTAAGAATGATTGTAGAGTTATCGTCTTCATGGGAACAATATAATATTTTCCCTTGCTGCTGCTATCTATTATACATTTTGAAAAACAATTCACAGCAATGATAGGAAAAAACTTATAAGCATATCTCCCCCCCCCCAACTCTTTCATATGTAATCACCTTCCCATCTGAAACAAATTAACTCCTGGGGAGGAGATGTTCCAAGAGCTTTCACTTGGTCGTTTCCAAGGAAACAGCTTCTATTGTCCACATGAGTCCTGCAGTTCAGAAAGCAGATTGCTTTGTATCATCAGACAAGGGCCTAGAGAAGCCAGATAGTTTGTATACACTTGTGAGTGTTAAAAACAAAATAATAATCCTAATGTAATCAGTAATGGATAATCCTCTGTTTGTGTGTGTGTGTGTGTGTGTGTGTGTACACTTATAAATCTCAATCTTTTGGGTTGAGTTGTGGAAAATGCAGGCTATGGGCTGAGTTTGGAAATACTAGTTTCTATGTTTTATATAAAAATAAAATGGCTTCACTTGACCCTCCTCAAGGCTGGGGGAGTAGCATCCTTCAGTCTTGTGGAGCCCTCTACTGGAAAATGTATCAAACTGAGAAAGAAGATATTTTTTCTAAAACCCATCAAAGTTAGATTATATTGGTATTATTTAACTTTCTTATTTGATAAATTTTGAAAGTTTATCTTTATTTAACAATTTTATGTAAAGTTTCTCTTGTTGCTGTTTTTCCTGTTAGAAGAAAACAGTGTTGGTAAAAGGTATTTTTAAATTTTCCATGTGAACATAAAATATCACTCTAATTTCAGCCTTTTAATCTGAAGATTTGAGCAAATTGCAAATTGTAACAATAGTAACTCAATTGAAAAATTGAGTTAATTCATTTTGAATGTGAATGCATCAGAAAAGAAGCTTAATTCTAATTCTTTATGTATTATTAGTTAATTATTAAGGGTTATTACATTTTGCAATATAAAAATATATGACAAGTATTGAGTAAAAAAGAAGTATCATAGTAATTTTAATATCACATAATAAAGAGTCAGATGTTAGAAAATCAGCAGTGTATTGTTTTAGGCAAGAAAAATTACAATATTCTCCTTGTAAAGAATAAAAACTATGGAAAGTTCCAAATTCAGAATAAAGATTAAAATCAAATTAAAGAATAATTTTTTGAGTATAAAAAATCTTGGAAGAGAACATTCTATTTTGGAAAAGGCCTTACCATGGATAGTTTATGCTGTATTAACTATTGCATCAGTCAGTATTTACTAGACAAGTAGATTTAATGCAAGATAAACAAATATATAAGAATTGACAATATTGGCTTGAGTCTGGTATGAAAAAGTGTAAAAGGTCTGTTTGCACATCAGAGGTGTGAGGGATCTAGTAGAAACCTGAACTTTAATATATAAGTAAGAATGAGAGAAGATTTATTATCTTCATGGGAATAATATCATTAATATTTGCACTTGCTGTTGTCATCTACTATACATTTTGAAAAAAATAATTTACAGAGATGATAGGAAAAATCTTATAAGCATCCCCCCCCCTTCCTCAGTTGAAACAAATTAATTCCTGGGGAGGGAATGAGATGTTCCAAAAGCTTCCACATGGTCATTTCCAAAGAAGCAGATTCTGTTGTACACGTGTGTCCACTGTCGTGTCTCGTGCAAGTCTGTATCAGGGGTCCAAAGATCTGCGACAGAAGGCTGATCGGTCTGTGCTGCAATCCAAGAGATGATGTCCGAAGTGAAGGCCAAGCTGGAGCTCCTCTGAAGGAACAGAAGGGCGCCTTCCTTCTTTGTTTCTCCTTTATAGCATTCAGGCAACAAGCTTGCTTCGGATGGTTTTTCTGTTTTCAGTCAGTCCCCTCAGCTGCACTCAGTACTATGTTGATCCAATTAGTTGGGCATTTTTTATTCAAGTTGATACAATCAGTTAACAAGCACAACTATACAGTCAACACTTAGCACAATGACATAATCAGTAAAATATTATGTTTAAATTATGTTCATATACAAAGACAGAGATGCAGACTAGCATTTCTTCTAACTTATGATTTGCATTTTTCTTCGGAAATATTGTAGGTACTTACCAGAAGAGTTGTAACTATAAGAAATTTCTATAAATATCTCACTAAATGTAGAGGACGCACTACTTTGTATCATATAGATGAATGCAGGTGAATCCATCACAGGAAAGCTTAGCTTTCAGGAAAAACAGTGTTCTTATATTGTTTATTGTCTAAATCATCACAATAAACTTCTGGAAGTAAAACATTAAATTTCACCATTGCTGTAACACAAATCAAAACTGTCTTGGGATATCTGAGACTTACAGCCACTCATTATGTAACATCATATATGCCTGCTGTACGGAGACTTAACTATATCAGGCTCAGATAAGCACAACTAAAAGATACTAAAGTAATGGTGTTCCTAAGTTGGACCATGTTTTTCTATTTTTGTGTTAAATGGCTTGTCTTAGATCCAGATAGCCAGAAGAGCATACCTTTTGAAACTTGTTATACCTATGCGCTGTGTATTAGTCGGGATTTTACTAAACAGATGTAACACAAGATATACAAATGTATAAGAAATGACAAGATTGGCTTATGATGTGAGCCACAGAGTCTGATAAGGAAGCGTGCAGAGGGTGTCTACACTGAGGAGGCTAAAGGATTCAATCCAAGGTCTGGAGCCCTATTGTTTTGTGCAAGTCCACACCAGCAGACTGATAGGTCTGTGACAGAAGGCCAAAGGCTCTCTGATGGAAAGCTAAAGAGTCAACAAAGGAAGCCAGGAGAAGAAGTCCAAACCAGAGGTGAAGACTGGAGCTTCTCCAAAGAACAGAATGCATTCAGCTTTGCTCCTTCCCTTTTACACCTCCAGGTGATCAGCCATCCTAGGGTGGGTCTTCTACACCTTAGGGTGTAGGGTTGCAAAACTCATTTAGTGAAGCCTCCAAACATCTCAAATTGACACAATCAATCAACCACTACAGGCTATAATAATTCCACTTATTATTAAATATTAATGATGTTTAAATTAAGTATTCTTTGTCTGTAGTAAGAGAAAAGTACATAATAAAACTGCTGGTTTGAAGTCAGTTTGTGTGAGTTCCTACTTCCCTAACTTAAAGTTGTCATTTGAGCCTAGTTTTCAACACTTATAAAGTAGAGATGTTATAATACCAATTTCAAAAGATAATTCTGAAGATTTAATGAGACGCAAGTATCAATAATAATAAAGCTATATATATATATATATATATATATATATATATATATATCATGACTCCAAAGATGAAAGTTATTATTCATTAGTAGGTAAAACTTTCATATGTTAAAATTTTAAGTATTATAATAGTTTTCATTTTCATGTTTTGATTTTTTTTCCTTGATTCTGAAGTTTGTATTCTTTATTTGTATTTTACTATATGGTATGATTTAATCAATATGGAGGTATGTGATGATAGAAATTACTGTCCGCTATTTAAAGATAGTGTGGGAAATATAGGTCAATTAATTCAGTTAGATGCACAGAAGATTAGAATTTTTTTCAAAGGCATTTGAATACCATTAAAAGTGTCACTGAAGAAAGAAAGGTTACAACTTTCCTGTTTTTGAAAAAGTATGATGTTTCCTAAAATAAATCTTTTGCCTACATTCTTAGACAGGAAGTAAGAGTCCACACCCACCCCATCCCCGGCCAACTGTAATACTTGCTCACAAAATTTTTTGTGAATCCCTGAGAAAAGTCTGAAGCTTGCAGGTTTTGGTCTGCGTTTGTTACAGTCTTAGATTGGCACTTGAATTTGATGTGGAATAATATGTTCTGATAAATCTTTAGTATTTGATATGTATTATAATGTGGTACTCACACCCCAAATATAAAGTTTTTATTCCTCCTTTTGCCCCCACAGTCAGATCCCTAACTGTGTTATTGTCTTTTCTCTAAGGTAATAAACCATGTCATTCCATCATTAGAGCATAGGGATTAAGAGTGTGCTAAGATCGATGTCAGACTTTCTGGCTTAAAACTTTGGTTTTCTCCCTTTTTTCCTATACAAACTTGGGAAAATTTCTATCCCTCTAATGCTTCTCTTCTGTAATCTGTAAAATCAGCAATGTAGCATGTATCTCGTAGCTTCTTATGCTGCTTTAAAATGACAATTATATGTAAGATGCTTAGAAATGTCTTGATCAAAAATAAAAACTGAAATACTATTTACACCTATTCCACCTCTGAATGATGTTCTAATGTAACCAAATTCCAGTCAACCTAGATATAATTCATTTCCATGATAAAGAAATCAACTATTTCACCCTCCATTTTCTTGTTAAGATTATAACCTGGACTGTTGAACAATTGTGCTTTCTTTATTGGGTCTTTAAATGGATATTGTTCATTGTTCAAACTTACGCTTTGCAGGTTAATAGAGTGTTAAAGTTGTACCTTTTTGCTTCCAAAAAATGTTTCATTCCACTCAAATAAAATTTCTGAATTTGGTTCATGTTATTATATTATTCCACCTTTTCATTTCAAATGGATACTATTCTTTGCCACTGACTTTCATTCTTTCCTCCATTTCCAATTCCACTATCATTTCAGATGATTCATCTGTCCAATAACCTTGCATAATTTTTTGCCTTTATTAACACCAAACCCATCTCAACTCTTTTGCAGTCAACATCCATTGTAATATCTTGGAATTGGCCATTACTGATAATTACCCAGCATCCCGAAATATAACCCAAATATCTCTAAGGTAGTGGCATTGCCACTACATGTTTACATTCAGGAAATTCTTTACTTTGGCATAATGAACATATTTTACTAATAATTCTACTCTTCCCTGCACACCTCTATCCTTTCCCTCCTCTCCTCTTTTCCCATCTTGATCTCTTACTCTCATTTGTCTCACTATTCACATAAAATTTCATTATTTAAGCCACTAAACTACTGACATTTCATTACCTTGTCCCCTCATTTTTCTATACAAGTAAAAAAATTCTGTAATATCCTAACACTTAGCCTCTCTTTCTTCCAGGCTGCCAAAAATTTCAATATAAACAAGAGACTAGACTGGAACCTCGATAGAGTCCTGGTCCTTAGTTTCAACTGGAAAGTCAGTGATGCCTCACTGAAATTTCTGAAGATAGATATCCATATCTCATTTCTGAAAAAAAATTACTTATAATCCTCTTATTTTTTTTTAAGTTTATGTGACTCTGCCACAATCACTAAGGGGAAAAAAAAAACTAGCTTCTTAACTCAAGAGGAATAAAAGCTAACTGGAATTTTCAATTCTTAGTCCTTATTCAATAACAAATGCATCTGCCTTGTAGTAAATGATTTAAAACAAGGATGAGGGCTTGAGTATTTAACTACAGGTATGATTTTATTGCCACAGATCATTTACATGATCCTTCCTGTTTACCTGCCATTATGTGAGTGAATCAGGACATCAGCTCAAGTGGGAAAAACTAGATGAGCTCTCCTGAGAATTTAAGATTTGGCTTCAGACATCTTTCCTAGTCTCTGATGATTGTTTGAACAGCCATATATAAATTCATTGTGGATGTGGAAAGCTGTGAAAATGACATTGGAGCAGAGGTACCCAGGAAAGCAAAAAGAAGATGGCCACTGTTTTGGAGAAAGTGATAATTAATCTTCGAGAGTTTCCAGTTTCTTTTCCATTTCCTAGAGAGACATGTTTCCTGTTTGGAGGTCTTAAGAGATATCACTGAATGTTATATTATGCCTCTTTGCTTAAACTGGTTCATATGGGTTGTGAATACATGCAACAACCACAAACAATGAAAAACTGCTGTTGTCATCTGCACTCTCCCTGTTTCTGCAGTATGACCTATTGGAAGTAAACATCCTTGTATCACTCCCATCTTGAAAAACAGAACACCTCTCGAGCTTAAACTCAAGGAGAAAGCCCAGTTCCAGTCACTGCCAACCTTCTTGGAAAAGCAATCTAATTATTAAAGTAATTTGATCCAATTGTGTATCTTTTGTTTATATCTCAGCCACTTGAACTTGGTTTCTACTCAATGCTTCTGTTCTCAATTCTTCATTTTATTCGTGTATCGTAGCATTTCAAAGAGGTTAACATTCTTTTTTTTAAAATCAGCTCTTTGTTCTGACATACTACTCTATACTATATACATTCTTCTTTGTAAATTGATCATGAATTGTAAATGTAGCCCTCACACTTGTCTTGTAAGCTCCACATACAAAAACACATACATTCATATATGCATACATATATACAAATATAACTCAAAACCATCCATGCACATATGTAAATGCAGTCTTCCCTTTTAGACACTTCATTCAGTTTCTCAAACTCAAATTTGCTTAAAGTTTTATTCTTCATCTTCATCCACACTCTTCTAGTCACTCAGAGATTTCTAGCACCTTATGAAATAACACTGTTATCCAGTCAACCCAGAAATCTCATGAATGAGCTTCAGACTGCTACAAAAGCTATTGTTCACCTCCAAACCAAAAGTTAAATGTTGACAGAATGATTTTTCCAAATATGATTTAATCACTCTCCAAGTATGACCCTTGCCCATGCTTGCTGTTAATGGAAGTGGGCTTGGAACAGAGTGCACATAAAGGGTTGTCTCTCACGTCTCTAAATATTTAAGAGGTGTCAATGTAGTGAACTATTAAATAAAATCAGTTATGTCCTTCTACCTTAAAAGTATTTTATAATGAGAGCCATAATACTTTGCAGGCTATGTTTTACACATCTGTTTGGCAGAATGTCAAAGATAAGTAAGTTATTCCTGTCATGTCTAAACTTCCTGATGTTTGGATGGCAATATTTGTGTAAGTGATGAAATAAATGTATGCACAATTCAGCAATTGGTATACATCTTTAAGGAAAATGTATGTTTTAACAAAGTCATAAATTATGTTATCATTGTCAGAATTTTCTTTTGGTCTATGTTATATTGAATATGATATATAAAGAAACCTGTTTTGAACTATGGTATTTCAAAATAGTTTCTCATTAATGGAAATTTGGAGAAATATTTTTCTGCTGAAGCAGTAGCAACTAGAATTCAGTAAAATTCTTAAATATTTAAAGGGAAAATAAGAAATAAATTTTACATATTCAAGACTGTTTTCACATGACATGAACTTTTGTTGCAGTAAATATTATAGAATATTTTAATTTTGTTTTCTAAGCCATAATGACATTATTTTTTTCCACAATTTTGCTTTTTAAAGCAAAATCAAAATCTACATGTCAATATAGGTACTGTCACATTGAGACCTGTTTTATGGTATATGATACTTCTTAAATAATTGAGTGATAAATTGTTTAATAATGCAAAATAATTCTTCATGCATATTCACCTGTTACTTTTATGCTCTGAATGCCTCCATAATTGGAACACAATGAGAAACAAGAAAATGAGTGCTAGGTACTACTAGAAACAATGAACTAGTTTCCAAAATTTAATACATTTATAACATTTTAATATAAGAATAGGATAGATTTTTTTCTTTTTTTAAATTGTATTTAAGGAGAAAAAAAAACAGAAAAAGAGTACAAGTTATACAGAATTTCAAAAAAAATAAACAGTAGGAAATCACTAGTTAATAGATTACATATTGTCATCTTAGAAATAGTTGTTCAAGTTACAATATTAAAGCATATAAAGTGGACATTCAAACAGTGAGACTGCAAACAGTTCTGTTCAATGATCCAACAAAACTCAGTAATATGGTTATCTGTCTTATACACTTAAATATACATGCAGTTATGTCCTTTAGAGCACTTGCTTTTCCACTCTTTTGTACAATGACAATTATGCATTTTGGTTTTATTACTCCCATAGTTCTTATTGCTTTTTTTTTTGAAGAGAGTAAAACCAAATGTGACATAACAGAACAGAGTCAGTCAAACCAAAAGGATGGACATAATACATAATGTAAAAACAAAATACAAAGTGATCAACAATGGTTACCATAATGCCTCTTGCTATCTTAAAAAGAATTATCTGTATCATCAGCTATAATAAAATTGAACAAAACAGTAAAGAACAAAACAAATAAAACCAAAACATTGGAGACATTAGAGGACTTCAAAACAAGATAATAGTCAACCAGAATGGGCGTCATAATGAATCTTATTGTCTTCACAGTTGTTGCCTATACTTTCAAACTTGGTACTATCAAGCAAAACAGAATAGAGGAAAATCAGTCAAAACAAGATGGTGAGAGCAATACAGGTTTTCAAATCAAGTTAATAGGAAATCAAAGTGGGCTACTATAATATATCCTGCTATTTTTTATTTATTTTCCCTTAATTAAAAGTATAAAAATGAAAATGTAAATAATAAAAAAAGGAGATTGAGATAAAAGAGGGCATAACTACAAAACAGCGCAGGTCAAAACATAACCATTTAAGCAAAACAGTCTTTCACCACAAGATAATCCCAACATAAAAATAGTTACCATACTGTCTCTTTCCTTGAAATCTTTGAGTGTAACTTCGTATACTGTAGCATCAAACATATCAAGACAATGTAAAACCGTTCAAGAGAATGACAGTATATAGGGTATTTAGAATCAACTAACAGAAAATGAACAATGGTTTCTGTATAATCTCCTGTCTATAAAAGTTTTTGTTTATATTATTACATATAATAAAATCCAATAAGATACAATATGTTAAGACTGATGGAGACAGAAGAACAAAAGCTTGATGGGACTTCAAAGCAAGATGGTATTAAATCAGCACTAGCTATTAAAATGTCTTGTTTTCTCCAAAATAGCTGCTCCTACCATCCAACATTCTCTGCCTCATTTCTGTTGAGCTCTTCTTCTGTCATTAGTTGTCAGTTTGTCTTCTTCATTTTGTTTTCTGCTCCATTCATTGTGGCCTCTCTGCCGCTATTTCTGGATTCTTCGTAGTTTTCTTTTTTAGAATATCCTGCAGTATTCTATGTAGAGTTAAATTGATGGTTGCAAATTCCCCTAGTTCCTCTTTATCCTGGAAGCACCTTGTTTTTTCATCAATTTCTAGGGACAGTTGTGCGGGATATATCAATTTTGGCTGGAGTTTATTATCTTTCAAAGCTTGAATTATTTCCCCCCACGCTCTTCGTGATTTGATGGTTTGTGCCAAGAATTCTGCTGTAATTCTGATGAGCGTTTCCTTGTAAGTGATGTGTTTCTTTTCTCTGATGGCTTTTAATATTCTGTTCTTATATTGGATTTCTGGAATTTTGATTATTATATGCCTGGGTGTAGCTCTGTTTGGGTTGTAGGTGGCTGGGGTCCTATATGCCTCATACATCTGAGTATCTTTACCTTTTGCTAAATTAGGGAAATTCTCCTGGATTATATCTCTGAATAGCTTTTGTAGTTCATTTGTTGTGTCCCTACTTCTTCTTTTATGTTCTTAATTCTTAAGTTATAGATCCTCTTATCATCTTCTAGCCTTTGTATTATTACTGTTTGTTTCTTTGTTATTTTTAAGAAGTTTTTCATTTCATGCTCCCACATTACAAATCTGTCCTCCAGATCAGATAATCTATCTTTAGTTTTTTTTGAGCCATTATGCCAGCCTTCAATAGAGTTTTTAGTTTCCTGGTAATCTCTTTGAACCTGTTTCATGTATTCTATGTTTTCTCTATCAAACAATTCTCCCCTCTTTTTCTGTTCTTCCATTTCACCATCTGTTTTTTTCTTGGGCAGTGCTTAGCATTTCTCTAACTACTCTACTTATATCTTGCTTTATTTCATTAAATACTTCACTTTTGAACTCGTCTATGAGGCTCCGAAGATACCACTTTATGTCTATTGGTGCCGTGTCTGATATTGCATGTTTTCTGTCCTCATTCTCCTTTGCATTTACCTTTCCTGGATCAGTGTTCTCAAGATTGGGGACTGAGGACCCTTTCTTGTCGCTCCCTCTTCCCGTACCTTTTATCCCTTCAATCCAAGCATATATAGGAGGCCCAGTTATTTTTTCTTTGTTGGTTACAGTTTGTTTGAATCTGCCAGCTAGGTGTTCCCACCCACTGCAGTGTACTAGGGAGACACAGACCTGGGTAGCTTCACCTGGGGCTGCTCCTCCAGGTCAACCTACTGAAGGCTTTACTGCTTGGGTGCACCGCCAGGCGCTGGGACCTGGTTTGGGCTGGCCTACTGGATCTTAGTCAGTGGCATCACCCCGGCCAAGCACTCCCCACCAATCCAGCTTGAGAGGGGAATATGCGACTAAAGTCACTGCAGTGTCCTATTCCGGCTAGTCTGCTCAGTCCCAGAATGTCCTCGGTTGGAGCCTCCTAGTCTATGAAAGGGTCCTCTTTCCTCTCACTCACCACATGTCGATGCAGGGCTCCCTGCCAGTCCCGCTCTCAACTCCGTTCCGTTCACCAATTCCTGCTCTCAGAACTTTCCCGTGTCTCTCTCCCTGCTGCGCCAATTCAGACGCAGCACCGGCAGCAGGAAATTCAAATCTCGGCTTCCAGAGGTGTGGGTTCCAGCTTCTGCGCTGAGATTTTATCTGTTCCTGTTATAGCACCGGGATTGTATTTCCATTTGGTTTCTCTCAGCTTAGTTTGTTCTTGGGTTGGCAGGGTATATATCCCCCTGCTTAGGACTCCTCACACTGCACCATTCCTGGATTCTAAGCTGGCAATCTCAGAGAGCCTCCATAGCTGCTGTCCGCCATGGTCTCCTGGAAGTCATTAAAGAGTTTTGATTCCATTTTTCCCTTCTTCCCTCATTTTTTTCCTTAGAGCCAACAGCTCAGACAGCAACTCGTAGGAGAACCCACAATGCCTCCTTAACACCTCAACCCTCAACATTTCCTTTCTTCTCCACCTATTTATCCTGGCAATCCTCCT